>NC_052165.1:42391082-42691082 GCF_902713615.1 Scyliorhinus canicula | reverse complement strand
CAACGACATTGGCATTGTGGAATCTTAATCCCCATTCTGGCTGAGGTAGTCAACCTTTGGCCTGCCTCTTCACCTGACCTGAATTAAAAATCACAACACTTCACAATGGTTCAGTGAATAATCCCCAGGGACCTGCCCTTCAGACAGAGAACTCAAGAAGAAACTTACTAAAGTTTACCAATGTTATAGTCAATTTTCTTTCAGACCCTGACAACCATATTTCAAGTTAAAATGGAACCCTATTACACCTCTGATCAATGATATTGTGTTGGGTAATCACCTGTGATCAATGCTACATGCACCCCATAGTTTAGTACATCCCAGTTTTTACTTTCTAATGAAAGTGCAACGATGATTAAATATATATGGAGGCATTTGAGATGTATGGAGTTTCGATGGCCCCTTGAGCCTGCTCTGCCATTCAATAAGGTCATGGCTGATCATCTACCTCTGCTTCAATTTCCCACCCCACCCTATCACCATATCCTTTAATTCTCTGGTCCAAAAATCTATCTTAAATATGCTATGATGTGGAGATGCCGGCGTTGGACTGGGGTGAGCACAGTAAGCAGTCTTACAACACCAGGTTAAAGTCCAACAGGTTTGATTCAAACACGAGCTTTCGGAGCGCACCTGAGGAAGGAGTTGCGCTCCGAAAGCTCGTGTTTGCTCGTGTTTGAATCAAACCTGTTGGACTTTAACCTGGTGTTGTAAGACTTCTTACTGTGCTTAAATATGCTGGGTAGCCCATCAACTTCCTGCCTACCCCAACCCATTCATAATCACTCAGGGGGTGGGGAAGCTGGAGGGTGGTTGATATCTACTAGCCTGTCTGACTGTAGGTCTATGGAAGGCTTTAAGTTGTCAATTAATGTCCACTTAAGCCCCTAAATCCACCTCCATTGCAATAAAACGAATGATAGGATGCTAGGAAGTACAGATGATCAGAGGGACCTTGGCTCCATGTCTAAAGATCCCTGAAGGCAGCAGGACATGTAGATAAGGTGCTTAAGAAGCCACATGGGATATTTGCCTTTATTAGCCGAGGCATAGAATGTCAGAGCAGGGAGGTTATGATGGAGCTGTATAAAACGCTCATTAGACCATAGCTAGAGTACTGTCTGCAGTTCTGTTGCCACACTATAGGAAGGATGTGATTGCACTGGAAAGGGTGCAGAGGAGATTCACCAGGATGTTGCATTTCACTGATGAAAATAGGCTGGATAGGCTGTGGTTGATTTCCTTACAGCAAAGAAGACTGAGGGGAGGAAGATTCCTGCTGTGCACCTTTGGATATTTGACAACGTTAAAGGCGCTAAATAAATGCAATTTGTTCATATTGTTCATTATCTCTTTCCTTCAACTTTGGTACGCAGTCAAATCTAACCAAAGGAAAGCAGCAGGTCTTCTCTCAGGTTCCGATGTATTCTGCAGGTCTCAGTCTTGTATTCATGCGGCTATTTACAGCAATGCCACACTTAACGCAAAACAAAAATAGGGCTTTGGACAGATGGTAGCACAAGAACAGAAGACAGCAAATGACAGACACCAATACAGTGCGTAACAGTGGGTGTTTACCCACTCTCATTTGTGCATTGAAAATAATTGATGCACAGAAACACGTGCTGACTTCCTCTGCTGTTTAAAGACCAGGCATAAACTTGATCTTAGGAAGTGGCCAAAGCAATTTTAACTGTCCATCCTTATTTGGACCACATATAGTAGAACTTTAGTTATATATAGACCAGACCCAATAAGGATGGCAGATTGCTTCCCTCAAGGACAGGTGAGCCTGTTGGATTTTTCATTCAGCAGTTTCAATGGCCATAGCTTTTTCCCTGGTACCCGACCACATTGCTGGATTCAATTTCATCATTTTGCTATGTTGGGATTTGAACTCAGGACCCCTCAGTTTACTCATTCAACATCGTTCCCACAATATTTCCATTCCCGATGAAGGCTCTTTTACCCTCTCTTTGTATGGTGCAATATTTTATTTGTACAATCTTCCCCTTGCAGAGAAAATGTCTCAACTTTATTCCTCTACCAATAGTTTTTATTTGATGATGTTTCTGCATGTGTTAAAGTCAGTGAAATTAATCGAATACTCTTCCATCTCAGTTTTAGTGTGACTGTAAAGCACTTTCAGGACAAAGGTAGAACAAACTAACAGATATCAGAGTAAAGCATAAGTCTATTGTTTCCCTTTCTAACCTGCTTTTGTTTCAACCTCAACCTACAGGAACAGTAATGTCGGAAAGAGATTGGAGAAAAGAGTCATAGAAATTTACAGTGCAGAAGTCTGCCATATTCATGTCAGCTGAAACTGAACTACCCTTCCAAAAAGTTCAGAAACTAAAGTAGAATGATTGCACTTTTGAGTTATCAGTCTGTAGGCTTGTAGGTTACACTTCAGGTGCATAACCAAGGATTTTTTTCAAGGAGGTGAGTTTCTTTCCTAACTAATGTAGCCCTTTTCATGACATCAGAAAGCACTTTACAGCTACAGTGTGGCATTGCTGTAAATTAAGTACTTTGAAGCATTGACGCTGTTCTAATGCAAGAAATGCAGCAGAAATGTGCGCACAGCAAGATCCCACGAATAACAATGTGATCATAATCAGATACTCGGTTAGTTGAAGGATAAATATTGTCTCTCTTCAAAATAGTGTCATAGGATCTTTAATATCCACCCAGGAATGAAACTGATCACCCCTCTGACAGTGCAAGATTGGGATTGTCAATGGCGAAGATTGATCTAAAGAAGAGCATATCGACTCAAATTGTTAGCTTGGTTTCTCTTTCCATGGATGCTGCCAGACCTGCTGAGTATTTCCAGCACTTTCCATTTTAATTTCAGATTTCCAGCTCCTGCTGTATTTTGCTTTTATTGTATTGATGGGTTTTATTGTTAACCTGGGTTTTGTGTTCAAGTCTCCAGAGCGAGATTCAAACCCACAACCTTCTGGCTGAAAGGCGAGAGTGCTACCCACAGAACCACAGTGGACAGTAATGTATTCTTCACCAATTATGGGTGGTTTTATGCCCAGCTAGGAACCCATTTAAAAGGTTGACAGTAACGAGGTCCCAAACTTGGAAACAAAAGATCTTGGTTGGAGTTGAGCGTAGAATTTGGGTTTAATCACCTCCTACCGTGGTGGGCTGCAAACCTGAATTCATTCAAATCTGGGTTGGTGCCCGAAAAAGTGACAATGAAGCGGTTGGATTGTCAGAAAAACTCAATTGGTTCATTAATGTCCCTTTAGCGAAACGTGCTATCATTACACAACTCAGATAGCACGGTAGCACGGTAGCATGGTGGTTAGCATAAATGCTTCACAGCTCCAGGGTCCCAGGTTCGATTCCCGGCTGGGTCACTGTCTGTGTGGAGTCTGCACGTCCTCCCCCTGTGTGCGTGGGTTTCCTCCGGGTGCTCCGGTTTCCTCCCACAGTCCAAAGATGTGCGGGTTAGGTGGATTGGTCATGCTAAATTGCCCGTAGTGTCCTGTAAGGTTAAGGGGGGGGGTTGTTGGGTTACGGGTATAGGGTGGATACGTGGGTTTGAGTAGGGTGATCATTGCTCGGCACAACATCGAGGGCCGAAGGGCCTGTTCTGTGCTGTACTGTTCTATGTTCTATGTTCTAGATCTACATCTGGCCCCAGCCCTCCACCAACCCGTTTGACTTTCAGTGTCTCCAGGACAATCCGGGATGTACAATGAATTCTCAGCCTGCTGATGGCACCCAAGTTCCGAGAACAAATCTAGGTATCTAGGAACGGCAACTTTCTAGCTGGATAGAGAAAAACAGAATTGATTTTGATATGTATTGGCTGAAATCGGAAAAACAAAATACACATTTTTTTTTTCTTTGAAGGAAAAGCAATCAATCAAAAATAAAAACAATGTCCAAAATGAAAAGCCAGCTCTTGGTCTGGTAAACTCCATTTATTCTCTGACTGAGAAAGTACAGAAAGTGGGACGGTTCCTATTAGGTAACAACAATTTGGACCCAGTGAAGCAGAAAAGGAGCAAATCGATAAAAAAAAATCAATGTTTATGCTCATTAGCTGCACAGAATGCAGAGCGAATGTTTCTTTTTTGGTATCCGGTCCATGTATGGAAATCAATAATTGCCCAGCGTTATATCCTTGAGGATAATATCAGAAAAAACTTTCATACTCTTACAGAATCCGCAAAGAAAAAGCTCATCAGTACAATCCACTGACAACACAATGTGTACACTGGGTATTTCATGCAGAAAATTAAATAAAATATAATTGTAGGTGAAAACTGCAACTCTAAATTAATACTCATGTCACCTTCTCCTGCTCAACCTTGTCAATTTGGTGCAGGTAGCACTTGTGCCTCTGAATCATAATTTGTCATCCCACTTCTGGACATGAACACAAGAATCAAGGCTGACACTTCAGGGCAGTACTGAGTGAATGCTGCTCAGTCAGAGGTGCTGTCAGAGAGACCCCATTAAACAGGGGTCCCATCAGCCTGCTCAAGTGGATGTAAAAGATTTTGATGCAATTTTTGAATAAAAGCAGGGTAGTTCTCCCCGATGTGCTGGCCAATATTTACCCCTCAATCAACAACACAAAGATAGCTAGGGCAGCACGGTGGCCTAGTGATTAGCACAACCGCCTCACGGCGCTGAGGTCCCAGGTTCGATCCCGGCTCTGGGTCACTGTCCGTGTGGAGTTTGCACATTCTCCCCGTGTCTGCGTGGGTTTCGCCCCCACAACCCAAAAATGTGCAGAGTAGGTGGATTGGCCACGCTAAATTGCCCCTTAATTGGAAAAAATAATTGGGTAATCTAAATTTTTTAAAAAAACAACACAAAGATAGCTAGTTGGTCATTATCACATTGTGCACAGCAAGCTCCCACCAACTGCAATGTGCTGCTGCATTTCCAACATTACAACAGTGACTACACGTCAAAGGTACTTACTGGTTCTCAAAGGTTTTTGACATGTCAAAACCGTCGTGTACGACACTAGAAATGCAAGTCTTTCTTTTATGTTTTCTTCACACATTACATTTCACTGCAGCCAAAAAGGACTCACCAATCTAACTGGTGCAACAGTCTAGGCACACATTATTACAATTGTGTATCATTTCAATGCGCCACCAAAGGGGGTAAATTCAGATTGATTGGCCACTTGTTTCACTGCATCTATGCAGGATTTTCCTCCGTATGTAATAGCTGTCTCCACATTTCAGCTGCGCCTCAGTAGCACTTTCAGTTCTGAGTTACAGAACCAGTCCAGACTAATACGTCTGGTGTCAGAGGGAGTGCTGTACTCTCAGGGGTGCTGTATTTAAGATAAATCACTAAATTGCAGCCCTGTCTGACTTCTAAGGTGGATGCAAAAGTCCATGGTAATGAAGAAGAGGAGGGGTATCCTCTTGGCCAATATTTATCCCTCAACCAACATTGAGAACAGACTATCTTTCATCATTTGATACACTGCTGCATGTGGGATCTTGCTGTGCAATAATTGGGTGTTGTGTTTCCTACAAGATAATAGTAACTAAACTTCAAAAGTACTTCATTGGCTGTAAACAGTTTGGGACATCTGAAAACATGAAAGGCATGATAGAAATGTAAGTCTTTCTTCTAACAGTGTGAGCAATGAAAAAGCAATTCAATGCACGTCTGATTTTTGAAATATTCCAACATCTTTATTTTTGGTTCACAAGCTCAGCTTAGTTTTATTCTCTTTCTGAAAGTTACAGAATAAATTTCGCTCATCCCTCTCATAAAAGTTTCCACTTTGCTTAATGTCATTTATTGGATATCATACAATATAAATGGGTGCTTCCTTTGAAATTTGGTGTTCCTGTATCTGTCCTGATGTGAGCAAGTGGAAAAACCTCAATGCCATGTCCCTTTCTTTCTACAGTACTCAAGTTCTATACTAATATGTATTGGATAATTCAAAGTCTAAGTGCCACGTTTTTGACATGTCAGGCAGTGGAGGGTATTGTTAACCATTTCTTCCCTGAGTTATTGAACTAAATTTAACTTGGGGTGAGAATCTGGTTGTTGATTCAATGGCAACAGGGATTTACTTGGATCTCCTCACCGTGGAATGTTCCTTCATGGACTTTCATCTACCGCCAGTAAAAATAGCCTCTCTTTCAAAGGGTTAGTGCAGACTTAGTGGGCCAAATGGCCTCCTGCTTCACTGCAAGGATTCTAAGAAAAAGAACAGCTTAGAGGCAGGGTAGGGTGGGGGGAGAGCGGTAGGGGCGGGGGCGGGGGGGGGGGGGGGGGGTCGATGACAGGAAACATCAGAATTGAAGGTGGGAGGAAGCAAAGTCCCAAGGTCTGTTTGTTGGGCCAGGAGGAGTCCAACTTACCATATAGAGACTTACCTTAGTCTCTTGTGGCCATTTTCAGCCTGCCTGCTAATAACCTTCGTAATCAAGTCTCAGACTGCAAGGACTGAAGTCCACCTGGTGTTAGAATCGTGTTCATGTTGCACATGTGATTGTGATTTTTCCCCCCCCTGTAATTAGTTGCATAGTTTTCTACGACGAGTGGCCTACCGCCCGAACTCTTCATAAAATTGCCAGTTAAAATGGCATCTATTAAGAATGGTTCAGGTTTGCTGTGGGAACTGCCCCAGTCCTAATTTTAATATCCACTGTCCTGTTTTTACTGAGGGGAGCAGCTGATCGGAGTGGTGTAATTTTTTTAAAAAATGGCAACACAGTGAACCTTCATTGAATTCAGGGGCCTGAGGTTACGTCAGGATTCAGAAAGAGAGGTGGGGCAAGTGGAAACAGCTGATTATTGTCTGGGAGGTGCATCCTGCAGTCAACATTATGGTGGAGCAGTCTGGGAAGTGGAGCTGGGAAGCAAAATAATGCAACAAAGAGCAAGGCTGAGAGCACAGTGCTAGTTTGGAGCTCCTGAGTTGATGTCAGATTTCAAAGAAGGTGCAGGGATACTGGGAGCAGCTGATTGGATGAGTATAGTCCAGTACGTATGTACTACTTTTATCGTGTATAATGTGTAAGGTTTTTTTGTGGTGTATAATTTGTAAGGGCTACATTATATAGTAACGAGGACCTGGGAATAAGGGCCCTGGAGTAATTGATATTATTTGATATTAAGCATCTTCCAAAATGTTTAATTTAAAGGACTAAGTCATGATAGGGAGCTCAAAGCCACGGTGTACTCTTCTTGCTCTATGTGGGAAGCCGGGAACATTTCCAGTGCCTGGGTCCAGCATGTGTGCAGGAAGTGTCTCCAGTTGCAGCTCCTGGAAGCCCAGGTTTTGGTGCTCGAGTAGCGGCTGGGGACACTGTTGTGCATCCACAAGGCGGAGAAAATCATGGTTAGCCTGTATAGAGTGGTGGTCAGGCCATAGGCTAAGACTCCACAGACAGGAAGGTAATGGGTGACTACAAGCAGAGCAAGAGGACCAGGCAGGCAGTGCAGGAATTCCCTGTGGCTATTCTCATTCCTCTGCAAAACAGATATACAACGTTAGAGACTGTTGGCAGGAATGGCCTCTGAGGGGAAAGCAGCAACAGCCAAATTCATTGCACCACAATTGGTTCTGCTGCACAGGGGTGGAGTAAAACATGTGGGAATGCAATAATTATAGGGAAATCAGTTGTAGCCGCAAATGAGACTCCATGATGGTATTTTGCCCGTTGGGTCAAGGATGTCTCAGAGCAGCTACAGGACATTTTGGTCAGGTGAACAGCCAGTAGAAGTGGTACACATTGACTCAAACACCATAGGTTAAAAAAAGGATACGGTCCTAAAGCCAGAATTTCAACAATAAGTTGAAAAGTAGGACCTCAAAGGTAGTGATCTCAGGAATACTACTAGCGCCATGTGCCAAAAATAGCAGGATATATCAGACTGAAGAGATGGTGCAAGGGGGAGGGATTCAGAATCCTGGGACATTGGGGCCAGTTCTAGGGTTGGTAGGACCAGAACAAGCTGAACAGCTTTCATCTGGGCAGGTCCCAGACTGATGCCCTTGGGGAATTATATGCTAGAGTGGTTGGGAAGGGTTTATATTAAGATGTCAGAGGGATGGAAGCTCAGCCAACCACACACATATGTTTTGGACCTGCCCCAAGCTTGCTGGGTTCTGGACAGCTGCCTCCGAGGGAGGGCGCGGAAGGAAGTTGGGGAAACCACAAGAGAAGAGGAAGGATGCTGAAGCCAATGGGGGAGGGGGGGGGGGGGAATCTTAGACCGATCTTGAGGGCAACTAAATGTACATAGAGTTAGTTAAATGAAGGACAAAATAAACCTCTCTGTAAAATAAAGTAAATTAGCGCGGGCTAATATACACAACAACTGTTTATAAATAAGAGATAAGCCAATAAAAAGATTTTCAAAAAAGAAAGATGGCAGGGGGATGAGAACCTACCCAAGGAGTCAGAGGAGGGGAAAACAAGGACAAGAGTAAAAGACAGAAAGGGGAATAAGAAAAGTTACAGGCAGAGAAATCAAGGGCCAGAATCAAACAGGGGCACAGTGAAAATTAATGGGAACAGGACAAGTAATATTAAAAAGACAAGCCTTAAGGCTTTGTGCCTTAATGTGCAGAGCATTTGCAATAAAGTGAATTAATTAATCACAAAAATAGATGTAAATAGGTACGATATTGTCAGGATTCTGGAGACATGGCTGCAGGGTGACCAGGGATGGAAACAGAACATCCAGAGGTGTTCAGTATTTAGGAAAGACTGACAAAAAGGATATTAGTTCTGACAATGTGGAATCTCTATGGGTAAAACTGAGAAACATCAAGGGGCAAAAAACATTAGTGGGGGCTCTATAGACCACAAAACTGTAGTAGTGCTGTTGAGAATTGCAAAAACAGCAAATTAGAGATGCATGCAATAAAGGAACATCTGTAATTATGGGTGACTTTAATCTGCATATAGATTGGGTAAATCAAATTAGGTAACAATACTGTAGAAGAGGAATTCCTGAAGTGTACACGGGATGGTGTTCTGGACCAATATGGTGAGGAACCAACTAGAGAACAAGCCAGTAGCATCTTTAACAAAGAGTCATCCAGACTTGAAACATTTGTTCCATTCTCTCTCCACAGATGCTGTCAGACCTGCTGAGATTAATCAGCATTTTCTGTTTTTGTTTCAGATTCCAGCATCCAGTGATTTTCCTGTAGCTTAGAGAACAGGTCAACCTAGACGGGGGGGGGCAGGATTCTCCAATCCTGCGGCAGACTGTCCACGCCGTGTAATGGGCCGCTCCCACGTCTAATTCTGGCCCCTACAGAGGGCCAGCATGGCGCTGGAGTGGTTTGCGCTGCTCCAACTGCAGATCCCGGCGCGAACTGTGCGCCGCGGGATCCGCGCATGCGCAGTTTCGCCGGCACCAACGAGGACATGTACAGTGGTGTCGGCACCATGTGCAGTGGACTCCTTCGCAACATGGCCCCGACACAATATGGCGCAGGGCTACAGGGGCCGGCGCGTAGGAAAGGAGGCCCCCAGCCACAGAGGCCGGCCCGCCGATCAGTGGGTCCCGATCGATGGCCAGGCCACTTCGGAGCCCCCCCCTGGGGTCAGACCTCCCTATTCCCCCACCACAGGCCGCCACCTGACCCTTACATGCCAAGGTCCCACCGGCCCAGGACAGGTTAGAATGGCGGCGGCGGAACTCGGCTCTTTTCCTACTGCCGCTCGGCCCATCCGGGGAATCGCGTACAGGGGTCGGGGCGCGTGGCCCTTTCGCAGGGATTCTCCGCCCTGGGTATTGTGTAATGAGAAAGGAATCATTGCCAATCTAATTGTACAAGGTCTCCTGGGGATGAGCGGCCATCAGATTTTAGAATTGTTCATCAAGGTGGAGAGCGACATAGTTAATTCTGAGACTAGATTCCTGACTCTAATTAAAGGAATCTACGATGGTATGAGGCACGAGTTGGCTATGATGAATTGTGGAAAGACATTGGGTGGGATTCTCCAATCCCCCGCCAGGTCGGAGAATTGATGGGGCCCGGCATGAATCCTGCCCCGCCGCCCCGATGCCGGCTGCCAAATTCTCTGGCGCTGGTTTTCCGTCGGGGACGGGAATCGCATCGCAACGGTCGGGGGCCGTTGGGAGTGCCCCCCCCCCAGCAATTCTCCAGGCCACAATGGGCCGCGCAGCCGCCCCTTTTCGGCTGGTCCCGCCGGCGTTAATCAAACCAGGTCCTTACCGGCGGGGCCTGGCTCTACGGGTGACTTGCAGAGTCCCCGTGTGGCGTGGAGGGGACCTGGCCCCGGGGGAGGGGCCCCCACAGTGGCCTGGCCCACGATCGGGGCCCACCGAACTGCTGGCGGGCTGTGCTCTGGAGGCACTCTTTCCCTCCACGCCGGCTGCAGTCAACCTCCGCCATGGCCTGACGCGGAAAAGAACCCCCCCTGCGCTTGCTTTGGGATGACGCCAACACACGCCGGCGCTCCTACGCATGCGGCAACTTCGCTGGCCAGACGATTCCGCACCTTCCGGGCGGCCTGATGCCGGAGTGGTGCACGCCACTCCTCAGCGCCGGTACGGCCTGCCCCGCGCCTCCGGGTAGGGGAGGATCCCGCCCAATGGCACATTCAAAGAGCCCATGAGTAAACTGCAACAGTTGTTTATTCCTGTCTGGCACAAAGGTTAAATTGGACAATCACCAAACCATGGCTTACAAGGGAAATTAGAGACAGTATTAGATCCAAGGAAAAGGCATACAAATTGGCCAGAAAAAAAACAACAGACCTGACGATTGGGAGCAGCAAAGGAGGAGAAAGAGATTGGTTAAGGAGGGGAAACTAGAATACGAGAGTAAGCTTGCGGGGAACATAAAAACTGACTGTAAAAGCTTCTGTAGGTATGTGAAGAGAAGAAGATTGGTAAAGACAAATGTAGGTCCCTTACAGTCAGAAACAGGGGAATTTACACTGTGGAACAAAGAAATGACTGGGCAACTAAGTACTGACTTTGATTCTGTTTTCACAAAGGAGGACAAAAATAACATACTAGAAATGTTGGGGAACACAGGGTTTAGTGAGAGGGAGGAACTGAAAGAAATTAGTATTCGGAGGGAAATTGAGTTGGGGAAATTGGTGGGCTGGAAGGCCAATAAATCCGCATGGCCTGAAAATCTACACACCAACGGCATGGCGAGGCCTCCCAAGCATGGGCGTTCATTCCCAGACCTCGGGAGCATGGGTTACCGACATATTTAAGTGAGCCGAACTGCTCACTTAAATATATAAACCTGGATCTCACTCAGCGGCTGGATCTAGATTGTGACGTCTCACAAGGTCTCGTTAGAGATTTAATGGCGTTGTGGCGTCACTGAATTAGGCGCAACGCGGCCATTCAATCGCTCCCAATATCTCCAAATTTGCAGATGACACAAATCTGGGTGGGAGGGGGAGCTGTGAGGAGGATACTGAAACGCTTCAGTGTGATTTGGCCAAGCCTAGTGAGTGGGCAAATGTACGAGGTATGCAGTATAATGTGAATAAATATGAGGTTATCCACTTTGGTAGCAAAAGAAGGAAGGCAGATTATTATCTGAATGGCTGTAAATTGAGAGAGGGATTGTGTAGCAAGACCTGGGTATCCTCATACACCAGTCTCTGATGGTGAGCATGCAGGCTGAGCAAGCTGTGAAGAAGCCAAATTGTGTATTGCCCTTCCTGGCGAGAGAATTCGAGTACATGATCAGGGATGTCTTGCTGCAATTATAAAGGGCCTTGGTAAGACCACACCTGGAATATTGTGTGCATTTTTGGTTTCCTTATCGAAGGAAGAATGTTTTTGTTATTGAGGGAGTTTAGCGATTCCTGGGATGGCGGGACTGACACATGAGGAGAGGTTGAATTAATTACGATTATATTCGCTGGTGTTCAGAAGAATGAGGGTGTATCTCATAGAAACTTATAAAATTCTAACAAGACTAGACAAATTAGACACAGGAAGGATGTTCCCAATGGTGGATGAGCCCATAACCAGGGGTCACAGTCTAAGGATACGGAAACAATTTAGGACTGAGATAAAGAGAAATTTCTTCACCCAGAGAGTGGTGAGCCTGTGGAATTTGCTACTGCAGAATGCAGTTGAGGCTAAAACATTGTCTGTAGTATTGTCAGCGGGATCCTCCACTTCACCGGCAGCGAACCTACGCCCACGGCATGGGGTGGCTACAATGGGAAACCCCATTGGCCGGCTGAAGGAACGGAGAATCCCGCTGCTCGCATGGACGTACCGGGGCTGGCATGATGGAGAACCCTGCCCTGTATGTTTTCAAGAAGGAGTTAGATATAGTTCTTGGGGCTAAAGGAATCAAAGGATATGGGTAGAAAGCGGGAACAGGCTATTGAGTTGGATGATCGGCTATGATCATAATGAATGGCGGAGCAGGCTCGAAGGGCTGAATGGCCTACTCCTGCTTCTATTTTCCTATGTTACAGGATAACCCATATCATTATTGTAAACTAACTCAATTAAGAACAGAACCTGGACCCAATGCAGGCCTGGAGCCTGTTTATAGCTTACATTTACATGTGTTGTCTGACCTTTGACTCCCAGTTCAGGTGACCGAATGAAGTACAGAATGTATCATATATCTAATACTGGTGAATATTACCACAATCAGCATAATATCATGTCATCCCCCTACCACCAACAGTTTAAGAGAACCTACTATCCTGTAATTTAAGGGACTGCCCCTTATTTAGACTGTTTCTTCAGTATCTCTGAAGGTTTTACCTTTTGTCCGGTATTTCTAGGACAACATGTGGGAAGTCGATCCTGGAAGTCAGCTGGGGCTGCAAGAGAGTGAGTTGACCAGCAGGGAGATGATAATGTTGTAGGTGAACAAGATGTGTTGTAAGTTACCCGTCTCCCCTGCTATTAGGTCTCAAGACATATGGTTTCCTCACTGCCCTCTCATCTTGTACCCCAACCACCGTTCTCTGATGGCTACCAACCACCCTACCCCGTTCTTACAACCCCACTCGCAAGGTCATCAGCACCATCTACCCCGCCCCCAGAAACTGTCCCACAGTCGAAGTGTCCCTTATTTTGCTTCGTAAGCATTGATCCCCCGTTGTAATTGTCCCCTCTCGATATGCCTATGTGATATTTCCCATGCAAGATAGAAAAATCACAATATCACAGAGGCTGATCCTAAAACAGATTGTACCAGAATCTGACAGGGGGCCGGTGGAATTAGTGAGGAGAACCGAAAAGTTAATGTTTGGGGCGTGAGAGGTTGTTTGTCTGAAACTTTATCTGCTCTGATCTCTGTTCCGACTGACCTGCCATGTGTCTCCAATATTCTCTGTTTCTGTCTCAATGTGTGGTTATTCAGCACACATGGTTTAAGTTCAGGACAATCATCAGGAGAATCAGAAATATCCGGTAATTTTCCTCACCTCTGCCAGAGAATGTTGAATTCCACATTGTTCATGACAAACCCCATGCTGTTGAGGGCTTGCTTTAGTTGTTCAGCTGTAATGACTCCCCCAGGTTCCAGGCAGGATGGTGGGAAGTGGGATTCCAGTGAAAATCCACTGAAAAACAATCAAAATAAAGACGTTGGAGAGTCAGTCATTGAATCATAGAATGGTTACAGCACAGAAGAAGGCCATTCAACCCATCATATATCCATGCTAGCTCTCTGGAAGAGCAGCTCAGCTAGTTCCATTCCCCTATCCTTTCCCCTGCAAGTTTTTCTGAGTATACAAATAACTTAGGAGCAGGAGTAGGCTACTCAGCCCCTCAACCCTGCTCCGTAATTCAATAAGATCATGGCTGATCTGATTGTGACTTCCCACTTAACCCTGATAAGCTTTCACCTCTTGGTTAATCAAGAATCTATATATCTCTGCCTTAAAGATCTGCTTCACTGTCTTTCCAGGAAGAAAGTTCCAAAGACTCACTACCCTCTGAGAGAAAAAAACTTCTCCTCATCTCTGTCTCAAATGGACGACCCCTTAGTTTTAAACAGTGACCCTCTTTCTAGATTGTCCCACAAGAGGAAATATCCTCTTCACATCCACCCTGTCAATACCCCCCCCAAGCTCTTAAAGGTTTCAATCAAGTCACCTCTTACTCTTTTAAACTTCAATCGATACAAACCTGGCCTGAACAACCTTTCCTCATGAAACAACCCACCCATTTTGGTATTAATCCAATGAGCCTTCTCTGAACTGCTTCTCATGCGTCAACATCCTTTCTTAAATAAGGAAATTAACACTGCCATTTCAGAGAACAGGTAAAATACAACCACATTGGTGTGGGAGTGGAGGCACATGGAGGTCATCAGTGAGAATACCAGGTTTCCTTCTTGAAAGGGTATTAATGAACCAATCAACGCATTTTTATGACAATTCATCAGCCACATGGTCATTTCTGTTGATAGCTGTTTCCAATTTTAAAGCCGGGGAAGCGGTGGTCTATTGATAATTTCACTGGTCTAATAATCCCGAGACCCAGGGAAATGCTCTGGTGACCTGGGTTTGAATCCCACCACCGCAGATGATGAAATTTGTGTTCAATTTTTTAAAAGCTGGAATTGAAAGTTGAAATGATGACCATGAAACCATTTTTGTGTCCTTTATGGAAGGAAATATGCTACCGTAGCTAGTCTGGCCTACATGTGACTCCAGATCCACAGCAATTACTCTTAAATGACCTCTGAAATGGCCTATTCAGTCAAGAGGCAAGTAGGGATTGACAACATTTCAGACAGCGACACCCACATCTTATGAGTGAATAAAAAAAAACCCTGCAGTCCCCCCCCCAAGGCATGCACACCATCTTGACTGGCAGCACAGTGTCACAGCGGCACTGCTGCCTCATAGCGCCAGGGACCCAGGTGCAATTCCGACCTTGAGTGACTGTCTGTGTGGAGTTTGCATGTTCTCCTCATGTTTGTATGGGATTCCTCTGGGTGCTCTGGTTTCCTCCCAAAGTACAAAGATGTGCAGGATGTGGTTGTCACCACTAGCAGTATTATATGTATTATGGTAAGACACGTATAATAGAAGTACATGGGTAAATCCCTGCCTGCTGGCTCCACCCAGTAGGCGGCGTATAAATGTATGTGCTCGCTGGTGGCAGCTACTGGAGGCACAACATCTTTGCTCAATAAAGCCTTGATTATTCCACTACTCCCGTCTTTGTGGTAATTGATAGTGCATCACAGGGTAGGTGGATTGGCCATGCTAAATTGTCCCTTTGTGTCCATAGATGTGTAAGTTAAGTAGATTGGCCATGTTCAATGCATGTTTTACAGTGAAAGGGCTGGGAGTGGGCCGAGGTAGAGTTCTCTTTCGGGTGGTCAATGCAGACTTGATGGGCTGATTGGTGTCCTTCTGCACTGTAGGGATTCTATGATTATCTATGATTGACTTAGAATTATTTCACTGTTGCTTCTCAGTCACTGGGTTAAAACCTTGGAACTTGCTCCCTAACAGCACTTTGATTAATCTACCTACACCATATGGACTGCAGTGATTTAAGAAAGCAATATAGTATATTTTATATATCTGATTTACTTCAGGATGCAGGTTGACACTAATTCTAAGTCTACAATCAATTTATTTACTACCACTCAGTAATCACAAGACTTCTATACATATTTTCACAACTCTGGCTTCTCAAGTCTTTCTGGAAGCTTCTGTTTATTTTAGCACAATAAGAAGTCTTACAACACCAGCTTAAAGACCAACATGTTTGTTTCAAACATCTTTTGGAGCACTGCTCCTTCCTCAGGTGAATGAAGAGGTACGTTCCAGAAACATATATATAGACAAATTCAAAGATGCCAGACAATGCTTAGAATGCAAGTATTAGCAGGTAATTAAATCTTTACAGATCCAGAGATCGGGGTAACCCCAGGATAAAGAGGTGTGAATTGCCTCAAGCCAGGACAGTTGGTAGGATTTCGCAAGCCCAGGCCAGATGGTGGGGGATGAATGTAATGCGACATGAATCCCAGGTCCCGTCAGAGGCTACTCCAAGGTTTAATCAATCAAGCACAGTTCAGGCACACAATCAATCATTGATTAGTCAACAAACTAACATAATCAAATACAGATCAGTTAAACCATTGAACACTACAAGTAACTCACCACCACCTTCTCAACGGCAACTGCTGACCTTGTCAGCAACACTCAAATCCCATGAAAGAATAACAAACATAAATTCAAGTTCTTACACTGTCATGATGGAATAATAATCTTACATTACATTAGCAGGCTCATATTAACACTGCAATGAAGTTAATGTGAAAATACCCTAGTCGCCACAGTCCGGTGCCTGTTTGGGTACACAGAGGGAGAATTCAGAATGTCCAAGTCACCTAACAAGCACGTCTTTTGGGACTTGTAGGAGGAAACTGGAGCACCTGGAGGAAATACACGCAAACTCGGGGAGAATGTGCAGATTCCACCAAGACAGTGACCAAGCCGGGAATCGAACCTGGGACTCTGGTGGGGTGAAGTAACAGTGCTAACCACTGTGCTACTGTGCCACTCATGAGCTCATGTTCTTTGATCTATTACCTCAGTAACATAACAATCATGTTTTTATGACATAAAGGTACCAATCGCTCGTAAGGGATTGGGAAACCCCATTGAGGGTTCATTTATTAGTCTATGTGCATGGGAACATTTGTACAGAAGCATAGCTGGGATTTTACACCCGCGAGATCTCTGAAACAAGAATCTCGGTGGCGAGATCACGTGGCGCAATTGTCCCTACCCCACCACCACAGACGTAATGAGGTTCCCACCCAGAAAAGCCAGGAACATTGTTTAAATAGATTATCAAATCATTCAGTCTTCCCCACCGTATAATCCACTCACATTGGGATCTCCCCCCTTGTTGATGTGACATCATGTTGTTGAGATTTACAACAGGCTTGTAATATCCAGGTGAAGGAAACCCACCTGGGGTGGGGGGGGGGGGGGGGGGGGCAGCTATTACATTCTTGATATTCACTAGTTTATGTTTGACGTGACTACATGGAAATATGAATAAAATACCTATGTATAAAATAAGCCTGTCAGATGTTGACTGTTGAGGCTTCTTTCTCAAATAAAACTATGGGGTTTTAGGGCAAAGGTGCTTTACTGCAAGTGGCTACTGATTAAGAAAGTACATTCAAAGGGAAGTTAGATAGGTATTTAAAGGGGCAAATTTAGAAGGATATGAAGGAAAGGAATATGATGGAAGTGATAGAACAGGAGCAATAGGGCAAATGGCCTCCTTTGGTGCTGTAATTTCTAAGATTGTATGAGCTTGGTGCAAATATTGATCGACTAGCCATCTCTTTAACCCTGAAATGTATGGCACTATTGTCTGCTTCAGGACTTCCCACAACGAATGAAAACCTTTTACACAGAAACAGACATAGAAAACAGAAGCAGGAAGAGGCCATTTGACCCTGTGAACCTGTTCCGCCATTCATTATGATCATGGCTGATCATCAAGTTCAATACCCTGACCCCGCCTTTCCCCCATATCCCACAATTACTTGCCATCATTTTTGGTATTGTATTGTAGGAAACCAATTTACACACAGCAAGTTCCCACAAAATACCATGCCATCATCATTAAATTATCTGTTCCAACAATATTGGTTGAGGGATGAATGTTGTCTGGAACATCAGTGCGATTCCCTCTCCTATGCTTCATGTCATGGGATCTTCTTTGCCCACCTGAAAGTTTATCACATTCTTGTTTCTGGGATAATCATATGTTCAAAATGGCTGTCATGTTTCCTACATTACAACAGTGACAATGCCTCAGAAGTCGCTCATCAGCTGTGAAATTGTTTGTGACTTCCTGAGGTTGTAGTAGGTGCTATAGAAATGCAAGTCTTTTTAAAATCTCAAATATTTGACACAAGCTATGGGCAATTTCCGCAGCAACTCTTTCACTATGTCAATACATCACCGAAAAAAATCAAATGTTATTGTTTCACTCTGCACCATTCACCTTTCATGTACTTTCTGTTCAAGTAAAGTGAGATGATTTTGAGCATTTTCTTCAACTTTACTTGATTTTTGCAGCAGAAAACAATTTCTGGCATTCTTGGCCCCATTCTCCTGCAATTGTTTTGGTTGAATGTTCGTTATCCACTCGGTCTTCCCAACCTATGGGACAAAACTTCAAAGTAATAAATGTCATTTACAAATATTGGCTGAAGGTAAGACCCATTGTGCTAAATTATTAACATGAGTAGTGACCAAGACCACAGTTGGATTGGACTAGTTCTCCTTCAGTCTCTGCCCAAAGGCAGGACCAACCCAAGTTTACTGATGACATGAAATTTGGTGGGAATGTGAGTGGTGAAGAGGATGTTAAGAGGCAACTTGAGTGGGTGGGCAAATACATGGCAGGTGCAGTATAATGTGGATAAATGTAAAATTATCCACTTTGGACGTAGAAACAGAATGGCAGAGCATTATCGAAATGGTGATGGATTGGGAAACGTTGAAGTAAAAAGGGACCTGGGCAGGCAGCACGGTGGACAGTGGTTAGCAGTGCTGCCTCACGGCGCTGAGGTCCCGGGTTCGATCCGGGCTCTGGCTCAATGTCTGTGTGGAGTTTGCACATTCTCCCGTGTTTGCATGGGTTTCGCCCTCACAACCAAAAGATGTGCAGGGTAGGTGGATTAGCCAAAAAGAAAAAGGGACCTGGGTGTCCTGGTACACCAGTTACTGAAAGTAAGCATACAAATACAGGCAGTTAGAAGGCAAATAATATGTTGCCATTCATTGCAAGAGGACTTGAGTACAGGAACAGGGGATGTCTTACTGCTGTACGGGGACCACACCTGGAGTATTGTGTGCAGTTTTCGTCTTCTTATCGAAGAAGAATATATTTGACATAGAGGGAGTGCAGAAAATTTTCACTAGACTGATTCCTGGGATGGCAGGATTTGTCGTATCAAGAGAGATTAGGTCAAGTGGAACTGTATTCGCTGGAATTTAGAATGAGAGGGGATCTAGTTGAAACATATAAAATGCTGAAAGGCCTGATTCTCCGCTCTGCGGACCAAGTGCCCACACCCTCGTTAACGCCTTCGCGTTTCACAACGGCGCGAACGTTGCCCGGGCACGACCTATTCTGGCCCCCATAGGGGGCCAGCACAGCGCTGGAGTGGTTCACGTCCCTACGCCAACCCGCGCATGCGGAAATGGGGCAGCTCAATCCTGCGCGTGCACGGGGAACTTCTTACGCACGCCGGCCCAGACACAATATGGCGTAGGTGTTCAGGGGCCGGCCGCGGCGAAATGTAGGCTCGGGGGGGAGAGGTCTGCCCACCGATCGGTGGGCTCCGATCGGGGACCAGACCCCTTCGGAGCCCCCCCCCCCCTCCCCCCCCCCGGTGAAGGAGCCCCCCTCTCCCCCCACACAGGCAGCCCCCCGAGCGTCCCTGCAGAGTTCCCGCCAGCAGCGACCAGGGGTGGACGGGGCCGGCGGGACCCTGTTGTGTCGGAGCGGCCGCTCGGCCCATTCGGGCCGGAGAATCGCCGCTCGCTGTTTGCAGCGATTCTCCGAGTGGCCCGGCGCGATTAGCACGCCGATGGTTTCGGGGGGGGGGGGGGAAGAATTGGGTGCAGAGGTCGGAGCGGCATGGCGCGATTTGCGCGGCGCCCTGGCGATTCGCCCACCCGGC
This sequence comes from Scyliorhinus canicula, assembly GCF_902713615.1. Classification (NCBI taxonomy): domain Eukaryota; kingdom Metazoa; phylum Chordata; class Chondrichthyes; order Carcharhiniformes; family Scyliorhinidae; genus Scyliorhinus; species Scyliorhinus canicula. The sequence continues at coordinate 42,671,392 of NC_052165.1, read as the reverse complement.
GTGTGGGGGGAGAATACCGCCCAGGATGTTGTTTCCTCTGGCTGGGAGGGGGTAGGGGGGGTATAGATCGGAGGGGGGTATGGTTCTAGAACAAGGAGTCACAGTTACAGGATAGCCCATTTATTACTCAGATGAGGAGAAACCGCTTCACTCAGAGGATGGTGAACCTGTGCAATTCTCTACCACAAAAGACTGTGGAGGCCAAGTCACTAAATATATTTAAGAAGGAAATAGATAGTTTTTACACTCAACAGATGTCAAGGGGAATGGGGAGGGTGTTGGAGTATGGTGTTGAGATAGGGCAGGCATTTTCAAAGTGGGATTCGCGAATCCTGCACCCGATATGTGCATAGCCCTCTCCTCCTATGAACCTGATCGGAGTGAGATCGTGAGGACCAAGCAGGCTCACCTCTCGCATTAACGGCAAGAAAAAAAAAAAATCGCTTATTGTCACGAGTAGGCTTCAATGAAGTTACTGTGAAAAGCCCCTAGTCTCCACATTCCGGCGCCTGTTCGGGGAGGCTGGTACGGGAATCGAACCGTGCTGCTGGCCTGCTTGGTCTGCTTTAAAAGCCAGCGATTTAGCCCGGTGAGCTAAACCAGAAAATGATGGGTCGCGAATGTTGTCTGGCGTGGGTCGCAAAGGTCGGCCGGCATGGGTCCCTAAGGTTGGCCGGTTGGTAAAAACGGGTCCCCGGAAAAAAAGTTTGAAAAACACTGCGATAGAGGATCAGCCATGATCATATTGAATGGCCAAACAGGCTTGAAAGGCCGAATGGCCAACTCCTGCTCCTATTGTGTATATCACCACGATTGCCACAGGTAAGGTAAGTAGGCAGGTCCCAAATCCTCCCTAACCAGAATAGGGAATTGACCTCTGTGCTACTGACACCAATTTGATCCACACCGGTCGTCCAACCAACTGAACTAACTGTCCCTTGAGGAGTCTGAGTTGCTGCAGCAAGATGCACATTTAAAAGCATGTTGTGGTCTGCAGCTATGGATAGTGATGGTCGAGGCTCTAAGTTTCTTTCCATTACATGGCTGAACAAGAACCTTTCCCATTCTTACTGCCTGCCATTGGCGTGTGTTGGGAGGATTTACAGATTGGCATTCATCTTGTTTAGCTGGGCCAGTTACCTGCACTGAAGAATCACTCTGAAATCGTTCATCATTACCTACAACCTGAAAATGTCAGCCTGCACCAACGACTTTCAAACACAGGTAGATATTCAACCCATGGCAGGGCTGCGACTCACTCTTGCTTCTACATCTGGAAGTTCTGCATTCAGCCCCACTCTATACTTGAGCACAAATTCTAGGCTGAAGCCCCAATGGATTGCTGACGAGTGCTTCATTGTTAGAGGTGTCGTCTTTCAGATGAGACGTTAAACCAAAGCCCCCTCAATACTCTTAGGTGGGCATAAAAGATCCTATTTCTCCGTTCTGAAGAGCAAGGGAGTTCTCCCGCTCCTCTAAAATATTTGTCCCTCAACCTGCACCTGAATCTTTACATAGAATTTACATAGAATTTACAGTGCAGAAGGAGGCCATTCGGCCCATCGAGTCTGCACCGGCTCTTGGATCGAGCACTCTACCCAAGATCAACACCTCCACCTTGTCCCCATAACCCAGTAACCCCACCCAACACTAAGGGCAATTTTGGACACTAAGGGCAATTTATCATGGCCAATCCACCTAACCCGCACATCTTTGGACTGTGGCAGGAAACCGGAGCACCCGGAGGAAACCCACGCACACACGGGGAGGATGTGCAGACTCCGAACAGACAGTGACCCAATCCGGAATCGAACCTGGGACCCTGTAGCTGTGAAGCATTTGTGCTAGCCACAATACTACCGTGCTGCCCATAATCTCTGGCCATTATTGCATTGTTGGTGGTGGGAGCTTACTGTGTGTAAATTGGCTGCTCATTTGATATTTCAAAACAGTGACTACACTTGAAAAGTTACTTCATTGGCTACAAAGTGCTTTGGGACATTCTGAGGTTGTGAAAGGGTGCAAAAGAAATTCACGTTCTTTCAGTTGCTTGGCAATACACAAGTTGAATATTGCTGAAAAGAGACATGTCGCTGAAGATTTTATGTTGCACTCATCAAGACAAATGCAATCCTGAGGGCACTAATTGCTACGCTAACAACCAATTTAAGATAATCAGTCGAGCTTATAACTTGGCTCACTTACGCTTGCTAGAAGCAACGTACATTCATGCACAATGTCCCATTCTCTGCAAACAAAAGAGACATGTTCAAGCCTTGCACCATTTTTGAATTACCCGGGGGCTTGAGGAGTCTACAGTTCCCTATTGCTTTCTAATGACAATGCCTTGGCCAATCAGAGTTGGCTTACCAACCAATCAGCACCCTTTTCTCAGGTTTTTGAAATTTGATATTCTTGTGTTTGTCCTGATGAGGGTAAGGCGAAAAGCTTCAGTATCATGTCTCCCTTTTGAGCAAAGTCCGAGTTCTTTCATTCCTTCTTAATAAACGTACTTTGGGGAAGGAAGGTTCCCTTCATGCTTCCTCTGCTTACCTCAGTATTCTGGAAACGGCTCACAAAGTCCGCAAAGGGGAATCGCGATAAGCCGACCATTCCGAAACTACAGAGAGATTAATACAAGACGAAGCTTAATAATTATCTATCATCATAAAATATCTGTTCTGTCATGAGGAAGACACTGAACAAAAACACAATAGCCACAAGTTTGGAGAGAAAGGGACACGGACAGTGCAATTGTCCCCAAAATCTCTGGCACGTTAAGCAATTTTCAGTTTTGAATATCAGGGGAGATGTAACTTGGAGGAAACCAGTAAGAAGTAAACCTCCAGCACTGCAGGTGGTTTGACTATATTTGACAAAAATGAATGGGTGGAAATGGTGTAGTCAAAAAGGATTCGCTAGTTAGGGGCATGACATGACAAGGCTTGCCTGTAACCACAGATATGATTCCCTTAGGGTATGTTGCCCCCCTGGTACTAGGGTCGAGGATATCACCAAACATGTTTTGAGGAACCGGGAACAGCCAGAAATTATGGCTCATGTTGGAGCCAATAGCACAGGTATAAAAACTGAAGATCTAAGCAAAGCACTTAACAAAAGACCACAAAGTTAGTAATCTCAGGATTACTCCCAGTGCCAGATACTAATCAATATAAAAACAGAAGCTAGTGCAAGTAAGTACATGGCTGGATAAATGGTACAAGAGGCAGAGTTTTTCATTCTTGGGGCATTGGGACTGCTTCTGGGAGCACGAGCTCCTGTACAAGGTGGACAGAACAAATGATCTCGCTGAGACGTTAGCTTGTATTCATAGGGAGGATGGAGAGATTTAAACAGCAATAAAGTTAGAAATATCTCTGAAATCACAGGGACAGGATTGAGGAAAATAGCAAAAGTGACTATGGCAGCATTAAGTTATATCTAAATCTGTGTCCACTCCATAGTATAACCAATAAGCTTGGTGGACTGCAAGCACAGATTGCAACACGGGGTTTAAAATGTGGTTACATTAAGAGATACATGGCTCAGACAAAGCCAGAAAGGGGTTCACAGTATTCCTGCCTAGCAACTATTCAGGAATGTAAGAGACGGGAAAAGAGGAGGGTGAGTGGAGATGTTGGTTTTGTGCAGGGAAGGTCATGTCTTACAAACCTAATAGAATTCTTTGAGGAAGTGACAAAGTTAATTGATGAGGGAATATTAGGGAGATATATAGGTCGGGAAAAATATGCTCAGGGTAAGGAACGTGACAAATTTCCAATCATTTTCCAGGGGAAGATGTCATATACATGGACTTTGAAGGCGTTTGATAAGGTTTCCCATGGCAGGCTGATGGAAAAAGTGAAGTCGTATGGGGTTCAGGGTGTACTAGCCAGATGGATAAAGAACTGGCTGGGCAACAGGAGCCAGAGAGTAGTGGTGGAAGGGAGTGTCTCAAAATGGAGAAGGGTGACTAGTGGTGTTCCACAGGGATCCGTGCTCGGACCACTGCTGTTTGTGATCTACATAAATGACCTGGAGGAAGGTATAGGTGGTCTGATTAGCAAGTTTGCAGATGATACTAAGATTGGTGGAGTTGCAAATAGCGAGGAGGACTGTCAGAGAATACAACAAAATCTAGATAGATTGGAGAGTTGGGCAGAGAAATGGCAGATGGAGTTCAATCCAGGCAAATGCAAGGTGATGCATTTTGGAAGATCAAATTCAAGAGCGGACTATATGGTCAATGGAAGGGTCTTGGGGAAAATTGATGTACAGAGAGATCTGGGAGTTCAGGTCCATTGTACCCTGAAGGTGGCAACGCAGGTTGATAGAGTGGTCAAGAAGACATACAGCATGCTTGCCTTCATCGGACGGGGTATTGAGTACAAGAGTTGGCAGGTCATGTTACAGTTGTATAGGACTTTGGTTCGGCCACATTTGGAATACTGCGTGCAGTTCTGGTCGCCACATTACCAGAAGGATGTGGATGCTTTGGAGAGGGTGCAGAGGAGGTTCACCAGGATGTTGCCTGTTATGGAGGGTGCTAGCTATGAAGAAAGGTTGAGTAGATTAGGATTGTTTTCGTTGGAAAGACGGAGGTTGAGGGGGGACCTGATTGAGGTCTACAAAATTATGAGAGGTATGGACAGGGTGGATAGCAACAAGCTTTTCCCAAGAGTGGGGGTGTCAGTTACAAGGGGTCACGATTTCAAGGTGAGAGGGGGAAAGTTTAAGGGAGATGTGCGTGGAAAGTTTTTTACGCAGAGGGTGATGGGTGCCTGGTACGCTTTACCAGCGGAGGTGGTAGAGGCGGGCACGATAGCATCATTTAAGAGGCATCTAGACAGGTATATGAACGGGCGGGATCAGAGGGAAGTAGACCTTGGAAAATAGGAGACAGGTTTAGATAAAGGATCTGGATCGGCACAGGCTGGGAGGGCCGAAGGGCCTGTTCCTGTGCTGTAATTTTCTTTGTTCTTTGTTCTTTGTATTAAGGGATGTTACAAAAGACTGACTGGATGGTTCTAGGATTGAATCGATTTGCTTTGAGTTGGGGAACAGAGAGGCAGCAATTACATCGGTGGGAGGTTTTTGCTTGAACTGAGGAGGAGATAAAGCTGTGCAACAGGAAAATAGTACCAATATTAGGGAGACATATAGGTCGGGAAAAATATGCTCAGGGTAAGAACGTGACAAATTTCCAATAATTTTCCAGGGGAAGATTCTCGATCGTTAGGCTGAATTTTTGCCACAAAAATGAGAACCAGGTATCAGGTTGTCTTTGGGTCAGGGATCAGAGAAGACTAAGCTCCAAAGGACAATGAGAGCAACCTGGACTTTTCAGCTCTGGAACAAGAGGTGACCTTAGTGAGTACTAAAGGTTAAGCTATGTGGTGAACCACATTCCACTGTTACTCACTGCTGTATACATATATTCACTGTTATTGTTTGTTCCATTGTTACTGTTGTTGTTGCTTCTGTTGGCTCTGCCTGTGGCTCCACCCCTCGGGCTTTGTATATAGTTGGCTGATCTGTGGCCCTGCCCCCAGTGAGGGATCAGCAGCAGGCAGGCACAGATCTCAGTGTATTAAAGCCACAATTTAGTTCTGTAACTCGCTTCATCTATTATTGATGGACCATCAACCTAGAAAATTATATTGAACTAAACTTCCAGAGTAGGACTGGGCGCAAAAGGTCCAGGTAATAAAAGGCAAAGATTGAGATTGGTACACTCTTCTTTTGGACTGGCGAAGTGGGTAGCTCTCTTGCCTCTGGGCTGGAAAGTCCCAGGGTTAAAGTCCCACTCCAGCACTTGTTGTCTATGAAAGAAGCCAGCCACAGGAGCAGGCATGTTGGTACGTATTGGTACCAGTCCCCAGGGCGGATAAATGGGTAAGGTTAGCAGTGGGAACGGCATCTGGCTGTAAAATCGCAGAATAGAAGGACAGGGTTAGATCAGAACAAAAGGTGATTGACAAAGATGTTCTGGACACAAGACAACCGGGATTTTAATGGTGCCATTGAGGACTGAAGAATGTTAATATGGCAAAAGGTAAGATAACCTTATTAGCATTCTTCAGCCCTTAATTATACCATTAACCATTACCCTTTGTCTTTTGTCCATGGTACCTTTGTTAATGTCGTCTTCGCTCCAACCTATACCTGTTCTTCTATTCTGCCTCAATTCCTCCACCGCCTTTTCAATGATATAATTCATACATTTCTACCTCTCCAGTTCTGTAAAAGAATCATATGGACTCAAAATGTTAATTATGTTTCTCCCTCGACAGGTGCTGCCAGACCTGCAGAGTTTATCCAGCTTTTCTTGTTTTTATCTATTAGTGTTTGTGGGAGCTTGCTGTGCAGAAATTGGCTATAGATTTTCTGCATTACTAACGTGACTGTATTTCAAAATGTACTTCACCAGCTATATGAGATTCTGATAGGTGCTACACAAATGCAAATGATTGATTTCTAAAACCTGAATATAAGCATTTGCATATTCCACTTGAGAGTTTGGTCGAAGAAACCATTTAGACTTCTTGACCGATTCTATCTATTCTGACCTGCAGTTTACTGTCAGAACAAGATGTTGAGATAGATGTCGTTAAAATGATTGAAACTTAACAACTTGTTAAGTTAGTGTAAAGCATTACAGTTTTGCTGAAGTGTCTCGCCTAATAGGAATGAAATATGGAGTTCAGTGACCAGACTTAACACAGGCAGGACCTTTTCACCTGAAGCTGGTTTTGTGCACAGCGCGATCCCACAAACAGCGATGTGATTTTTTATTAAAAACCTGATTTAGTAATGTTGGTTGAAGGTTAAATGTGAGCATGGGGGGGAACTCCCCATTTCTTTTTCAAATGGGTACTTGGGCTGAGAGTTTTCCACTCTGACCAGTGGCAGCCAGAGTCACGGGCGGGACAAGAAAATCTAGAGGCCAAAGGTAAGCGACATTCTAAACTTGAGAAAAAAACGGACTTCCTTCCTTGAATTTCATGCTCTTAATTCCTCAGGGAGTAATTATAAATCTATATCATTGCCTTAGCCATTAATCTGCCCTCTCCACTGATGGAGTCCACCGAAACAGCCAGCGTGTCTTGGCAGCCAATCACTGGTGACACAATGGGGAATAATTAGGGGACGTACTTGCAGTACCCCACTGAGATCTTCCCCCAAGTACACCAAACCATTGCATTCATTAATCTCCTCCAATTAAGGGCAGAAAAAGCATTGGAAAGAATTTAAAGATTGTAATTACCTGCTGAGGAGGTCATTGATCTGTTGAGTATTTAAATATCCACACAAATTCCACAGAATTCTTGTCAGGGCCTCTCTGTGCCAAATGAATCAGTTACCAGTTAATGATTAGTTAACATGCCAACAACTGCTTGTATTTATTTGCAGGTTTAAAGTAACGACATGTCTCATGAGCGTTTTCAAGAGTTTATAACACTGAGCCTCATAATGCAGCACTTGGACAGGTGACCAAAACCTTACCAAATATATCATTTTAAGGTACTCCTTAAAGGAGGAATAGAAAGTTGAAGGAGTTTTGGGGGAGAATTCCAGAGGTTAGGGCCTCAGATGGCACGATAGACCGATTAAAATCAGGGATGCTCAAGAAGCCAGAATTAGAGGACCATAAATATCTTGGAGGCTTGTGAGATTGGAGGAGATCACAGAAATTGAGACACCAGGAGGAATTTGCAAACAAGGATGAGAACTTTAAAACTGGGGTGTTGCTACTTGCCAGACTGGAAGTCAATATTGGTCAGCAAATGCGGGGGTGAATGGGACTTGATGCGAGTTCGGATATGGACAGCCGAGTTTTGGAAGAGCTCACACTCACCGGGTGTTTAAGGTGGGAAATTGGCCAAGAGGGCATTGGAAATAGTCCCTCATATCAAAAGCATATTTTAAATCTCACACATTGATTTGTTTTGGTTACCTTGCATTGGTAACAACATGGTGATACGATGGTAAAATAATTAAATAAATAGGTGGGGAGGATGAGAGATGTCCTGGATCCATGGGGGGTGGGGCAGGAGGCCATGCAGACAAACACTTAGAAAGGAATTGGAATAGATAATCATGGATGCAAACAATGCTGCCTCTCGCCGCCAATTTTCTGAGAGAGCAATAAAGTGTCCACACCAAGTTCTAGAGAAAAACAAAACTTACTTTATGTACCGCGTTAACTATTATGCACAGCTCCAGTAGTTCCCTACTGGGTCTTCTCTAGTCAGTGCCTGACCGACTCTATTTGTACAATGACATATGAGCCTTGTTAAGGGTCCCTGCCCCCTTATAGGGGAGCTCATATTCTGCAAGCTCCATGGGGTTGTGGATCACCCCTACCCTGTGAGACGTGTGGGATATAACAGTTGCCTTGAGGACCTGGATGCAATGGCACAGGAAGTTTAATTACTTCACATTTGTGGTCAAGTCCAATGAATTCCCCTTCAAATGCCATTTCCTTACAACTGAACCACTATCCTCACACACACTGCTCAGTGCTTTACACATCCATCACTCCACCTACCAACTGCCTCTAGCAACCACTACTCACTTTGCCTCACCCTCGCAATGTAGCGCTGCTGCAATCTACATGCACACATCTCACACCTTGCATGCCAGCTATTCAATCATGACAGCCACATCACTCAAACACATTGCGTCACATGCACTGACACACTTCCCCCACTCTCTTTCAGGAAAAGGATGTGCACAACCAGACGCAGCAGCAATTAACTAGGAAGCTATCGGCTTGGCTGCATATCTTTACACTGTTGGAGCAGAAGCTGCTCATCATCGTTGGAGTGACCATGATGGGTTTGATACCATAACAGATAATGGTCTGTTCCTACATAATCCAACCTTCCACATCTCCCTTTGTCCTCAAACAATCTGTTCTGATTTGCCATGCTGCAACAACTGGGGAGGACTGTGTCGGAACAGTAGGCCAGGCAAAGGCATGACAACAATGAAGAGAATGCATCAGGGTGATTTGTAAAGCTTTATAAGGACTGTTGGATGTTTTGTTGTTTTGTAATGGCTATTTTAGCATTGTGACCATGAGATGCATGATTGTAATGAACTCCAATTGGCTTTATTGGTTGGCCAATTGGAGTATGAGCTCCCTCAATGATAGCTCATTGAGGGGGCCCATATAATCACCTGTGTAGGCTTTGTGAGCCAGTCTTAAGTTGGCTGGACAGCTAGCAGCACTGTTTGTAGCTGCTCCTGTAATATCGTTATTGTAAATAAATATTGATGTGGTGACGGAACTCCTGCCTCCTGTGGATTACTACAGTGGCGACGAGGTAAACTAAGAATTTTGCGGAGACCAGCTGCCGCACTCGGAGGGTAAGCCTAGCCATTTAAAAAATGCTGTTTTTTGGAAGGTTAGAGGCATTCGACCCGGCTATTGAGTACTGGTCCCAGTATGTGGAGAAAATGTGTTACTTCCTCCGGGCAAATGATATACTGATGGACGAAAGGAGACGGCTTATCCTGCTGTTGGTGTGCGGACCCTCAGCTTTCGCCATTATACGTAGTCTGACTTATCCCGATGCGCCGGACACGAAAACTTTCCAAGAAGTAACGGAATTGGTGAAAGAGCACTACGACCCACAACCACCTCTAATTTTGCGTAGGTACAGATTCTACACAGCAAAGTGGGAAGACAGGGAGTCAGTCACGAATTTCTTGACCCGCCTGAGAAGGCTGGCGGAAAAATGTGAGTTCGGCCCAACGCTAAATGAAATGTTTCAGGACCGGTTAGTGTGTGGTATAAACGACCTCACAATACAGAAACGCCTGTTAGTGGAAACCGAGCTAGACGCAGGCAGGCGTTACAGCTCGCACTGTCCCTAGAAAAGGCAGCAAGTGGGGCGCAGGAACTACAGGGCACGCCAATGGAGGTAGATACCTGCAAGAGGGACTACCACAACGGGTCCTGCTACCAGATAGCCGCTCTCAGGAAAAACCTGAGGAATAGAGGGAAAAAGGAAAACCCCAGAACTGCCCCCAAGTCTGCCAGGACTAACTGGAGACAGAGGGAAGTACCGGCTGAGGCTCCCCCAACAGAGAAAGACCGTTTCTGGCACCAGACAGAGTGGGGTAACAACGACAGAAACCCTAGAAGGAGGTGGCAAAAGAGGAATAGCAGGTGGGGACGCAGGGAAGTACACCACCTAGACGCCCCATCCTCCTCCGAGGGGGAACAATTATATAATATTGCAACGAAGAAAGCAGAACCCATTAGGATTACCCCACGGGTGAACGGGCAGCCAACAATAATGGAAATAGACACAGGTGCGGCCGTATCAGTAATGGGAGTGGCAGCATTTAGAAAAATCAAAGATCAACTCCAGCCACTAACCCTAACAAAAACATTGACGAAACTTAAAACCTCCACGGGGGAACCCCTGGGAGTTCTAGGCACGACTCATGTACCCGTGGTATATGAGAAACAATTGCTCAGATTACCGTTGACTATAGTAGAGGGCTCCGGACCGAGCTTAATTGGACGGAACTGGCTGAAAGACCTAAAATTAGATTGGATGAAAATTTTCCAGAGTGGAAGGGGGCAGTTGAGTGGAGTACTCCAAAAATACCCGGAGGTCTTCCAGGAAGGCTTGGGGGAAATCATAGGCGCCAAAGCAACTTTGCACGTGGACCCAGAAGCCCTTCTGAAATTTTGTAAGGCCAGGCCGTTACCTATTGCATTAAGGAAGAAAGTAGATGACGAAATAGAAAGGTTACGGAGCGACGGCATTATCAGACCAGTACAGTTCTCGGAATGGGCAGCGCCGGTGGTACCAATTTTGAAGCCAGACGGCTCAATACGTCTCTGTGGAGATTTCAAACAGACAGTAAACAAATACGCACTGCTGGACAAATACCCAATCCCGAAAATAGACGACCTATATGCCAAATTGGCAGGTGGGCTTTTGTTCACGAAACTAGACATGAGCCACGCCTACCTGCAGTTAAAACTGGGCAAGGGCTCCCAGAAGTTCGCTACGATCAACACCCTGAAGGGCCTTTTTCGTTATACTAGGTTACCTTTCGGAGTGTCATCAGCCTGCGCTATATTCCAGTGTACGATGGAAAATATTCTGCAGGGACTACCGCAGGTGGCGATTTATTTGGACGATGTCTTAATCACGGTTAGGACAAACAGGCAACACTTAAGGAACCTGGAGGAAGTGCTCAGGCGTTTCGCAAAGGCAGGCGTAAGGCTAAAAAGGGAAAAATGTATTTTTCTGGCCCCACAAGTGACGTACCTGGGATATAAAGTAGACGAGTCAGGCTTACACCCATTGGAAGACCGAGTAAGGGCAATAAAAGAAGCCCCAGCTCCCACCACGGTCCAGGAGTTACGATCATTTCTAGGGTTGGTAACCTATTATGGAAAATTTATTGAAAATAGGGCATCCATCCTAGAACCCCTCCACCAGCTACTAAAAAAGGGGCAAGAATGGAAATGGTCCACCCGCCAAAACCGAGCATTTAGGGACATTAAGGAACAGCTGTCATCCGAAAATGTCCTAGAGCATTATGACCCAAGGAAGGAGTTGGTGGTCACTTGTGATGCATCCCCCTACGGGGTAGGAGCCGTCTTAGCCCATAGAGGAAGGAATGGGGAAGAACGGCCAATAGCCTATGCTTCGAGGACCTTGGCGATGGCTGAGAGGAAGTACGCCCAAATCGAGAAGGAAGGACTGGCGGTGATATTCGCAGTAAAAAAATTTCACCAGTATCTGTACAGGCGGAAATTCACCATAGTGACGGACCATAAGCCATTATTAGAGTTATTAAAAGAAGACAAGTCAATACCCGCGATTGCATCAGCTAGAATCCACCGCTGGGCGTTGCTACTGGCGGCAGATACGTTCTGGAGCACAGACCGGGAACGCGAGTAGCACATGCAGATGCTTTGAGCAGACTTCCCCTCCCGGACACTGCCGCAAATACCTAAAGTAGAGGAGACAGTAATGACTCTAACTTTTTTGGACACCCTACCAGTAGACGCACAACATATTCGGTTGTGGATGCAAAAAGACCCAGTTTTAGCCAAGATGAAGCATTTACTGCTAACAGGGGAACTGGAAAGATCAGTGGAACCCCAGATGCACCCATACTGGAGCAGAAGGGACCAAATAACCGTAGAAGACGGTATCCTATTATGGGGAGCCCGGGTAATCGTCCCAGCTCAGGGCCGTCAGGCAATCTTAACCGAGTTACATCACGGACACCCAGGGGTGTCTAAAATGAAGATGCTAGCTCGAAGCTACATTTGGTGGCCAGGTTTGGACACAGACATAGCAGCCTTGGTACGTCGGTGCCAGGAGTGCCAACAGGGGCAAAGAGTGCCACCAGTGGCGCCATTGCACCCGTGGGAATGGCCAGGCAGACCGTGGAGCCGCCTGCATATTGACCACGCCGGCCCTTTCATGGGCTCAATGTTTTTGGTGATAGTGGACGCCCATTCCAAATGGTTGAACGTCCACCGGGTAAACACGGCAAGCACAGCATCGACAATTGAAAAGCTCAGGGCCTCGTTTGCAACACATGGACTTCCGGAGGTATTGGTGTCGGATAACGGAACGGCATTCACAAGTGGGGAATTTGGAAAATTCCTGAAGGAAAACCGAGTCCATCGCATCAAAACAGCCCCCTACCATCCAGCGACCAACGGCCTGGCAGAGAGAACGGTCCAGACACTTAAAGCGGGACTCGAAGCAGCCGGCAGCGTCAATGGACACAAAGCTCTCCCGCTGGCTGTTTGATTACAGGACCACACCGCATTCCACAACGGGCATACCGCCAGCTGAACTCTTAATGGGAAGGCGGCTGCGGACGAGGCTGAGTCTCCTTTTCCCAAATTTAACGGGGAAAGTGGAGAAACATCAGGAGGCCCACGCAGGGGGCATGATAATAGTCAGCAGCAGAGACATTTCCAGGTGGGGGCATCGGTTTGGGTCAAGAATTACAGGAATGGACCAACATGGGTCAAAGGCACGGTAGAGTCCCAAACAGGGCCCGCATCAATAGGAGGTAAGATGCTGAAGAAACACCTAGACCAAATAAGGGCAGCGGAACCACACCTGGAGGCAGACGAAGCAGGACCGCCTCAAGCTGGGATAGCCCAGACGGAAAGTATACCCACACCCCAGCCCCGAGCAATTTCTCCAGACCCCGTCATCCAGTCATCAGAGTCGGAGATGGACACGCTCGACGAGGCCGCCGCGACACCTCTCCCCAAGGAGGAGGAAGAACAACTTCCAAGGAGGTCGTCAAGGAAAAGACGGGCAACTATAAGGTACACTCTGCCCACTTCGGAGAACGACCCGGCGGATGACACAGAGGTGACAGACCCAGACATGAGGAGCAGGAAGAAGCTCCGAGGAATGCCAGCTGGCAGGAATTCCTCGGACCTTGGGGGGGGGGGGGGGGGGGGGGGGTGTAATGAACTCCAATTGGCTTTATTGGGTGGCCAATTGGAGTATGAGCTCCCTCAATGATAGCTCATTGAGGGGGCCCATATAAGCACCTGTGTAGGCTTTGTGAGCCAGTCTTAAGTTGACTGGACTGCTAGCAGCATTGTTTGTAGCTGCTCCTGTAATATCGTTATTGTAAATAAATATTGATGTGGTGACGGAACTCCTGCCTCCCGTGGTTTACTACAGTGATGGTGTGTACCAGAGGGAGGATAGTGTTATGAAATGGGATTTTGGATTTGAATGAAGTGATGTTGGCAGTCCAGCCAGGACATAGATGAGTGAACTGTCTCCTCCACCTTCTTGCTGAGGTGCTCAGCAGATCCTTGGAGGCGAGGTTTGTGCCCTCATGAAGACCAGGTTCTGGAGGATACAGCAGATTGTCATACATCAGAACACTCATTCCAGCAGGTTGTAGTGCAGGCTTCTCCAGAATAACTACGGCAGCTGAACTATTGTTTCAGCCACTTGATGGTCTGCTCGATGACTTTTCTCATACAACATGACCCTCATTGCATGATGAACACATGTTGTTGAGTTGTAGTGTGGAGCCATCAACCAAGTATAGAGTGAACAGCCTTGGTCACCCAGCAGAGACCCCTGGTCTAACAGAGTGACTGAAAGATTGATGGAACACAGGACTGAACACAGAACACACAAGGAACTCTGCTCTCCCGGCCTGACGAGCCTCTGTCACCTCCCGGATGTTTACTGCAGACTGAAGGATGTGAGATATGTTGCCTGTTGCAGAATAGAAACATTTCAACATAAAGGAAGTCAGGGTCGCAATAACCTTACAATCACTGACAGTGTCGGCCTCACCCTGCTCTGATCTGAGGTTGCAGGTCTGGCTCCAAGAGGTGGCTGACTTCCTTGAGCATTCTCTTCTCCTGGCTTACATGCAAGTAAGAGAGGTGCCCCTGAAAACTCATGTTGATTCCCTTCCTCCCTCTCCCGGTAGCTCCTATATTTTATCTCCCTCTCACACTGCAGCCCAAGTGGGAATGTTACCATGGCACCCATCACTGGGATCAAGCAGGGAGAACACAGACAGCAGCCCTGTTACCAATGTTCATTCAATACCAAGTCAATTGGTGAAATATGAAACTAGACACTATACTTTTCTTGATATTAAGTTTCTTCACAGAAAGCAGCATTACTTATGTCTGATTCCTACCTACCAACCAGCCCAGTGTCCCAGCAGTCTCCGTTTATATATTTGAGTAAATAACCAATTAACTGATTAACACTCCTTCAGGAGGCTGTGTGACAATAATCATAAGAATTTTAACAGGAAATTTCAAAGAGAATCAGTCAGATGTAATCAGAATATAACCTGAAAGATGCTGATGATCCCTTTAAATACTGTTGGGGGATGTGTGTGTGTGTGGGCAAGATTGTGATGTGTATGTGGGCGAGGGGGGATGTGCATGTGGGCGAGAGGCGATGTGTGTGAGCAAAGGGGGATGTGTGTGGGCGAGGGGGGATGTGAATGTGAGCAAGGGGGGATACTTGAGTGTGTGGGCGAAGGGGGGATGTGTGGGCGAGGGGGTGGTGTGTGTGTGAGTGAGTGTGTGTGAGCGAGGAGGTGGTGTTTGTGTGGGCGACGGGGTGGTGTGTGTGTGGACGAGGGGGAATGTGAGTGAGGGGGTGGTGTGTGTGAGTGAGGGGGAGGTGTGTGTGGGTGAGGGGGTGGTGTGCGTTGATGTGTTAGGCAGGCTGGTTCGATGTGGACTGCATTTGATGCGGGGAAGCTAGAAGCAGACGTCTAACACTGGAGAAAATCCAACACTGTTTTATTTAACGATAGAACTGATATACGTGTTCAGCTGTGGGTCGACACTATACTGAACTGACTGGAGACCTTGTATTAGTCTGACCAGACTTACTAGCTACCGCATGGTGTTTGCACTGGTTAGCTCATGGACTCTGACTGTCTCAGTGGCTGGGTCCCGAGAGAGTGGGAAACCTAGTACCCCCTGGCTTTATAGTGGTAGTGTCCTTAATGGTGATTGGCTGCACTGTGTTGTGTGCTTACTGGTCGTCCTGTATGTCAATCACTGCCTGTCTGCACCTCATTATATACATGTGTGAATATTATGACATCTCCCCCTGTTTTTTTTAGATAAATAAATACTGGGGTGTGTGAGTGTTGATTCCTGGTTAATTTGCTGTCAGTCTAGATTCAATAAAATCTGAGATGGATTTGCAGGTATCATAGCATTTAATAATAACTAACTTGCAAGGCTGACTCAATCCATAGGACCTCAGGACACACACACTGTCTTCTGAGAGCCCAGAATAAAGAGAGAGAGTATACAAAGAAACTTCTGCTGATATATTCAAAATCACAGTAAGATTCACATATAAGCTTCCCATTGGTCATTCTATACACCTCCTGACCTGGCCCTATATCCTAATTGGTCACTTTGCATTGTAACCCCAGCATCCTTTTCACCATGCTCACCACGAGGTTACCATCCCCCGCGAGCCATGCTCTGCTCTGCTCTTTCCTTTGTTCTGTCTGTGAACACAGTACCCTCAGGGTCCTACGGTCCACCCTCTTCGTTTGTTCACTTCCTCATGAGCATATATATACATATCTGGCTGACTATATACAAAAGGTGTCTAGATGAACGTATATACATAGGAAGGTGTCGATAGTGCAGATACATGGCAAACAAAACAATATTTACAGAGGTTAAATCGATGAAGTCACAAAATGTACAAGAGTTCAGTCTATAGATTTAGTCTTTGTGGTGGGTGACCAATTCTTGTCGATCGCCGCAGAGGTGGATCAGGAGCCGCCTGCACTCAGATAGGTGGCATCGCTGCCATCGTGGTGGTTGCATGGGCCGGCAGGATTGCTGGTAGATCGGTCAAGAAGGACTGAAAAGGTTCATCCTTACCCTGAAGCCTCTGCTGGAAAACGTACTGTTCAAAGCTCTCATTCACCTCAATGTCGCAGTGGCTGTCGAACTTCAGCAGGACTGTTTTGAATTTAGTTTTGTCTTCGCCTTCAGCGAACGTAAGGGAGTTGTAGATGTGGATGGCCTGGTCCCCCACTGTGGAGAGAAATAGCGCGATCTTCCTGGCATCCGATGCGGCTTTGAGGCCAACGGCCTCGATGTACAAGAGGAACTTTTGCTTGAAGGTCTTCCAATTGGCGTTGAGGTTGCCGGAGATGTGGAGCTGCGGAGGAGGCTGGATGTTCTCCATTTCACCGGATGGCTGCTTGCTGGTCAATGCTGATTCACTCGAGGTAGGTCTGTCAAGATCAGTACCACTCTGGTACCATGATGTGTTAGGCAGGCTGGTTGGATGTGGACTGCACTTGATGCAGGGAATCTAGAAGCAGACGTCTAACACTGGAGAAAATCCAACACTTATTCAATGATAGAACTGATATACATGTTCAGCTGTGGGTCGACACTATACTGAACTGACTGGTGACCTTGTAGTAGCCTGACCTAGTCTAGCTAGTCTGTGTACTAGCTACCGCATGGTTGCACTGGTTAGCTCGTGGACTCTGACTGTCTCAGTGGCTGGGTCCAGAGAGAGCGGGAAACCTAGTGCCCTCTGACTTTATAGTGGTAGTGTCCTGTCTGATGATTGCCTGCACTGTGTTGTGTGCTTACTGGTCGTCCTGTATGTCAATCACTGCCTGTCTTTTCCTCATTATATACCTGAGTGGATATTATGACATGCGTGTGTGAGAGCGAGGGGGTGGTATGTGTGTGTGAACTAGGGGTGGTGTGTGTGTGGGTGAGGGGGTGGTGTGTGTGTGTGGGCGAGGGGGCGGTTCATGTGTTGGCGAGGGGGTGGGTGCATTGGTGTTGAAGGTGGGGTTTCTCTGAATGCATGTTCCAATGTGTGGGGCTAAGAGATAATGATAGATAGAATAATGTGGCCCCATTATATCAGCAATACCATCAAATCAACGATACACACTGACTGGTGTAATCTGCCGACTCTATTCTACTCCAGCATACTCTCCTTACATCCTCATTCACACTTCCAACAAAATAGCATTTGACACAATGTGCTGGGCATATGCACACATGTTGCCAATGGCATTGTGGTAACAGAATAGTCCCCTATAGCGTCAAAACCACGGGTGCTTCGGAGCCCAAGATTGCAGCTCTTATCTGCACAAGGAAACCAGGATGGAGCTGATGGGTGAAATGGCCTCCTTCTGTGTTGTAACAACTGACTCTCTAAAACAACAAGCATCAGCATTAATTAATAATAAACTCCTGTCATTCCTGTAATTTATCATCTATAATTTAAGATAATCGCTAACAGGTACAAGCTGTAGAATCTAACTGTTATTGTTGCTTTCAACCAACATACTCCACGCCTAAAATAAACCCCACTGTATTGAAGACTACAGAAAGATATATGATCCGTCAAGACTTTTGGCTTTCTCCCAAAGAAAGGTCTTTGTAGAATTTATGACTTACTTTGAAACTGTGCCTGCTCCCTTAGGATCACTCGCCTGAAACATCCGTTGAACTGTATGAAAACTGGAGTTCAACTTTTCCCTGATCAGAGCTGCGACCTAGTGTTAAAGGAACCATATCACACTGTGATAGCACATGATGCAAAAATGACAGATTAAATCGCGTAATCTTATACAAACTCACAGCACATGATTTACACACATGCATTCACATATATTCACACATCAGCACACATATAATCAAGGCAATAACGGAAACTTGAATTTAAATAGGAAATACCCAGCAGGTCTGGCAGAATCTGTGAAGAGAATAAAACAATTAATGTTTCAGGTCAATGACCTTTCGTAAAAACTGGATGAAGTTAGGAAGACATCGTAGATTTTAAGGGGAAGAACAGAAGGGACGATCAGCGATAAAGTGGAAGGCAGGAAAGATTAAAACAGATGATGCTGCAAGACGAAAGAGGGTGGAAATGGGACAAGTAAAGAAACAAAAGATCGGTGCAGAGGAAGTGTGAGTTACAAACAGCTGCTGTCTCCTTGGCCTCCTTATTGAAAGAAGGACGTAAATGCATTGGAGGTGGGTCAGAGGAGGTTTATTAGATATACCTGGAATGTGAGGGTTGTCTTTTTAGGAAAGATTGGGCACATGGGACTTGTCCCCACTGGAGTTTGGAAGAGTGAGGGGTGACTTGATTGACGTATGCATGGTCTTGACAAGTTGGACATGGAAAGTATGTTTCCTCTTGTGGGTAAGTCCAGAACTAGGGGGCACTGTTTTAAAATTAGGGGTCGCACTTTTAGAACAGATGAGGAGAAATGTTTTCTCTCAGAGAAGGTTGTGAGACTTTGGAACTACCCACCTCAGAAGACAGTGGAGGCAGGATCATTTAATATTTTTAAGGCCGAGATAGCTAGATTCTTGTTAGGCAAGAGAATCAAAGGTTATCAGGGGTAGATAGGAATCATAGAATCCCTACAGTACAGAAGGAGGTCATTTGGCCAATTGAGTCTGCACTGACCTGAAAGAACTCAAGGCCAGTTAGGCCCAATTCCCCACCCTATCCCCGTAAACCACCTAGGGATAATTTAGCATAACCTGCACATCTTTGGACTGTGAGAGGAAACCGGAGCACCTGGAGGAAACCCACGCAGACACTGGAAGAATGTGCAAACTCTACACTGACAGTTACCCAAGGTTGGGATCGAACCCGGGTCCCTGGCACTGTGAGGCAGCTGTGCTAACCACTGTGGAATGTGGAATTAGAAACACCAACAGATCAGCCATGATCTTATTGAATGGAAGAGTGGGTTCAAGGGGCCAAAAGGCCTACTTCTGATCCTAATTCGTGTGTAAAAAAAATGTGAGCATTGGTTATGACTGAAATTGTTGAACTCAATGTTGAGTCTAGAAGGCTGGAAAGATCCTAATTGAGAGGTGTTCTTCTTTATATTTATATAGTGCCTTCAATATTATAGAAGCCCCCCATGGAACTGGATACTATTGATATAAAAGGACATGGATTATCACAGGAAAGTAGAGTTGAGCTAGCTGATCAACCATGAGCTAATTGAGTGGTGGAGGAGGCCTGACAGGTTGAATGCTCTACTCTTGCTCCTACATTCCTATGTTTCAAACATGTACTTTTCATGTGAAGGAGATTTGCCCCTGATTCAGAACAGCTGGTATAATGGAGTCATGTTCTTACAATACTCAATTATACAAGCTTGTTCCTCCTGCGTATTGACTGTCCAGCCCATCTCAGCTTCACTACGACCAACAGCTTTATTTATTCTGCAGTTAGTGTTTAATATAAATTGTAATCTGACACTCCACTTAGAGGGGATTGGCAGGGTTCAAGTACACAAAAGATTCTTGAACATTAAGCAAATTTGATTTACTCACCTTTCTTCTTGCGTTCAGCATACCATAATGAGTTGTGAATGAGTGAATAAACATTTCTGTTTCTGCCCATAATATACCGGACACTTAATACACCATAAGCAACAACTTTGAAATCAATGTCAATATAATGGATAATGGATATGGCCTTGCCCAAATATGAAATTGTCTATATGGATGCTCAAACGTGAGTGACAGCTGTATACATTTAGATATTAGTAATCTTTTCTGTTCCCCATCTCAGAGATCTACACAGAATCACAGAATTGTTACAGTGCAGAAGGAGCACTAGCACTTGGAATGAGCTCATCCAACTCAGGAATCTGTTCCCGTCTCCCCCTTATCCTTTGACCTCTTTAGTTCCAAGAGCTAGATCTAACTCCTTCTTGAAAACATATGTTTTGGCCTCAATTGCTGCCTGAGGTAGCAAATGAAACTGGGCAAAGAATTTCTCATCTCAATCCGAAATGGTTTACCCCGCAACTTTAGTCTGTGACTCCTGGTTCTGGACTCCCCCGCCACCAGGAACATCCTTCCTGCATCTCCCCTGTCTAGTCCTGTTAGAATTTTATAAGTTTTTATGTGATTCCTCCTCATTCTTCTCAACTCCAGCAAATATAATCCTAACCGACTCAATTTCTCCTCATATGACAGTCCCGCCATCCCAGGAATCAGTCTGGTAAACTTTCGCTGCACTCCCTCGAGAGCAAGAACATTCTTCCTCAGATAAGGAGACCAAAACTGCTCACAATATTTCTGGTGTGGTCTCACCAAGGCCCTGTATAACTGCAGCAAGACGTTTCGAATCCTCTCGCTATGGAGGCCTTCTTTACTGTCTGCTGAACTACATGCTTACCTTCAGTAATACAAGGACACCCCTGTCTCATTCCACATTCCCCTCTCTCAGTCTGAAAGTCCAAATAAACCACGGGCAAGAGTCATCAGTACGCCAGGCACGAGTTTCTCGGTCGCCTGCTGCTCGCTGGCAGCAGGATTCTATCATCCCGCCACTTGTCAATGGGATTTTCCATTGTAACTACCGCGTGCCACCGGGCAACCAGCTGGCAGTGCTGCATTGCCAGTGGGGAAAATTGAATCACATTGGCCAGAGAATTCCGGCCCACATCTACTGGCTCCCCCTCATCAATTCTACATTTACATAGAATTTACAGTACAGAACTTGTTACATCCTCAAAGAATTCCACTAGATATGCCAAGCGTGATTTCCCTTTTGTAAATCCATGCTGATTCTGTCTAATCCTGCCATTGTTAGTGAATCTTTGCTGTACTGCCTTCACATCCTTCCTAGAATTGAAGACAATACTCCAACTGTGGCCAAACTAGTAATTTACATAAATTCAGCATAATCGTTTTGTTCTTGCATTCTATACCTCTATTAATAAAGAACAAAGAACAAAGAAAATTACAGCACAGGAACAGGCCCTTCGGCCCTCCCAGCCTGTGCCGATCCAGATCCTTTATCTAAACCTGTCGCCTAATTTCCAAGGTCTACTTCCCTCTGTTCCCCGCCCGTTCATATATCTGTCTAGATACATCTTAAACGATGCTATCGTGCCCGCCTCTACCACCGCCGCTGGAAAAGCGTTCCAGGCACCCACCACCCTCTGCGTAAAAAACTTTCCACGCACATCTCGCTTAAACATTCCCCCTCTCACCTTGAAATCGTGATCCCTTGTAATTGACACCCCCACTCTTGGAAAAAGCTTGTTGCTATCCACCCTGTCCATACCTCTCATAATTTTGTAGACCTCAATCAGGTCCCCCCCTCAACCTTCGTCTTTCCAATGAAAACAATCCTAATCTACTCAACCTTTCTTCATAGCTAGCACCCTCTATACCAGGCAATATCCTGGTGAACCTCCTCTGCACCCTCTCTAAAGCATCCACATCCTTCTGGTAATGTGGTGACCAGAACTGCACGCAGTATTCCAAATGTGGCCTAACTAAAGTCCTATACAACTGTAACATGACCTGCCAACTCTTGTACTCAATACCCTGTGCGATGAAGGCAAGCATGCTGTATGCCTTCTTGACCACGCTATCAACCTGCGTTGCCACCTTCAGGGTACAATGGACCTGAACTCCCAGATCTCTCTGTACATCAATTTTCCCCAGGACTCTTCCATTGACCATATAGTCCGCTCTTGAATTAGATCTTCCAAAATGCATCACCTCGCATTTGCCTGGATTGAACTCCATCTGCCATTTCTCTGCCCAACTCTCCAATCTATCTGTATTTTGCTGTATTCTCTGACAGTCCTCCTCGCTATCTGCAACTCCATCAATCTTAGTATCAAAATAAAGTCCAGGATTACACAAATTCAGCATAATCTTTTTGTTCTTGTACTCTATACCTCTAGTAATAAAGTCCAGGATACTGTATGCTTTACTTTATTAGCTGTGCTCTCAACCTGCCCTGCCACTTTCAAAGATTTATGCACATAAACATCCAGGTCCCTCTGCTCCTCCACCCGCTTTTGTTCTTTTCCCTCACCCCCTTCACGATATTTGCTAAAAACTCCCACATTTCCATGCTTAACAAAAGGATACTGATCAGAAACATTTGTCTCTCTAAGATGCTGCCTGCTCCTGTCTTGATGAGTATTTCCAGAATTTCCTGTCTACGTTTCAGATTTCCCGCATCTGCAGTATTTTGCTTTTGTTTGAATACTTATACCTTTCTAAACACTCGCAAATTTCCACAACACACACAACCACATACATTTACAACAAGCACCTTCAGAGGTTTTCCCATGCCAAAGAGATATAGGGGGCGTTTCTCCACCAGCTTTGTGCCCAGTGCACATCCCGCTGTTCCAGGAGAATAGAGGGAGAGCCTCTAATCGGGGGTCATGCCAGATGCCGAACAGAGCTCAATGCTCCGTTACACCTGACGCAATCTCGTTCATGCTCTCGCTGGGCATGAACAAAATGAGTATATTTAAACAGGCATTTAAACAGCGCAATTCAAGCCGGAATCTCCCGGCTCCTGGGATTCTTTCCCACCCGCCGGCACAGCTGAGGCCAGCAGGAATCACTATTGGTCTCCACCATGAGAAACCAGACTTGATGACCACGCCAAGTGGCTCGGAGGCCATTGAAGCCCGCAGGCAGCCCTAGCACTGCCTCCAGGTACCCTGGGGGGATTACAAAGATGGGATTGAAGCAGGGCATGGGGGGGGGGGG
Organism: Scyliorhinus canicula; assembly: GCF_902713615.1. Lineage (NCBI taxonomy): Eukaryota > Metazoa > Chordata > Chondrichthyes > Carcharhiniformes > Scyliorhinidae > Scyliorhinus > Scyliorhinus canicula. The sequence continues at coordinate 42,648,303 of NC_052165.1, read as the reverse complement.
TGAATTTGGCGACCCCTTAGCAAGGTGTCGCTCACCTGAGGTGTGGAGATGCACTAGTGCTGACGATAAGGAGCGGGTGGCTAGAAGGGGAGGAGCGTGTGATTGAAATGCACAGTGCTTGGAATGCACTTACCTCTCTTTGATGTGGTCAATATTTCTAAACATTGGGGTTTCACCACTTAGAGTCTTTGATTAATGAAATTGTCCATTACAGTCCACTACTAGAATATTACAAATGGCTTGCAACTAATGGATCTGAGAGCTCCAGACGCAGTACACAGATGTTCCCCTTCCAGAAATGGACACAGAGCTTCAAGGTTAGTGGTACCTGTCACTGTACCTGTCAGGGCTGTTCTCTAGTTTCCAGACAGGGGTTTCTTTTCTGGGAGGGGGGGGGGGATCTGGGGGGAAGGGAGTGAAGGGAGTGGCTGTGGAGGGGGTCCCTTTCATCAGGGAATCCCTGTTGCGGATCCCTTTCATCAGGAAGTCTCTGTAGTGGGTCCCTTTAGTCAGGGGTGATGGGGGGCTCCCTATTACAGGGGTCCAGAGAGGGGGTCTCCCTCATTACGGAATCGCTGGGGGTGGATCGGGTCACTCCATTACTTGCAGGAAGGGGCACCAAGGCAATCCGGGGTGGGGGTGTGTTATTTGCAGTCAGGGTGGGGGGTTGATTTGTGTTGCAGGGGGCATGTTGGCCGGCCGCAGGACTTTGCTATCAGGTTGCCCGCACAAAATGACTGTAAGTAGGTTCCTGATATTTTGTTTAATTCTCATCATATGGGCTTCATTGACACGGCACTGTTGCTAAGTTTGCAGATGATACAAAGATCTGTAGAGGGGCAGTTAGTATTGAGGAAGTAGGCAGGCTGAGAAGGACTTGGACAGGCGAGGACAGTGGGCAAAGAAGTGGAAGATGGAATACAATGTGGAAAGTGTGAGGTTATGCACTTTGGAAGGAGAAATGGAGGCATTCTAAATGGGGAGATGCAGAGGAAATCAGAAGCACAAAGGGAAATTGGAGTCCTTGTTCACGATTTTTTTAAGGTTAACGTGCAGGTTAAGTCAGCAGTTAGGAAGGCAAATGCAATATTAGCATTCACGTCGAGAGGGCTACAATACATGACCGGGGAAGTACTTCTGGAGGCTGTATAAGGCTTTGGTCAGACACCATTTGGAGTATTGTGAGCAGTTTTGGGCCCTGTATCTAAGGAAGGATGTGCTGGCCTTGGAAAGGGTCCAGAGGAGGCTCACAAGAATGATCCCTGGAATTAAGAGCTTGTCATATAAGGAACAGTTGTGGACTCTTGGTCTGTACTTGTTGGAGTTTAGAAGGATGAGGGTGGATCTTATTGAAACTTACAGGATACTGCGAGGCCTGGATAGAGTGGGCGTGGAGAGGATGTTTACACTTGTAAGAAAAACTAGAAGCAGAGGACACAATGTCAGACTAAAGGGACGATCCTTTAAAACAGAGATGAGGAGGAATTTCTTCAGCCAAAGGGTGGTGAATCTGTCGAACTCTTTGCCTCAGAAGGCTGTGGATGCCAAATCACTGAGTGTATTAAAGACAGAGATAGAAAGGTTCTTGATTAATAAGGGGATCAAGGGTTATGGGGAGGAGGCAGGAGAATGGGAATGAGAAAAATATCAGCCATGATTGAATGGCGGAGCAGACTCGATGGGCCGAGTGGCGTAATTCTGCTCCTATGTTTATGGTCTTATAGTATTTATCACTCATTCCTTGTTACCCTTGAGAAGTTAGTTATGAGTCCCTTCTTGAATATAAGTTAGTGATCTACACAATCACTTTAGTGGACAATTGCTGTGGACAATCCGTGACATTGCTGTGTATCTGGAGTCACATGTAGACCAGACCAGGTAAGGATGACAGATTTCCTTCCCTAAAGGACATTAGTAAACAAGATGGGTTTTTACAACAATCAATAATAGTTTCATGGTCACCATTACTGAGACTAGCTTTCTATTGAATTCAATTCAATTCACAAAAATGCTGTGTGGGTTTGAATTCATGAACGTATAAGAACATTAGTCCAGTGATATAAGTATTATGTTACGGTAACCCAATAGCGGTGACATCAATGTACCTCTCTCATTCTGATACATGGTTCACCAGTTTATATTGACAAGATAATCAAAAGAGGAAGGAGTTTATTCAGACACTTCGGGCTGGGTTCTCTGATTTTGAGGCTATGTCTGAAGTATGTGTCTAGTATTACGACCAAAAAGTCGGTGCCACCCCCATACCGATGCTCCGCCACGTAAAACCCCCAGCTTTCCCTGCAGAAAGGGACTGACAATTGTCGGGTCCGTGGCTGTGCATGCGCACGGCGGCCACCTGCAGTGGTCGGGCCCTACATCGTGCCGCCGGCCGCGAGCGGACCCGGCCTGCCCGATAGTGTCTCCCCTGTAACCTCCCTCACCACCACCCAGACCACCTCCCACCTGACCCCCCCAGCTCCCGCCGAAGCTCTCCCCTGGCCAGACTGCAGCCGCCATGCGAGGTTGACGAAGCTTCAGACCACAAGTGATCCAAACCGTCGGGAAATCGGCTCATCGGCTGCGGAGCATCGGGGGAGGGCCTTCAGGTGACGTTCTGAGGCCACCCCAACGGCGTGCGGCGTACTCAGCGACTATGCCGTTTTGGAGGAGGTGGGGCATCCAAAAACAGGCGCTGCCCCTGATTTCGACATCAAAAGGCGTTCACCGGCCAATCGCCGAATGCAATTCCGGCGTCGGCAATCGGACAATCCTGCCCTTAACTTCCATAATCTCAATAAGACCAGTACCTCCATGGATAATTCTGCACTTAACTGGTTTCGGGGCAGGAGAACGAAACAGTGAGGACAAAACCTGTGTGACATATCACTGACACCTGGCTTACCATGAGCACGATGGAAGATCCCTGGGCGGGATTCTCTGATCCTGAGGTTAAGTGTTGACGCCGTCGTAAACGCCGTCATGTTTCTCGGCGACCCACGCCTCTCCAGCTGCTGATCCAGGAGTCAACTGGGCGCCACGGGGTCCGCGCATGCGCAGTGGCACCAGCGCAAACGTGCGCATGGGCCGTGGCTCCCTTCTCCGCACTGGACCCGATGCAACATGACCTAGGGCTAAAGGAGCCAGCATGGAAGAAATTAGGCCCCCAGCCCGAGAGGCCGGCCCGCCGATCGGTGGGCACCGATTGCGGGCCAGGCGACAGCGGAGGCCCCCCCCCAGTGTCGGACCCCCCTCCTTCCCCACAGGCCGGCCCCGGACCCTTCCTCCCCAAGGTCCCGTCGGGTAAGACGGCGCCGGCAGGACTCGGGTTTTTTGTTATGGTCGCTCGGCCCATCTGGGCCGTGAATCGGCAGGGGCCACATAGAGCGGCCCCCGACTGGCACCGCGCCGACCATGCCGGCGCCAATGGCACCAATTTTCCGCTCTGCAGAGAATCGCGTCCCGGCGTCTGGGCAGCGTGGCGTGATTCGCACCGGTCGCGGCGATTCTCAGGCCCAGCCTAGGCTGAGACATTCCCGCCCCTTATGTATCATCTGGATGGATCACCATATGAATGTATTCTCTAGGAATAAAAACATAAAGGGCTGAAAATTCTCAGCAGGCCAGGCACCAACTGTGGAGAGAAAAAAACAGAGTTAACGTTTTGAGCCCAACATGATTCTTCTTCAGAACACTCATACTGGACCAAAGACGTTAACTATGTTTCTATCTCCACAGATCCTGCCAGACTTGCTGTACTTTTCCAAATCTTTCTGTTTTTATTTCAGATCTCCAGCATCAACATTGCTTTTATTTTAGTGCACTCTCCAGGAAGCAGGACTCCTGGGTGTAGACCATTTTCACATGGCAACCACTGCACTGGACAGGCTTCTGCATCAGCATGCTGGAGAATCACCATCTGAAGAGCCCTCTCTGCTCCCAGTCCATGACTGGTCGAAGATCACAGGGCTGCCAGCAGAAATGCTTCAAAGATAGCCGATAAACCTACGGGAAGAAGATTGGCTTTGACCCCAACAGCTGGGAAGACTGTGCACTGGATCGCCAATGATGGTACAGCCTGCTTTACCAAGGCCTAAGTGGTTTCAGAACAGAATGAATGAAAAAGGCCGAAGATGCGAGGGCGAGAGGGAAGCTTAAGAAGGTGCACGGCCCCTCAGCCCCCCTTCCCCCCTCACATAAGCCATGGACTGACCAACAGACTGACTAATGGATTGACCGCCAATGTGGATTTTGGATATGTTTTCTCCTCTTAATGCTGTTTCTCCTTAAGTCTTTTTTTTTCCTTTTCCAACTCCATTATCTTGCACTGATATTACCCCTATTCTGTTATGGCCTCTCGTTCTTTCTCTCTCCCTTTCTTTTTCCCCCTCTCTTTACTCTAGGACTCCGTGGTGAACATTCTCCTCAATTCGTGGGTTTATTATTAGTTAGTTGCTCTATAATTATCCATGAGATAGACATTCACTGATTACCAATAATGCTCAATGCATAACTGCTGGTACCTCTACAAGAGAAAGGACAAGGATTGAAACAAATGTTCAGAAGAAAATTGATGAGTCATGCCCACCTTATTTGTGTCGTACGTCTGTCTGGGTGAGCATGCCATGGAGAAGCGGCCCATTGCCGTTTGAGCACGCGATCTTTCACCATTGCCCCTTGGAAATCCTACAAGGGGGAAAAAAGTCACACAGTGTTTCCTGTTTGAGTTTGGCTGATCAGCTCAATAATGCTAGTTTCAATGAATACATCCAAGGTTTCATTACTAAACCTCCTGTCATTTCTCCCTCAAGGTCAATATTAAAAATGGACATCAAATGCTGAACGTAATGTTTATGAAACAGAGGTTGGCAAAAGCTGTGAGCTCAGTTGATTTACTTGCACAGGCAATGTTCTCTCTGATGGCGCAATGTGCTCCATCACATTGTACATCTGTAAAATCTGCTACAACAAATATCTGAAGGCGTTTAAATATCTGTGAAAAATCATTCAATCATTACACAATTATATCTTTATAAATATGGAGCAAAACTGAAACATTGTAAATCAAGTTATATAGTTAACAAAATCAGTGCCCTCTAATAGAAATTGCTGACGAATCACAGATGGTGACACGGTTTTATCCACTTGCAGTAATTTCAGTAGAAAATGCCTCGCACACAATCCAGTAAATGTTCTGCACACGTGTGTGGTTACTGAAAAATCTGCCTCCAAGAATTAACTCCAACAATCAAAAAGCACTCAGGCCTCTCGAGCTCATCAATAAAACAATAAAAAGATGAACGTTCATTCACAGACGCCATGTGATTATGAAATATGGAGATCACTTCCCAAAAGCAGTGTTTTAAAAAAAAAATATTTTGGGAGTGGGCATCCATTTGTTGCCCATCCCTAATTGTCCTTTGACTAAGTAGCTCGCTCAGCCATTTCAGAGGGTATTTTGAGAAAAACCCATGGCCGCGATTTAACGGCCGCGTTGCGCCCAGCGCGAATCGGATTGCGATATACCTGACTCGCTCTCGTTGGTGGGTTCCGGGTCCCACCTAGACGTGGTGAGATACCAATTGAGACCAATTAAGGGCAATCTCCATCTCATTAACAGGCTGGATGCCCTATCGACTGGCCTCCCAGGACCTACCCTGCTCCCCAGCGAGAGGTCACACGGGCATTGTATAGCACTCCTATTTAAAATCATGAACCTAACACAATGACTGCTGAGGCGATCAGAGGAGGTAGGTTTCGGGGATGCAGCCCAGGAGTACTGGAGCTGCTGCCCCAGTACTTGGGGGGGAGTCCCGCGGGGGGAGGGGGCTGGTGAGGGTCTGTCACCATCGGTTGGAGGTTACTCTTAGCCTTGGGGGTGAGGGGCGAGTTCTATAGGCCATCTTCCAATATAGTGGATACTATAACAGGGGCAGCTACAGCTGCTGCTTGTCTGTCCCACCAAACATTTCCAGGAAAGAGCCCCATTCGTGGTTATGTGCTAATGGTCACTTTAATTCCCTCTGACTGTGAGCAGCCTCTGGCTGCATAGCTGAAGGCTATTGCTGATATGGAATTAGCATTGTTAGTTATGTGAGCACTTCACAGCTGAGGGTTGTGTTTGCTGCTTGCTGTTTGCTGCTGCTTGTGTCCTGGAGGCTGCTGTTGCTGTTTCCTTCTTTTTCTGTAGCCGGAAAGAAGGACAATTCTTCCTAAGATATCTGGAACCTGGAACACCAGGCTGCGGGAGCGCTGACTCCGGAAGGCAATCAGGTTTGAAGCAAGAAGATGATACGGCACCTGGTGCGCGACATTGATCTAAATGAGCCACCTGCTGCAGATATTGAACGGATTGACTTCACGGATTGATGATGCTTTTGTTGCTGGTGTGGCGAGCGCTGCATGGAGCTTGTGGGTCGGGCGTACTGACGATTGAGGATGTTCGGCTGCGCCTTGGGCCCCAGTGGAGAGGGTGGGTGTCAGGATTTGGTTCCGATGGGATTGCACAGCTGCAGTTTCTCGACAGAGAATGGCACTGATAAGTGGATCAACCATCAGGTAACGCATTGATGGATAGATCATTTCTACGACAAAGTTCTGGACCTGGTAAAACATTCTCAAGCTTGTCCTCCATTTCTGTTGAGGAATCTGCGGGGGGGGTGATACTTGATGGAACTTTGTATTTGTACCAATATGGAACAGTGATGTTTGCTTGTTGTTTAATGGTTAGTGTGATGTGTAGAATGTTACGTAGTTGATTTTCCAGTTTTGTTACTGTTGACCGTTTTGGGCAATAAAATATTCTCAAGTGCATTCTTGTGGGTACATGTGCCATGTCTCAGATAGGTTTTATTGCATAGCATTCCAATTAAACTGCGAGGCCTAGACACTAGGCGCGTGTCTCCGCAACCACGATGGGTGGGTGAATAGCGGGAGGTCCGCTCCTGCACCTCACGCCCCCCCAAATTGGCGTGTCCGGTTTTGCGACATGCCGCTCGAAGAATCGCGGGCCGCCGTTTTTCACGGCAGCCCGCGATTCTCCGGCCCGGATGGGCCGAGCAGCCTGCCGTTCCCGACCTGTTCACGACGGCTGCAACCACACCTGGTCACTGCCGTCGTGAACATGGCTCGCCAGGTAAGTGTGGGGCCTGTGCGGGGTGGATCGGGGATCGAGCACCACGACCGTGCTCGGGAGGGGATGGGCACGCGATCAGTGCCGACCGATCGTCAGGCCGGCGTCTCAAGGGGACGCACTCTTTCCCCTCCGCCGCCCCGCAAGATCAAGCCGCCATGTCTTGTGGGGAGGCTGAGGGGAAAGACGGCAACCGCGCATGCACAGGTTTGAGCTGCCCAACCCGCGCATGCGCAGCTGACGTCATTAGGCGCCGCGGCCGCGTCATTCTTGGCGCGCCGGACCGTGAAGCCAGGGACAAGGCCCGGCGGCCGAGTTTCCCGGCACAGCCCTCCTATCCCCCCCGGGGAGGGGAGAATAGGGGGCCGGGAGAGGCTTCCGAAGCCGTCGTGAACCTCTTCAGGTTTCACAACGGCGTCGGGCCTTGCTGAGAATTCCGCCCACTGTGTCTGAACCCTGGGGCAGTCAATACTACACAGACAGCAACCAACAATCAAACACATAAGAGCTGGGCTTCAGCACTGGGGATCTACTCGCAACCAGAGGTTGAGTGATGGGATCATGGGAGGGTACCTGTACCCGGTCCCCGGAGTGTTCCCAGCAGTGGTCTGGGGTCCAGGGGTTCCTGTTGTGCCCATGGGTGCTTGTCTAGGGCGGGGCCCTCCAGCATAACTGGCTCAGGGGGCGGCACTCAGAGAGAAAGCGGGACTAGAAAGGGATGGGGGAGGCTGAGGAGATTTGAGGGTCCCGAGCTGCAAGCCCAGACTGATTGTTGGTCTCTCTCCTTCTCCAATTCCTTGCAGCAATCAAGATAGGTGGTGTTGTTGACCCCGCAGTGGCAGCCCTCCTGGTGTTGGTGGCAGCCCAGGTGGCCAGAGGCCAGAAAAGGCATCAGCGGCATCGACACAGGCTCAAGGCAGCATCACATGGGCAGGGGGCCGCCACGCACCCTGGAGACCAGGCCGCCCATCAGGCCGCAGAGGAAGCCAAAGGGGGATGGTGACGACAGCCCAAAGTGTACAGGCGTTGTTGGCCATTCAAGGAGATGTCAGCAAGCATGTGCCGCAGGAGAATCTATCTCAACAAGGGGATGGTGGGACACCTTGGGGACCTGGCACCCCGTGGAGGAGAAAGACATCCGCTCCTGGTGGCCACTGCAGCCCTGAACTTTTATACAACGGTTCATTCCAGGGCGCGAGCAGGGACTTGTGTGGAATTTCACAAGATACAGCCCACAAGTGCACTCTGATGCCCTATATGCCCAGGCATCAGACTATATCAACTTTGAGCTGGACAGGGCAGCACGGTGGCGCAGTGGTTAGCACTGCTGCCTCATGGCACCGAGGTCTCAGATTCGATCCTGGCTCTGGGTCACTGTCCTTCTGGAGTTTGCACATTCTTCCCGTGTTTGCTTGGGCTTCACCCCCACAACCCAAAGATGTGCAGGATTGGTAGATTGGCCACGTTAAATTGCCCCTTAATTGGAAAAACTGAATTGGGTACTCTAAATTTCTTTTAAAAATAGGACAGGGTTCCACTCCCTGAATATTCAATTCATGTGAGACTACCTCCTCTGGATCATGCACATGAATGCACCCTTCCCAGGGAATGCACATGACAGCTGCATCCTGAGACACTCTGAGATCATCAGCGTCTTCGAAGACCACCCCAGGGATGACAGATTGACACCTGGGGGATAAAGGGTACCCACTGAGGTCCTAGTTAATGAAGCCAATGCGGAGGCCAGAGACTGATGCGGAGACCCGATATAACAAGGCCCATGTTGCCATCCAGGCAGTCTTTGAGCGGTGCATTGGACTGCTACAAATGCAGTTCCAATGCCTGGACCATTCTGGTGGTGCACAGCAGTACCCCCCACCCCCACAGAAGGTCTCCCGGTTTGTGGTGGTCTACTCTGGCCTCACAACCTGACACAGCAGTTGGGCGATGTGCTGGAGGTTTAGGAGGAAGAACCAGCGGCCAAAGTCTGACTCCTGTCTTCCCGCTAACAGCATGCGCACACCTATCCCCTGCATCGGGGCCCTTGCTGTAGGACCACTGAACCCGGGGGAACAGGGAGTGGGGAAAGCAGTGGGCAACAGGGGGTGGGGGTGCAGGCCGGCCCACTTTGAAGAATGCCATGTCAGAGGCTTTATATGTATCAGGTGTAACATGTTTACATGCTTTAATTGTGCACATTCAACACCTATATTACCCTAACTACACGTGCCACACCCCCCCCCCCCCCCCACCCCCGTGTGCCAGTACCCACTCAGAGATCCTCATTCTTCATTAAGTTTCCATGCTCTGCCGTTATGTCTAGGTGGCGTCCCAGGATGCACTTCAGAATTGGAGTCCGCGTGCTACTTCTTGCGCCCTTTGACCTTTGATGTCCTTTACGGTTGTCTTCTGGGGGCCTGGAGAGGGGTGGGCCCAAGCCAACTTACAGGTGCCACAAGTGTCGCTGTGCCAACCTCTTCTGCCCACTACCCTTGAGAAGCGCCAGTGTCAGGAGAGAGGCGTTCGGGTGAGGTGGAGGCCACTATTGTCTCCCTGATGGAAGGCACCGGGTCAGGCTCTGGTGCTCCCTCCTCCCGGATGGTGCCCATAGGGACCTGCGGGCCACCTTGGAATGGAGGGGCAGCTGGACTGAGCTCCAGAGGCCTCTGCATCATCCAGCTCAGCCGGTCCTGGCAACGCCCATGGTGTTGACTCCCTCGGCGCTGCTTCTCAGTAACTGGGACACACACTGGAGAGCCCAGGCAGTGACACCTGCAGCTGGCACACATCCCTCAGCGACTGGGACATGATATTGAGGCCCTCAGCCATGGTCGGCACAGACTGAGACTGCCTTGGACACCAGTCAGCTATGCATTCACTGGAATTTGGGTGAGATCTCCTCCTGAATCTCACGGCTGTGTCCTAGCAACTGCATCAGCTCTGGGATAACCTTGCCCAGAGGCTCGGTATTTGACTGAGACTCAGCTGAGTCCTGGAATCCAGCAGACCATTGACAGTGATTAACTTGGGTGTTCCTGCCTCTGCCCGATGTGCATCAACAACTGTGTAGTGCTCAACAGATTCTTCCCTAGAAGCCTGCCCTCTAGAGTCGCCCACCAAGGTGTGTGTCTCTGCGCTGGTGGAAGATGGGGATGAGAGCTGTGATGGCTCGATCGGTCAACCCCTGTCAATCGGTCAATTCCTGGGGCCCATGTCTCATAGGGGATGAGGATTCTGATGTCCGTAACCCCACCACCCATCTGGGCCCTTTCTAGCCTATTATTGGCTAATTTCTCCTGCGGGAACAAATAGAGGGCATTGTGCGTCACACGCTTGATGCATCGGGGTAGGGAGGTCTATGGCAGGTGGTATGTGTGGGCACTATTCCTAAGCTTGGAGAGGTTGAGCTGGTGGGTGCCAGGGCGTGCTGGGGTACAGATGCGGTAATAATAATAATCTTTGTTGTCACAAGTAGGGTTACATTAATACTGCAATGAAATTACTGTGAAAAGCCCCTAGCCGCCACATTCCAGTGCTTGTTCGGGTACACAGGGAGAATTCAGTATGTCCAATTTACCTAACAAGTACGTCTTTTGGGACTTGTGGGAGAAAACATGAGCACCCAGAGGAAACTCACGCAGACACGAGGAGAATGGGCAGACTCCGCACAGACAGTGACCCAAGCTGGGAATCGCACTTGGGACCCTGGCACTGTGAAACAACAGTGCTAACCCCTGTGTTACCATGCATACGCTGTGGGTGGGGGTGCGGGTTGTCAGCCGCCGACTTATTGGTGGGGTGGGTGTGGCGGTGGTCGAGGTTGGCAGGCAGGTCAGCCAGGCGCTGGCGTTAATTTACTCTTGCAGCCCAGTGGTCTTCTTCCTGCACTGTACGGTGGTACACACTGCCCGAACTGACGGCTGCTACCACTGCCTCCCAGGCAGCATTGGCGGCCCTGTTACTGGTCCTCCAACCCCCTTGGGGGAACAGGGTGACCCATCTCACATCCAGCAGCCTGGAGCCGGTCTACGTGATGCCATGGTCATGTGCTGCCTGGGAGCTGGTTCGGAGGGAATGGTTTATAGGCAGCTCCTCCTTGTTAGAGGGGACAATCCGGACTCAGTCCAGGAAAATCAGATGGTGAGACAGCCAGTTCCACTGTGAAGTTCGTTCGTGGGGTATCATTTCCAGCAGTAAGTGCTGTTAAATATGGGCACGGTCTCGCCGATTGGCCGTCAGGAAGCACCCAGGGAGTTGCGTCCAATACAGCACTTAGAATTTTTCCCATTAAAATCATGGTCCACATTGCTGTGGGTCACATGTAGGCCAAGCCAGTTAATGATAGCAGATTTCATTCCCTAAAGGACATTAATGAACCAGACGGATTTTATGTCAATCCTCTTAATTCCAGATTTTTATTGAATTCAAATTTCACCATCTGCCCTGGTGGGATTTGAGCCCCAGAGCGTTACCCTGGGTCTCTGGATTACTAGTCCAGTGACAATACCACTACACCACTGCCTCATTCCTATACATACTCCTGATGCATACTTCAATTTACTAATTTGAAAGGTACATCTGGATTCCCAATTTGTCACAAGTGGCTCACGGCTAACATGATGGACTGCTCTTTCTATGAATTGCGACTATGTGCTAAGTGTAGAGGTAACACTTTTGTCTTTGTGTCAGAGTTTTATGAGTTCAAGGCCCACTCCAGAGACCTGACTACACAATTCAGGCTGATGAACTCAGTGCCACTGCTGAGAGAGTGCTGTCTTTCAGATGAAATATTAAACTGAGCCTGGTCTACACTCTCTGTTGGTGGGAGCTTGCTGTGCACAAATTAACTGCTGAATTTCCTACATTACAACAATGGTTACACTTTAAAACTATATTTCATTGGCTGTGAAGCGCTTTGGGAGGTTGTGAGATGGTGAAAGGTGCTATACATATGCAAATTCCTTCTTTTCTTTCTCACTTCCAAGAGTTTAAGTATTGTTTTTTGAGGTCACAAAATCAAGTTGAGATGTTTTTATTTGTTTCTTGCTCAATGGGTGGTTTGGAATCACTTGTGTCGCTAATCACGTATACAGCAGATCTCTCGTCACGACAGGTTCATAAGAACATAAGAACATAAGAACTAGGAGCAGGAGTAGGCCATCTGGCCCCTCAAGCCTGCTCCGCCATTCAATTAGATCATGGCTCATCTTTTGTGGACTCAGCTCCACTTTCCGGCCCGAACACCATAACCCTTAATCCCTTTATTCTTCAAAAAACTATCTATCTTTACCTTAAAAACATGTAATGAAGGAGCCTCAACTGCTTCACTGGGCAAGGAATTCCATAGATTCACAACCCTTTGGGTGAAGAAGTTCCTCCTAAACTCAGTCCTAAACCTACTTCCCCTTATTTTGAGGCTATGTCCCCTAGTTCTGCTGTCACCCGCCAGTGGAAACAACCTGCCCGCATCTATCCTATCTATTCCCTTCATAATTTTAAATGTTTCTATAAGATCCTCCCTCATCCTTCTAAATTCCAACGAGTACACTCCCAGTCTACTCAACCTCTCCTCATAATCCAACCCCTTCAGCTCTGGGATTAACCTAGTGAATCTCCTCTGCACACCCTCCAGCGCCAGTACGTTCCATTTACAATTGCTCGTGAATTTTAAAAAAGCTTCAGCCACTTTGATGTGCTTCTTTTCATGATTCTGAGCAGCTTTCTATTCCAAAGATTGGACATTGTAATTCAAATATACAATTGCAGTTTTCCCTGTTAGCAATTTCGATCGTCAAAGCCACAAATGGAAAAAGGAGAATTGCATTTTGTTGTTGCTTCTGTCTTTCTGTGTATGTGTGTGTATGTGTGCATGTATGTGTGCATGTATGTGTGTGTCTGAATGCATGAGTGAATGTGTATATGTCTGTATTTGTGTATTTGTGTAGGTCTGTGTGTGGATCTGTGTATGTGTGTTGATCTGTGTTTGTGTGTGTGCATATATGTATGCGTATGTCTGTGTGTGAATATGTGTCTCTGTCTTTATTTATGTGTATGTGTTCATATGTGTATCTGTCTATGTGTTTGTGTATGGGTGTGTGTATGTGTGTATTTCCATGTGTATGGGTGTGTGAATGTGTGTGTGCTGGTGTATGTGTGTTTGTGTATGCATGTCTATGTTTGTGTCTGTGTATATGTGCATGTGTGTGTTGTTTGTGTCTGTGTATATCTGTATATGAGTATGTTTATGCATGGGTCTGCGTGTGTGCTAGTATATTTGTGTATGCATGTGTTTATGACTATATATGTCTGTGTGTGGGTGTGATAGTGCATGTGTGTGTATGTATGTGCACATGTGTGGGTTGTGTCAGTGCCTACATATGTTTGTGTGCATGTATGTGTGCATGTGTTATGTCTGTGTGTGTGTATAAGTGTGAATACATGTGTATGTATTCATGTATGTGTGTGTTTGTGTCTTTGCATGTATGTATTGTTTGTATGTATATGTGTGTACCTTTGAATGTGTGTGTGTGTATGTGTGAGTGTATGTGTTAGTGTATGTGATTATTTGTGCATTTATTTGTGTGTCTTTGTTTGTTTGCATGCGTATGTGTATATGTGCATGTCTATGTGTGTTCATGCATGAGTGTGTATCTATGCGCACATATGTCTGTGTGTGTGTTGTGTCTGTGACTGTGTGTATGAGTGTCTGTGGTGTGTGTGAATGTATGTGTATGTTTGTGTGTGTTTATGTGTGCATGTTTATTTGTATGCATACAAGTATGTGTGTGTGCTTGTGTTTGTATGTATGCGAGCATGTATTTGTGTTTGTCTGTATTTGTCTGTGTATGTATGCGTGTTTTTGTGTTGCGAAGTTATGTGTGTTTGTATACCTCTGTGTGTCTGTGTATGTATGTATCTGTGTATATCTCTGTATAAAAGTGTGTATGTCTGTGTTTGTGTATTTGTTAAGTGTGTTTGTGTGTATGTTAGTGTTTGTGTACAGGTATACAGGGGCAGCACGGTAGCATGGTGGTTAGCATAAATGCTTCACAGCTCCAGGGTCCCAGGTTTGATTCCCGGCTGGGTCACTGTCTGTGTGGAGTCTGCACGTCCTCCCCGTGTGTGCGTGGGTTTCCTCCGGGTGCTCCGGTTTCCTCCCACAGTCCAAAGATGTGCGGGTTAGGTGGATTGGCCATGCTAAATTGCCCGTAGTGTCCTAAAAAAGTAAGGTTAAGGGGGGGTTGTTGGGTTACGGGTATAGGGTGGATACGTGGGTTTGAGTAGGGTGATCATTGCTCGGCACAACATCGAGGGCCGAAGGGCCTGTTCTGTGCTGTACTGTTCTATGTTCTATGTTCTATATGTATTGGTGTGCCTGTGTATGTGTGCCTTCGTATGTGTGTATGTGTGTATGTGTGTTTTGTGTTGTGTGTTGTGTGTTGTGTGTGTATGTATGTGTTTATGTGTGTTGTGTGTGTGCGTATTGAGTGATTGTTGTGTGTGTGTGTTGTGCGTGTGAGTTTTTGTGTGTGTGTATACTGTGTGTGTGTGGAGTGAGGCTCTTCACAGGGTCAACTTCACATCCTTATGTGCTAGGTTAAGCCTCGTCCAGTTCAAGGTGGTGCACAGGGTGTGTGCGTGTGACTAGGACATGTATGAGTGGGTTCTTCTGAGGCGGGGAGGATTGATGTGAGCAGTGCTCGAGGGGCTGGCAAACCACACGCACATGTTTTGGTCTTGCCCTAAGCTTGTTAGTTTCTAGGTCTCCTTTTTTGACACAGTACAAGGGATTTTGGACATTCAGCTGGGGTTGTGCCTTTTGGTGGCCATTTTTGAAGTATAGGATTAACTGCAGACAGTGACAAAGGCAGGTGTTCTAGCCTTCGTCTTGCTAATAGCCCGGAGGTGAGTTCTGCTTGGGTGAAGGCCCCAAGGCTTCTGCTTGGTTGGGAGACATGATGGAATTTTTGCACCTTGAAAAGATTGAGTACACCATGAGGGGGTCGGCTGAAGGGTTCTACTCAAGGTGGCAGCGTTTCACTTCCTTTTTCATGGAACTGATTACCGTCAGCTGTTGGGAGGGGGGGGGAAGCCAAATTGTGTTTCTCAGTGAATAAATCTGTAGTAAGTGTTGGTGGTTCAAGGATCTCCAGCTCAGAGCTGATGAGCTGGATTCTGAGCTTTGGACATTGCAACACATCAGGGAGGGGGAGAGGTACCTGGACACTGTGTTCCAGGAGGCCGTCACACCCTTTAGATTACCTAACTTGAATTCGGCCAGTGGTCAGCGACAGGATGGTGTGGCTGCGAGTGAGGCAGGTAGAGGGATCCGGGAGGTATGGTTACAGGAGCTTCAGTCCTTGACCTTGCCCAACAGGTTTGAGATTCTTGCTTCCTGTAGGGAACAATAATCATGGGGGACTTCAATCTGCAGCTGGACTGGGAAAATCAGGTCAGTAGCAGATCCCAAGAAAAGGAATTTGTGGAATGTCTACGCGATGTTTTTTTGGAGCAGCTTGTGGTAGAGCCCAATAGGGAACACACAATTCTGGATTTGGTGATGTGTAATGAGGCAGACTTGATTAGGGAACTTAAGGTGAAGGAACTCTTCGGGGGCAGTGACCATAATATGATGGAATTCACCCTGCAGTTTGAGAGGGAGAAGGTGGTATCAGATGTAACGGTTTTACAATTGAATAAAGGTAACTACAAAGACATGAGGGTGGAGCTGGTCAGAGTTGATTGGAAGGGGAGCCTAGCAGGCAAGACAGTTGAACAGCAATGGAAGGTGTTTTTTGGGTTATTCGGGAGGCGCAACAGGAATTCATCCTAACGAGGAGGAACCATGCTAAGGATAGGACAAGGCAACAATGGCTAACAAGGGAAGTCAAGGACAGCATAAAAGCAAAGGAAAAAGCATACAATGTGGCGAGGATTAGTGGTAAGCCAGAGGATTGGGGAGTGTTTAAAAGCGAGCAGAGGACAACTCAGAAAGAAATTAGGGGGGAGAAGATGAAATATGAGTGTAAACTAGCGTAGGTGTAATATAAAAGAAGATTGCAAGAGTTTTTTTTTAATATATGAAAGACCAGCGAGAAGCAAGAATGGCCCACTGGAAAATGAGCCTGGGGAAGTATTAATTGGGAGCAAAGAAATGGCACAATAACTAAACAATTACTTTGCATCAATCTTCACAGTGGAGGACACTAGTGGTAGTGACAGGGTGGCACCATAGCACAACGGTTACCACTGCTGCCTTACAGAGCCAGGAACCCAGGTTCAATTCCCGCCTTGGGTCACTGTCTGTGTGGAGTTTGTACATTCTCCCCTTGTTTGCGTGGGTTTCCTCCGGGTGCTACGGTTTCCTCCCACAGTACAAAGATGCACAGGTTAGGTGGATTGGCCATGATAAATTACCCCTTAGTGGGAAATGTGTGTGTTTATGTGTGTGTGTGTTTCTGTGTGTGTATTTCTGTGTGTGTTTCTGTGTATAGGTGTATGTTTCTGTGTGTATGTGTGTGTTTCTGTGTGTGTGTACGTGTGTGTTTCTCTGTGTGTGTTTCTCTGTGTGTGCTTCTGTACGTGTGTGTTTCTGTGTGTGTATGTTTCTGTGTGTGTGTTTCTGTGGGTGTGTGTGTATCTCTGTGTGTATGTGTGTGTGTCTGTGACTTTCTGTGCATATATCTGTATGTGCGTCTTTCTGTGTGTATATCTGTGTGTATGTCTGTTTTTCTGTGTCTGTCTTTGTTTCTATATGTGTGCATATCTCTGTCATTGTGTGTGTGTATGTCTGTGTCTTTCTGTGTGTGTATGTTTCTGTGTGAGTGTGGGTGTTTCTGTGTGTGTGTGTGTGTGTTTCTCTCTGTGTGTATGTTTCTGTGTGTCTGTGTCTTTCCGTGCATATGTCTGGATATGCATCTTTCTGTGTGTGTATATCTGTGCGTGTGTATGTCTGTGCGTGTGTATGTCTGTGCGTGTGTATGTCTGTGCGTGTGTAGGTCTGTGCGTGTGTAGGTCTGTGCGTGTGTATGTCTGTGCGTGTGTAGGTCTGTGCGTGTGTAGGTCTGTGTGTGTGCATATCTGTGTCATTCTGTGTGTGTACGGCTGTGTCTTTCTGCGTGTGTAAGTGTGTCTTTCTGTGTGTATGTGTGTGTTGGTGTTGGCCTGGGTGTGTGTATTATGCAAATTAACATCAGTTTGTATTATGCAAATTAACATATATGTTCAACAAGGATGATAGATGCCTTATTGCTGATGATCCTTTGGTTTGAAATGTTATGAAGAAGCTTTAAAGAAATCATATTATCAGTAAGAAAGACATGAAAACGCCTAGGGTGCGATTCTCCGCTCCCCACGCCGGGTGGGAGAATCGTGGGAGGGCCGAGCGACTCACGACACGCCCCCCTGGCGCCCCAACGCGATTCTCCCACCCCCCGCTCGGAAGAATCGCCGCTCGCCCGGATGGGCCGAGGAGCCTGCCGTTCGCGACCGGTTCACGATGGCGGTAACCACACCTGGTCGCTGCTGTCGTGAACATGGCGCCAAACGCTGGTTTGAAGCTTGTGGGGGTTGGAGAGGGGAGTGAGCACCACGGCCGTGCTCGGGAGGGGACTGGCCCGCAATCGGTGCCCACCGATCATCGGGCTGGCGTCTCAATGGGACCCACTCTTTCCCCTCCGCCGCCCCGCAAGATCAAGCTGCAACATCTTGCGGGGCAGTGGAGGGGAAGACAGTAACCATGCATGCGCGGGTTTGAGCCGTCAGCCGTCCTGACGTCAGCCGCGCATGCGCGGGTTGGAGCCGGCCAACCTGCGCACGGCTGACATCACTTAGGCACCGCCGTCGTGTCATTCTCGGCGCGCCTCCTTGACGCAAGCGTCAAGGCCCGGCGGCCGAGAATAACGGAGCACCGCTCCTAGCCCCCCGGGTGGGGGTGAATAAGGTGAGAGGAGCGGCCTCCGAGGCCGTCGTGAAACTCGGCCGAGTTCACGATGGCCTTCCCGATTTTTCGCGGGAGCGGAGAATTCCGCCCCTAATGTAGGAAATACAGCAGCCTAATTGTGCTGAGCAAAATCCCAGAAGCAACAGTGGGATTTATGATCAGATAACCTGTTTTTGTGACATTTTATAGGTTAATACTGGCCAGGATGCTGCAAAGAACACCTTGTCAGGAGATCTTTTACAAACACCTGCAAGGTGCAGGCATCTGAAGGATGGCACTTCTGACAGTGCAGCACACCTTCAGTACTGCACTGGCCATGTTGGCCTGGATTAGGGCAGCAAGGTGGCGCAGTGGTTAGCATTGCTGGCTCACGACGTCGTGCTGCCCCAAGTTCGATTCTGGCCCTGGGTTACTGTCCATGTGAAGTTCGCACATTCTCCCTGTGTTTGCGTGGGTTTCACCCCCAAAGCCCAAAGATGTGCAGGGTAGGTGGATTGGCCACGCTAAATTGTCCCTTAATTGGAAAAAATGAATTGGGTACTCTAAATTTATTTAAAAAAAATCAAAAATAAAAATAAAAAATGCTGGCCTGGACTACGTAAACAAGTCTCGGGTATGGCACTTAAACTCATGCCATTCTGACAGAGAGGGTGAGAATGCTCTCAGCTGAGGCACAACTGACACTGGTGTCTGTGGTGATATGCATCACTGTAGATACACAAGGGGTTAATGTAAGTGCACGTAGACTAGCTAGACACTAGAGGGAGCACCAGAGACATGACACACAGGCACTCAACCTATGGGTCAGTTAGATAGGACATGACCAATGGGCATTCACGATACACACAGAGGTGACACTACCACAGGAAGGCATTACACCAACCCATATATCAAGGACACAGCACACATGATCTTCCTCTTTCCAGTTGAGACACTTAGTGAGTACAGACACAGGTTGATCACACCCACCACATGGATTGTAGCAGACTAGTTTGTCAGTCTGAGTAGCTATAGAAGGATTAACAGCAGTGGCGAACCCGAGTAGGAGAATTGTAAATAGTTTAATAAGCTTGTTGAAATTATCTCCACGCTTGAACCTTCCTTTGTCAGAGTGCACATCAAGGAAGCCGCTTATGCTTTGCCAAGAGCCTAACAAGACAGTGTCCACCATCACAGCTTGGCTTTCCAAACCCTGGTACCACCAATTGATCATGAACGGACACTGCTTGTTGCAAATGTCCCCACTTTTGCCTTCCCAAAAACAGAAGGACAATTCAGAGGCAAGGCTTGCTAATCATTGCTGCAGCTTTCAAAGCTGCATTCAATCACGGCTTTGCAAAAAATACTGGAAACTTTGACTAAAAATAAAATATGCTGATGGCACACAGCATGTCAGTCAGTCTGCGGAAAGAGAAGAGATTAATGTCTAAGGGTCTGCAACTGATAAATTAACCTGCCTCTTTGTATTGCAGTCCCAGAAGGGAGAATCACAACAACACTTCTCAAAAAGCCAAGGCAGAGAGGAATCCCAGTAAGAAAATTAGAAAATCCCAGGAACAGAACTGCAGGTCAGCTGTGGAGAGAGGGAGGTGCATGGGGTGAACCTTTCGGGCCTGTGGCCCTTTGTTAACCCGCTGAGCATGCTGCCTGACCTTCTGAGTCTTTCTAGCATTGCACCACTTAATTTTGAGTCTCCAGCATGATGGACACGAAACGTAGATGAAGTCCGAACGATAGGCTTTAATGCACAAGAAGTGTACCCGGCAGCAGACGTACAAAAGAAAGGCCGACTGCCGGGAAGCACGGGTTCTTATATCCCGTCTCGTAGGCGGAGCTACCTACCTCTCAGCCAATCGGCTGAGAGGCACATGACTTACCCGGGCCAATGGGCAGCGAGTCTTCTGCACCAATAGCAGCTCACTTCCAGATACCATAATACCCGTAGTCATACTACCACACAGCAGCTCCAGCATTTTTTTCTTTTTATCTCAACTTTAGCAGTCTCCAAATGGGAGGCCAGAGAGAGCAACGGAGAGAAATAAAGCTGCGATAGCACTGGAAACTGAAACCAAAGGAGAACACTTTGACTATGTCTAAAACTCTATGTGCAGGTCATATTACACAATCTGATAACTTCACCAAAGAAAGTCTGGCTTCAACCTATAATTTAACAGTGTGAGGTTTGAATCTTCCAATGTTTATTAATTCTGCCTTTAGATTGCATTAGAAATTAATTAAATGGCAGGCCTGTTGTAACTTGTCCCCCTGTGTTTAAAAGTCCAATGCTGGATAAAGTGATTTCAGCTGATCTATGCAGGAGGATATATTTTCAGGTATGGACACTGTTGCTAAGCAGAATACTGCAGGTGTGTGTAGATTTCGGGGAACAGGACACCAGATCACTTTCAATCAGCAAAAAATCTAATAGCAGAATGATGAGATTGCAAGTGGTTGCTGCTGTATACATTCCGTCACTAGCTTCCCATTTACACTGTGAGCAAAGATAATTACAAGCTATACTGTTAAGTGACAATCGTGCCGCACATCAATGCTTGGGAGCCTCAGCCAGAGTGGACTTAAACGCCCAATTTTATAATCAGAACAATTGGAAAGGTTTTGACAACATCAAGACATCCCGTGGTGTTTTACAATGAAGTACTATTGAAGTGCCATAACTGCTGTAATGTGGGAAACACGGCAAGTCAATTTAGACACATCATGATCCCACACACAGCAATGAGACAAGGACCAGATCATCACTTTTGTGTTTAAGGCGTAAATATTGGCCAGGGCACCAGGGAGAATTACCCTCTTCTTATTTGAAATAGTGCCGTGGGATATTCTGTATCCGAGAGGCCAGACCGAGCCTCAGTTTAATATCTCACTTGAAGGGTGGCATGGTGGCGCAGTGGTTAGCACTTCTGCCTCACGGCGCTGAGGACACTGGCTCAATCCTGGCCCCGGATCACTGTCCATGTGGAGTTTGCACATTCTCCCCGTGTTTGCATGGGTCTCACCCCCCACAACCCAAAGATGTGCAGGGTAGGTGGATTGGCCACGTTAAATTGCCCCTTAATTGGAAAAAAAAGAATTGGGTACTCTAAATGTATTTTTTTTTTTAAATCTCACTTGAAAGACTGCACCTCCAACAGCGTAGCACCCCTTCAGCACTTTGCCTTAAAATGCATCATCACAAAGAGACAATGTCGTCATGAAAGATGCATTTGCAATACCTCTCTTATTTGTTTCATGGAAGAATTGAGCAACATTTTTGTGAAAATGGTGATCACACTATAATGGCAGCAGGTGGAATTTAAACTCAGTTAATAAAATCTGACATTGGAAGCTAGTCTCAGTAATGGTGACCATGAAACCATTGTCGAATGTCCTAAAAGCTCATCTGGTTCACTAATACCCTTGAGGAGAGGAAATCTGCCATCCTTATCTTGTCTGGCCTACATGTGACTCCAGGCCCACAGCAATGCGGGTGACACTTAACTGCCCTCTGGCAAGTCACTTGGTTCAAGGGCAATTAGGGCTGGACAAAGAATGCTGGCCTTGCAAGGCCCACATCTCATGAAGAAATGAAAGAAAAATTGCTTCACATTTTGTTGACATTCATTCATTTCATGTAAGGGGGCAGCACTGGCTAGACCAGCATTAATTGTCCATTCCTAGCTACGCTGAGGGCTTGAACATGCCCACTTTCTTAAACTACTGGCGGCATGTTGAACTGAGTGGTTCACTAGCTTCTTCAAATGGGAAGCTAAGAGTCAGCCATGTTGGTTTGGGGCTGGAATCACCTATAACCCAGGCTTGGTAAGATCAAAAAGATTCCTTCTCTAAAGAACATTAGTGAACCAATTGGGTTCTTACAACAATCCAACAGCTTCACTATCATTTTTGCTGATTACTGCTTTTTGTTCCTATTATTTATTAATTGCCATTGTGGGATTTTAACTCATATTCTCCAGATGATTATTCGAGAAATATAACCGCGGCACCACAGCACATGTCAAATGACATAGCTTCAGAAAATATCTGCAAATGAACAACAATTTGCCAAACACTACAATAAGGAAAATAATCCTTTAAAACAAATCCTTGTTTTAATACTTGGCAGAGAATCCTGTAATTCGTTGTTCAATAGATTCACCTTTATAAAGCTGAAGATACATTAGCGAGCAGATAATTTTTGCAGAAATCAAATCAAAGCAAACAAAATATGCAACGTATGCCACAACATAGCACAATCTAAGGCAAATGTAATATTTTTAAAAATTAGAGTACCCAATTAATTTTTTACAATTAAGGGGCAATTTAGAATGGCCAATCCACCTACGCTGCACATCTTTGGGTTGTGGGGGTCAAACCCACGCAAACACAGGGAGAATGTGCAAACTCCACATGGACAGTGACCCAGAGCATGAATCAAACTTGGGACCTCGGCGCCATGAGACAGCAGTGCTAACCATTGCACCACCATGTTGCCCCAAACAAATGCAATTTTGTGGGGTAAACATGAGAGAACTGAAAGATGTCAAAGCAAAGTTTGGATTTAAATTTTAGTATTTCTCGGACAATTACTGTTCAGTGGGTGGTTGGTTATCATCACTGATTGAAGAATGATTGAGATGTTTATAAATTCTCAACCCTTTGTCCATCTCGCTCAAGATTAAGACTATGACTGACTATTTCAGGACATTCCAAAGCACTTCATAGCCAGTGAAGTATTTTTCAAAGTGTAGTCACTGTTGTAATGTAAGAAATGCAGGGCCAAGGTACACACAGCATGCTCCCACAAGCAACAGTATGATAGATGACTGGGTTATCTGTTTTTAAGATTTGGTTGAGGGATAAATATTGGCCAAGACTGGGGGAACTGGCCTGTCTTGAGCTTCTTCTTCCCTCTCCCAATTTCTCTCCTCCCTCTGTGTATCTCCCTCCTGCCTCTACTGATCAACCCCCTTCCTTCCCCCAATCTCCCCTCTTCCCTTTCTTCTTTGTTATATCAAATGACATAGACTTCTCCAGCCAGAAACAGCCCATTCAGCCCGACTGGTCCATGCTGGGGCTTATGCCCCATCTGAGCCTCCTCACATGTTTCTCCTTCTCACCCGATAAACATATCTTTCTATTCCTTTCTCCCTCATGTATATCCCAGCTTCCCCTTAAATACATCTAGACTATTTACCTCAACCCCTCCCTTTGGGAGTGAGTTCCACATTCTCACTGCCACCTAGGTAAAGACGTTTCTTCTGAATTTCCTGATGGATTTATTAATGACTCTCCTATTTTTATGGCCCCTAGAATTATTTTCGAATATCCTCAACTTTCAAGTCAAATATCTTGGATAGGATTCTCCAGTCCCCCAGCCGCGCATTTCTCGGTAGTGTGCCGTTTACGGCGGCAGAATTCCAGAATTTCCCACTGAAATCACCCCTCGCCACCACGAAATCCACTGGCGACGATGCGCTGCCAGAAGGAAAAGTGAATCCTGACAACTGGAGAATTCCGGCCCTCATTCCATCAAATCAGTCACACGTCCTCTCTTCACAGGGATATGGGCTGGTGAAGAATTTGTGTGAATGACAATGACATTGAGAGTGAGTGTACTCAACTGCGGTATTCCCATTTGCTTCTGTGATCCTGGAGCCAATATCCTCCCTGAAATGTGAAACTTGGCCAGGTTCGATCCCGGCTCTGGGTCACTGTCCGTGTGGAGTTTGCACATTCTCCCCGTGTTTGCGTGGGTTTCCCCTCCACAACCCAAAAATGTGCAGGATGGGTGGATTGGCCACGCTTAATTGCCCCTTAATTGGGTACTCTAAATTTAAAACAAAGAAAGGCATCCTTGGATATTTGTATGACATCCTGCCTAATCCTCTCTCTATCTCGTGAAATGGTGCTATCTTCCTTACCTGGCGACCAAGATGCCCGGACTGTGGGGTGTGGGTATGCCGTGGCAGCTCTCGCTTTGTAGGAGTGGTCTGATCCCGATCCTGATGCAGCTCCCTCCACCAGCAGGTTCAGAGGATCTGGCACACCCCTGAATCCTGAGCGGCTGATGTTGGGAAGCCTCAGAAAGGTAACAGACATCCTTGCACACAGTTGGAGTGAGGGACTGGCAGCTAAAACTAGTGGACAGGAACTAAGTCAGGCTATGCATTACCGTCAACAGCCTGTATATTTTGTGTTGTTATAGAAACCTCCTTTATTATAGACAGGTTTACAGAGTCTGAAATTACTCAAAGTACAATAGGTCTCAGATTGTCGTGTGTATATTCTGTTGCTCTCGTGTGCACTTCACCCCATATAAGAACTTGATATTTTACATAGTGTTTCATAGAATCTCCAGCACAGAAACAGGCGATTTGGCCCAAATGCTTCATGCTGGTACTTATGCTTCACATGAGCCTCCTTCCACTCCCTCTTCATCTCATCCTATCAGCATAACCTCCTATCCCTTTCTCCCTCATGTGTTTATCTTACTTCTCCTTAAAAGCCTGTTTTTCTTTGCCTCAATCACTCCCCGTGATGCTCATTCTCATCATACTTTGGGTGGTTTAAACTTCTAGTGAGTTCCTAATTAGATTTATTTTCTATACTATGTTATATTTGTGGCTCCTGGTTCTGATCTCCTCCACAAATTTGCTCTATAAAACCCTGGTATAGGATTTTAACGTATAGCTTAAAAAACCTCTATCAGGTCACCCCTCAGTCTTGCCTGATGTGGGGACTTATATGTAAATTGTAAATGCTAGAAATCTGAATGATCTAAGAAATGCTGGAAATATGTTGAAGAGCACTGAAATCATGGGCACACCATCATAGGAATGTAGGCACAGGAGGAGATCATTCAGCACCTTGAGCAGGTTTCACAATTCCATTAGATCATTGCTGATCTGCATCTCAACTCTATTTAACTCGGTTCAATATTGTTATGATGCTGGAGAAAAAAGGCATGGAATTATATACCAAAATATTGGACGTTAAAAAGACCCGAGTTTTATATTTTTAAAAGGACACAAACCCCAAAGATGGCTGAGAATGAGCAGTGAGCCACTGACAGCAAGGCTGCAGAGTATTTCTCACAGAGATAACGGAATCCCTCCTTGTGTTTTCAGACGAGGTACTTCCAAAAGCATTCAAAAACTGATTCCCTTCCTCGGTAAAGACAAAAAGACCATAACAACTATCTCATCTCAAAGACCCTGGGTAGAATTGCTTAGACGGACTGATGCCTTCTGGTTTTCCCTTGGTATACAGAAAGAAGGGGTTAAAGGTTAACTGAGACAGAGATGAGCTTCCAGGGTTTCCCTGCCTGCTGCTCCACTGTGCCGGTCTGTGTGTGTTTGTGCTGTAAGGAAAAGCAGTTAGAAGTTATCCACTCTGAAGGTGTGTGATACAGTAACAGCAGTGCCCCTGTAAAAAGAAAATAATCATCTTTTGTAGGAATGTCTAAAACTCTCTCTCTGACTGTGACAGTCAGCCAGCCAGCAAAAGGATCGCAGCTGGTAAAAAAGAACTGAAATCTCTCTTCCAAACCACAGAACAGTTGAACCGAATAATCAACTATTTTCCCTCAGGGGTTAACTATACTGAAATAAATTCGTAAGAGCTGCGGCACTTCATCACCTACTCCCCCAACTCACAAACTGTTCCATATAATCTTTCATTATATTTACTTACAATTGGATTCAATTCTTATTCTAATCCATATGAATGTTGATGCATGTGTTTTACCATTTCTCCTTATCGTTTTAGTAGATAAACTTATTTTCACTCAAGAAAGCCTGGTTAAATTGGCTCCTTTTTAAACATAGCTATTGGGTCTGGAAAAGATATCCAAGGGAAAGGGATAGATTAAACCTTGTTGCTACCAGCAGAGACTGGGTTGACTAAAGCCAGTCATCCCTCTCCTCATCCGGGTTTGAACAATTTGGGGATATCCCAGCTGTACGCTGACAAATCGAGGGGTCTCGCCTGTGTCAATAAAATTTGGGGAACCTCACCTGGGCTGGATGTAATGATATCCCTGACTTTACCCTACAAAGATCTATCAATCTCACACGTGAATTTTCCAAATTACTCCTAGAATTCACAGATTTTTGGAGGGAGGAGAGAATTCCAGGTTTCTAGTACCTGAGGTATGAAGAAGGTATTATTCATAGCCTCAAAGTTCTTCTCCAAGTCATAAGCATCTTCATTCAGCTGTTCTGTTATTGAGGGGAATAGGTCAATATTTTGCAATAGCTAAACTAACAGCACCACATGGAATGCAATGCTACACAGAGAGGGTACAATGTTCTCTAATGACATCTAGGATTAGATCATCTGAATTGGCTGAAAAATGTCAGTCAGCATCTAAAACGATAAAAGACAGGCTAAGATACTGAGATCAAGCCTTTCCAGATATTACTTTGTCCTTTCAATCTACAGATGTTGTGTAGTCTTTCACGATTGTTCACAATCTTGGTGTCCTATTTAATATGAAGATGAACTCCCAACATCATCTCCTCCTCACCACCAAGATCACATACTTCCATCGGCAGAATATCACCTGAACCCATCCCTGCAAAAGTTCACCTGCTCCTGAAACCCTCATCCATGCTTCTGTTAATTCTTGACAAAACTATTTCATTACTTTCTTGGCTGGCCTCCAACGTTACACACGCTATAAACCTAAGTTTATCAAAATCTCTACTACCTAACTCACACCAAGTATGATTTGTTGTGTTATTACAATAATATAGTCACCCATCACTCATAAGGGATTGAGTAAACACATTGTGAGTTCACTTTAAAAAAATTTGGTGTACCCAATTAATTTTCTTCCTATTGAGGGGCAATTTAGCGTATTCAATCTACCTACCTTGCACATCTTTGGGTTATGGGGACGAAACCCAGGAAATCACGGGGAGAATGCGCAAACTCCACACAGACAGTGACCCAGAGCCGGGATTGAACCTGGGACCTCAGCGACGTGAGTCAGTAGGGCTAACCCACTGCGCCACCATGCTGCCCGTGGGTTCACTTTTAAGACTAGGTACATGAGAACAGTTATACATCGGTAAAAATCCCGAAGACATCAGAACAGTGCGTGTGTTTACTGCTCCAAGCAAAAATGAAATTAAGAGTGGCTTGCATGACACACTTCCCTTCTGGTAATGTCATGCTGCTATCCCATAAGGCATATTACAACATCATTCACCCAATATAATTTGTATTTGCTGATTTGCACTGGCTTCTGGTTCAGCAATGCCTCAACTTTAAAATTCTCATTCTTGTTTTCAATGCTCTTCGTGGCATTTCCCTTCCCTACCTCTGCAAACTGCTCCAGCCGGAAACCCTCCAAAATGTTTGTACTCCTCCAGCTCTGACCTCTTGGATACCTTTGATTTTAATTGCTCCATCATTCGCAATATGTTTCAGTCCTGAGCTCTGGAATTCTCCCCCTCAACCTTTCCACCTCCCTTCATTAGAAATTACTTCTTCAACCAAGCTTTTGGTCAACTGTCCTGACATCTCCTCACGTGGCTCTGTGACAAATTTTGTTTGATAACAGCCCTGTGAAGCGGCATGGGTTGCTTTATGAATAATGGCGCTATATAAGTACAAATTGCCGTTAATTGACTTTTTGTAATCCAGTTAGGTTCACAATTGTTTTGGGGCCACCAGCCTGTTAAGAATTGGTAAATGATGCAAATTATAAACCCCCTTGAATGTCCCATTCTCATTGTGCGCAGGGTGAAATGGGTGTACAAATCAAGGATTAATAATCTGAACTAATATCTAGGGAGTCAGCACCTGAAAGAAGAAATTGACCTGCGGATAAAAGGTCCAACCCCTGTAGGCATTAATCTCTCTCAGTCTTTGACAGGCTCACTGTCTATTTCCAGCATTTTCTGTTATTTGCTATTTTTATTGGCTGCAAGAGTTCAGATCCTGTGACACACTTGTCAGCTGTAATTATTGAAAACATTTTCCCAGTTTAAATTAGTTACTCACTTAATTATGATTGATTTCAAACTCGAGTTGAATGGCAGGGAAGTGACATGTTTGAAGCGTAATTACCAAATTAATTAAAGTTTCATCCTTGGCGGAAATTAACACGTCGAAATGAAGAGCAGAAATGCAGATTGCTTAAAATGACTACATTGGCCTGAACGATGTTTTTTACAGTTCTGTCGTAAGTGACTCAAATTTCTTCAAAAAATGTTTGTTTGGATGTATTGATGTCACAAGGGTTAAATTCTGTGGCACTGACTTTTCTTGGGGTGTGCCTCAATAACTCTTTGTTATATCTCCAGCGAAACATTAGCACATATCTCATTTACACACACAAAAAAATCCATCACCCCCACCAAAAATTGCCAGAGTGAAGCAGAGCTAATGAATTGTAGCTGGAGGGCAGCATGGTGGTGCAGTGGTTAGCACCGATGCCTCACATTTTCGAGGTCCCAGGTTTGATCCCGGCTCTGGGTCACTGGCCGTGTAGAAATTGCACATTCTCCCCGTGTTTGAGTGGATTTCGGCACCACAACCCAAAGATGTGCATGATATGTGGATTGGCCACACTAAATTGCCCCTTAATTGGACAAAATGAATTAGGTTCTCTAAATTTATTTTTAAAAATAAATAAATAAATCATGAACTGTGGCTGGACCCAGATCTGTATGAATTGGAGACAGCTGCATCTTAGAAATAGAGGATATCATAGAAAAATTATCAAAGGGGAAACTAGAATAGAAACGAGAGTACAAGAAAAACAAATCTACAACAACAATATCAATCCAGGAACTTATATACAGTGAAATGGCAATGCATCAAATTCAGATGACGCAAATTTCTGTTATGTCCAAGTCGTCAACCAACCCCGTCGGCAGGATAACAAATGCCATAAAACGATGCCTGTGATGAGCCTGAATTCCACAACGGTAACTCGGGATTGGCTGAACATGTCTATGTTTGCCAAATGACCACACCAACTATCTCTGCCTGAAAGACCCTCAGTGATTTGTCCTCCACAGCCTTCTGCGGCAATGATTCACCACTCTCTGCTGAAGAAATTCCTCCTTATGTCAGTCATCTGGTCCTTTCAGTCTGAGGCTGTGCCCTCAGGTTCTAGTCTTTCCTACTAGTGGAAACATCTTCTCCACGTCCACTCTATCCAGGCCTCTTAGTATCCTGTAAGTTTCAATGAGATCCCCCCTCATCCTTCTA
Organism: Scyliorhinus canicula; assembly: GCF_902713615.1. Lineage (NCBI taxonomy): Eukaryota > Metazoa > Chordata > Chondrichthyes > Carcharhiniformes > Scyliorhinidae > Scyliorhinus > Scyliorhinus canicula. The sequence continues at coordinate 42,619,006 of NC_052165.1, read as the reverse complement.
AACTCCAACGAGAACAGACCCAGAGTCCTCAACCGCTCTTCAGACGACAAGCCCTTCATTCCTGGGATAATTCTTGAAAACTTCCTCTGGACCCTCTACAAGGCCAGCACATTCTTTCTTAAATAGGGGGCCCAAAACTACTCACAATACTCCAAATGGAGTCTGAACAAAGCCTTATACAGCCTCAGCAGTACATCCCTGCTCTTGTATTCTCGTCCTCGAAATGAATGCTAACATTGCATTTGCCTTACAAACTGCCAACTGAACCTACATGTTAACCTTAAGGAAATCCTAAACCAGGACGCCTAAGTCTCTTTGTGCTTCAGATATCCGAAGACTTTCCCCATTTAGAAAATCGTCTATGCCTCTATTCTTTCTACCAAAGTGCATAACCTCAAACTTCTTCACATTGTATTTCATCTGCCACTTCTTTGCCCACTCCCCTAGTCTGTCCAAGTCCTTCTGCAGCCCCCTGCTTCCTCAATATTACCTATTCCATATATTTGTATCATCTGCAAACTTAGCAAAATGCCCTCAGTTCCATCTTCGAGGTTGTTAATATATATCATGAAGAGTTGCGGTCCCGATACTAACCCTTGCGGAACACCACTAGTCACCAGCTGCCATCCTGAAAAAGACCCCTTTATCCCCACTCCCTCCCCTCTGCCAGTCAGCCAATTCTCCATCCATTCCAGTACATTTCCCCAAACATTATGGGCTCTTATCTTATTTAGCAGCCTCCTGTATGGTACCTTGTCAAAGGCCTTCAAGAAATCCAAATAGATCACATTCACTGGCTCTCCTTTGTCTAACTTCTTCATTACCTCCTCAAGGAATTCTAACAGATTTGTCAAGCATGACCTCCCTTTACAAAGCTGTGCTAACTCAGCCCTATTTTACTATGCACTTCCAAATACTCTGCAATCTCATCCTTAATAATGGACTCTAAAATCTTACCAATGACCAATGTCAGACTAACTGGCCTACAATTTCCCGTCTTCTGCCTCCCTTCCTTCTTACATGGGGGGCCCTCCCTGACTCCAGGAAAGATTACCGCCAATGCCTCCACAATCTCCTCAGCTATCTCCTTCAGAGTCCTGGGGTGTAGTCCATCCGGTCCGATCTTCTCCTTAGTGATTTTGTTTTTCTTTTCTTTGTTTAAACAAATTTAGAGTACCCAATCCTTTTTTTCCCCAATTACGGCACATTTAGCATGGCCAATCCACCTACACTGCACATCTTGGGGTTGTGGTGGGGAGACCCACCCATTCATGGGGAGATGTGCAAACTCTATATAGATAGTGCCCCGGGGCCGGTATCGAACCCGGGTCCTTTGCGCGTGAGGCAGCAGTGCTAACCACTGCACCACCGTGCTGCCCAACCTTCTCCTTAGTGATGGCTGCTACTCTCACTTCTGCCCCCTGACTCTCTTGAAGTTCTGGTATACCACTGGTGTCTTTACATAGAATTTCCAGAGCAGAAGCAGGCCATTCAGGCCATCGAGTCTGCCTCCTCCACCCTATGCCCATAACCCAGTAACCCCACCTAACCTTTTGGACACTAAGGGGCAATTTAGCATGGCCAATCCACCTAACCTGTACATCTTTGGGCTGTGGGAGGAAATCAGAGGACCTGGACGAAACACACGCAGACACGGGGAGAACGTACAAACTCCACACATAACAGTCACCCGAGGCCGAAATTCAATCTGGGATCCTGGAGCTGTGAGGCAGTAGTGCTAACCACTGTGTCACCGTGCTTTTCACTGTGAAGACTGATGCAATATACCTATTCAGTTCCTCTGCCATTTCTTTGTTCCCTATTATTACTTCTCCAGCCTCATTTTCCAGTGGTCCAATGTTCTTTCTTGCGTCTCTTTTACCTTTTATATATTGAAAAAAAACTCTTGCAATCTTCTTTTATATTACTAGCTAGCTTACACTCACATTTCATCTTCATCTTACAACAGTGTCTGCACTTCAAACATATTCAATGGCTATAATGCGCTTCAGGAGGTTCCGAGGCTGTCCGAGCTGCTACCAGATTCTGAGGTCAGAGTTGATTCGTGGAAAATCGTCACTGCTGACCAGAGATGAGCAGAAGGGAAGGACTTAGAAATAGCACAGGAGAAAAGAAATGGCTAGGTGGTGGAAAAGATGAAGGAAAAACGAACTGTGCTCGGTGTGGAAGGGACTGCCAGTCAGCAATCAACCTCGACAGCCACATCAGACCATGTTTAATCCAGATGTGGCATAAACCCTGGGTGTAGTCCATCATCTCCTGAGGGAGACAGATGCGAATGGAGTATTCTCTTTACAGCATCTTCTGAATCTAAACACTGTTGCCAACTTGCAGTGGAATCAGAGAATTTAAAGGGGAAAATCACCCTTTTTCCATGAATAGCTCTTTCAAAGGACCCACACAAGCACAGAGGGCCGAATGGCCTCCTCCTGCAATTGCATGATGCTGGAATATTCGCAGGCAATAATATTATGGTGTTGTAGCCCGTTCAGACACGGGCTCAGCCCTGTGACTAACACTTGAAGCAAATATTTGGGCACCCTCTACAATAGACATGTGCTGCTCATGCCCAATTCATGCCCAAACCAGGAAAGGAGGCACAGGCTTGCCCAATTCCCCAGTGCACGGGAATGTCAATCTGCTCCACCACGTGTACAGACACCGCCTGGATGCAGCTGGGCTGACATATTACACGAGTTTCAGAGACACTGCTCCAGCAGAACCCTCATTGCCAGCGGCAGCGATGGGACTCGAGTGGCTTCAGTGACTCCCAGCCCGTGCTTCGCACTGCGGGAGGATGTGGAATTCTCCTCATCCCGGGACGGATGGGCACCGGAGTCCCAAACGCAGCCCAGCCATGAAGATCAGCCCGTTGTTCCCGAGCGCCTCGCTGGATCTAAAAGGTTCCAGGGTTGCAGATCGCCAAGTGTCAGCGCGGCAGGTTGGACAGCAGCCAGTGCGGGGGGAATCCCTGGCTTTGACACAGAGCCCGCCTGAAGTTAGATCCCGAGGGTCGTCTGTAACTGGACATGGTAAGGAATGTGACAGAGAGAGAGAGACAGAGAGAGAGAGAGAGAGAGACAGGGATAAACTGACAAACAGAAGAACAAAAGAGTGTGAGAGAAATACAGATTGAGGGATGGAGAGGTGGGAAAGACTGAAATACAAAGAAAGACAGGAACACACTGGGGAGAGGGGGGGGGGGGGGGGGGAGGCAGGGGGGGGGAAAAGACCCAGAGAAACGAATAAGAACAGGAGAGAGAACAAAGAGCACAGAGATGGACAGAAAACAGAGACAGAGCGAGAGGCATAAAGAGACAAATCGGGAACGAGGAATAAAATAGAAATAGCGATGCAGAAAGGGAGAAAGTCTAGAAATAAAGAGAATGTGTGAGAGACAATCTGTGTGGGACAGAAATAGAGAACTGAATTGGATCACTAATATTTTGTGTTGACAAAACAAGCAGCCAGCCAATTAGAGATGATAGCTGGAATGTAATCTTAATCTATAGATTAAAGTTTAATTCTGTACAGTAACTAAATAAGTACAATTATACAGTGATTTACAATGGTTGAATAATACAGAATTTCAGAATTGTATTCACATAAACAGCCGCACGAAGCCACTGTCTCAGTATCACCTATTATTGTAATAAAAGCCTTCCTGGGTTAGCTTTAGACAGGCTCCATGCTATTGTGTTAAACGCAATGGTTAGCATTTCAAACAGTGCCAATTATTTATTCAAGCATTTACATTGTTTTAAATAGTTAACCTCGTATTAAGTGTCTTGGCAAAGCATGTCAATAACTAACTATTGTGTTATTCACCTGATAGGAGGGGCCTTCAACTGGTCTGAGTGTACAATGTGTGTGGGTTTAAAGAGCACTTTAAATTTGATGGAAGTGCCAATGTGTGGCTGGGTTGCGAATTGATTCAGTAATTACCTCAAGGCACTGTTGAAATAAATGTTGCTTGTTTAATTTTTCCTGATTTCCACTTAAAAGGGGAGACTGTCGGACAGAGCCTTGTGGTGCTTCCAACAGCCCTGAATTAATTAGCTCAAATCCCAATTAGGGGTTGAATTTTCAGTTTGGGGGTTTGGCAAACACAGAGCTGATCTAACAGTCCTTCAAGATAGGTGACCTGTCACCCTTGTCCTGTGGGGTCTGACTGACTTGAAATACATGTTATGTGGTTGTCAACCAGGACTCTGGGCAACACTTTCTCACCCATGAGTCAGAAGGCAGTGAGTTCAAATCTTACTCCAGGGGCTTGAGCACAAACGTTCAGGCTGACGCTCTAGTGCAGTACCGAGGGAGTGCAGCATCATCAGATAGGCTTTCAGAAAAGATGTTACACTGTGGGGCCTGACTGCCCTCTCGTGGGCATTTAAAAAATCCCATGGGTGGAGCTTTACAGCCCCGTCCAGGGCCATACAATGCCATACAATGTGGTGAACCATTCACTGATTTCGGCAAGACCCTGGGGAAATCTCTACCTGAGAGGGCCATGGCATCTCAGTCATTGAGTATGTTTCCCGAACAGGCACCAGAATGTGGTGACTAGGGGCTTTTCACAGTAACTTCATTGCAGTGTTAATGTGAGCCTACTTGTGACAATAAAGATTATTATTATTATAAGGGAGAGATTGGTGGATTTCTGATTAACAATATTGTAAAGGGTTATGGGGATAGTGTGGGTAAAATGCATTGACGTGTCCGATCAGCCACAATTGTATTGAATGGTGGAACAGGCTCACTCTGCCACCTGGCTGTATTTTGACGTTCCTCCTTTGAGGAACTTCTACAAACCTACCGAATTTTTGTTCACCTTCCCAAATATTTCAGGCGGAATTCTCCCAAAAATGACTATGTGTAATTTAGGGCGGGAAAATCAGTGTGAAGCCAGTGTGATTTGTATCCCGATCTTCCCCCAATTAGTCATTTTTTTGGAGGGGGGAGGGGGTGTGTGTGATTTGCACCGGCTCTGAAAGGGGCGAGGTCTAAATACTGGCAAGACTGGCTTCATAAGGATGCTCCTACCTCAAAGTGACAGTTCAGGCCCCCCACCACCCCCCAACATCGCCAGCATCAGGGCTTCAGTGTTCCCAGTGCCCCCCCCCCCCTCCCCCTCTCCACCAGCCTCGCCGGCATCAGCACCTTCCTCCTCACAAAGCATCTTTGGCATTGGGACATTCTCAATGTGTCTCCCTTCATACCCCCTGCACCCAGTTTCCAGAAGTAAAGACCCAACCACAGGTGACCAACACCCCGCTATTGAGTTGCCAAATGCCCCCCTTTATGACTGCTTTTATGCCCGCCCCTTTCATGTACCCCCTCCGTGCCCATCTTTCAGGCTCGGCCACCTTTATGCCCTGCCCCTTCATGCCCAGTGTTGGGCACCCTTCGGCACCTCACGCAAACCCCATTTTGGGGCTCTCCCGCTATTTTCCAAGCATAGCAGGATTTGGGCAAGGTGCAACAGGGTCAGAGATTCACACACCTCATGTGACTTAGTCAAAATAACTGCAACAGTTCAAGAAGGTAGCTCACCACTACCTTCAGAAATAGAGATAGACAATAAACATTGGCCTAGTCAGTGATACCTACCTCCTATGAATGATTGAAAAACGAGTTTTGAATCTTCTATGCTGAAACGGCATGGGTAATGGTTTAGTGAGCTGAAAAATTGATATTCCTACAAGGAAGAAGTACAGATGGACCTGAATTTTGGGGATATATACACATAAACCCATGGCAAATATATAGCATTACACAAGCTTTCAGAAACAGATAGGTGTCTGATTACACTCTTTCAAGGTCAGTTGCCTGCTCCATTAGTCAGTCTGTCATTAGTCCTATGAAAGGCACTGTGCTGAATATATTGTGTATTAGAATGGATTCATTGTGTAGTTTAGAGAACCAGTTATATGGGAAATAAAACATTGCAATAATTTTTTTATTAAAACAAGCGCTGCATTTTTCTGGCACCTTGGCTAAGTTAGTATCACACTTTTCTTGGAATTAGATTAGGATTACCAATTCCACCACAAACCTTAGCATAGAAAGTACTAGAATGATACAGCAAGTCAGTCAACATCAATAAGGTGACAAGATGGGTGATACCATTTCAGCTTCCATTTGAGGGCTTTGATACGGCTGTAGTTCCACATAGGCTGCATGTGAATGATGCCAGTGTTATTCAAAGTTTCCTTACTATCGTGTACCTCCCTCCATCATCACCAAGAGAAATACACTGGCCTGCAATTTATTGCTTATCTGCATTCAGAAACATGCCCAGATCCAAATTAAACATACGGCCTAAATGATAGTGCTGATTTGGCAGGTCCAACTAATCACTTCACTATCACACATAGACCAAAGTTCAAGTATTGAGAAAAGACTGTTATACTTTCATGATAGAATGTTTAATTTCCTCCATGTCCCCTCTCTATCTCTGCAACCACTGCCAGCTCTACAATCCACCAAGATCTCTGAGCTCCTCCATTTCTGTTTTGTGCACATCCCAGATTGCCTTCAATTCACTTCTAGCAGCCTAAGCCCTGAGTTCTGAAACTCCCTTCTTAAACCTCTCCAACTCTCTTCCTTTGAGGAACTTCTTGAAACCTGCCAAGATTTTATTCATCTGCCCTCATATCTCGAGCGGCTTGGCGCCAAAGTGACTGTTGTGCTTCAAGAAGAAGGCAGCTCACCACCACCTTCTGAAGGGCAATTAGAGATGGACGATAAATGTTAGCTTTACTATTGACACCCGCCTTTTATGAATGATAAAAAGAAACATCCTGTGCTTGAAGGGCATGGGTGATAGTTTAGTGAGCTGACACTCTGATATTCCCACATGAAAGATATATGAATTGGATTTGGTGCTTTGCACAATCCCAATAGATTGTAGTCTAGTGAGATGCAATTGACTTTGGTTGGATGGGTGCATTTTTGGATCTAACCTTAAATCAAGTTCTGCCATTGCAGGAAATTCCAGGCCACAAAGAGTATAATTTGTTGGCAGCGGGATCTTACTTTGTGCAAATTGGTTACAGTGTTTACAACAATGGCCACAGTTATGAAAGTATCATCCATTGATTGTAAATCAGGTTGGGCCCTCCTGAAAATTTGATAAAATACTTCATGAACGTATCTTTTCCTATAATAAATGCAATTGTGTTTGATTTCAGAACTCAGTGTAGCACAAATTACATTCTTGAATCTCGACTACCACCCACCCATTCCCCATATGTCTACAGACTAGTAAAAATCACCATTACTTTTTCAAGGAATTTTAACAGGGATGTGGGTGGGGTGGATGTGGGGGTGGGGGAGGGGCAGCGAAAGAACAGCTTCTTCTTGTTCTAGCATCCGCAATATTTTGCTTTTCTATTCAATGGCATGTTGGAATTCATTGTGACCTTGAGGAGAGGACTGAGTTTTGTAGTAATACATTCAGCAGGATGAGAGAAAACGATGTCACATTCTGATTACCTGAAACTCCATGGAAATATTGTGCCTGCCCCTTATTAGACTTCCGCACTCACTTGTGGGAGGATGGGAGCAACTCCTGTTGTGCAACAGAGCTACAGACTCAGGTTTTTTTCATATTAAAAGACATAGAATATTTTGGGTTATGCCACGTTCAGGGAGATTTCAGGCACAAAATGAGAACTAAACAATCATCCAGGCTTTTTATTTTTTGATGTGAAAGCAACTGTGTGGTTTTTAAAATATTGTAGATCGTGTGAGTTCCATTTTGAATTTTGGTTATCCAACCGAAGCTTCATTTAAATATAAATTCATTGAACGTGCATCGCGACTTCTGTCTGTTGATATGTTCTATAAAAGAATCACAGGTATTTTACCGAAGGCACAGGAACCTGTGTGAGATCAGGTTGTTCATTCAAATGTCTGTAACATTGTGGAAGTGCTGTCAAGGTTGAAACTACCAGTTAGGCTGTTGAAATGAATATTTGTGTAGCAAGCGGGAAATGTATTCATGGCACCAGTTTGACCAGCTTCAATCTTCAGTGTCATAGTCAAAGAGTTATAAAATTTTACAGCACCGAAAAAGACCCTTCAGCCCATCGTGTCTGCACCGGCCATCAAACGCCTATCTATTTTGATCCCAGTTTCCAGCACTTTGTCCATAGTCTTGTACGCTATAGCATTTCAAGTGCTCATCTAAATGCTTCTAAAATGTTGTGAGGATTCCTACCTCCACTACCCTTTCAGGCAGTGCGTTCTAGACTCCCACCACCCTCTGTGTGAAAATGTTTTTCCTCAAATCCCCTCTAAATCACCCCTTACCTTAAATCTATGTCCCCGATTATTGACCCCTCTACTAAGGGGAACAGTTTCTTCCTGTCTACCCTATCAATGTCCCTCACAACTTTGTATACCTCAATAAGATCTTCCCTCAGCCTTATCTGCTCTAAGGGCAATAACAGCCCCAAAGCAGCCTCTCTTCATTGCTGAAACGCTCCAGCCAGGCAACATCCTGGTGAATCTCCTCTGCACCTTTTCTAGTGCAACTATATTCTTCCTATAATGTGGTGACTAGGACTGCACACAATACTCTAGCTGTGGCCTGACAAGTGTTTTATACAGTTCCATAAAACCTCCCTGTTCCTATATTTTATGCCTCGGCTAATGAAGGCAAGTATCCCAAATGCTGTCTTGTTCTTTATTCATCCCTTGTATTTGGATTGTTTGATATATGCTCCTGTGAAATGGCTTGGGACAGTTTGTAATGTTCAAGGCACTATTTAAATGCAAGCTGTTGTTGTTGCCGCCTATGTATTTATCCCAGCCAGAGAGAATAACATGGTTTCTATGATAGTTGCTCAGGAACTTTAGGGGTGTGACTTTGGGATAGTGCGTTTTGATCCCCAATGGATGCAAATTAAAATCTATTCCCCCAAAAAAGACGTATCTACAAATCTCCAACCCAACAAAGCTATTTAAGAGCAATGGGACTGGGCTTAATCCTATCAGAGGAACATCAAGACACTTTTTACATATCATGTCACCTATCATTGGAGACTTAAATTCTATTTCTAAATGAAACAGCGAAGGATTTGGAGCAGCCACCCTTGGATTGCTAAAACTCAAACCTTTGTTCAACATTTCTTGCTTATGTTAGGAGCACAAAGTACTTTTGAATTGAAGTCACGATAAGAATTGTGGGAGATAAGTTGCGCAAAGCAAGGCCCCACAAATAGCAATGCAATAACGTGCAGATAATCTATCTTGAGTGATATTGGTTGAGAGATTAATGTTGGTCAGGACAATGGGGAAATTGCCCCTGCTCTTCTTCAAAATAGCACCATGGGATCTTTGACATCTACCTGAGAGGGCAGGCAGGGCCTGAGTTTAATGCCTCATCTGAAAGCTGGTACCTCAGGCAGAGCAGCATTCCCTCAGTAGTAGCGGCAGCCGAGAATATGGAGTGGAACAGTGAATCCAAAAATGTTCGAACCAGAAACAAGAGTTCCACTTGTAAGACAGTCCTACCAATGCATCAAGGTCCCATCTGATGAACATAAAACGCACAGAACAATTTGTCACATGAAATCTGAATAAGTTGATGCATTTTATTCCTAAATTTATTGACAAATGTTTACTACCCACGGTCCGCAGGATAAAATTACAGTCAGCTGCAATGTTTCGTCTACTTATTTCGATTTCAGGCAATTAAGTACATTTGAATTCACTGTTGTAATGTATGCAATTTTAAAAAGAAGTAAATATATTTATAGTGAATAATGTATGAAAGACCAAACTGCAAAATCAGTGACAGGTCAATCAATACCGATGTGATTTGATTTTAATGGCGATGTGATTGGATTCCAGTGAGGTAATTATCGCAACCTATTCAGACGTTTGACTTTGTAACAAAGGTCTTAATTGTAGATAAACACAAGTCCCATCCCTCTCACATCATGTAATTCTCCCTCCTTCTGTTTATAATGTCAGGTATTCAATCAAAAGAAACAATTAAGGCTAATTGCCTTTCATTATTCAATGCAAAGGAACCTGATCAGAATCATTTCCCACACTCAACCCCATGGAGCTATGCCGTTGGTGATTTGTAATACGCACTAATTGTTTTCTGGGAATTTACAGGTTTGTATGTCAGTGATTTATTTACAAGAGAGCCAGAGGGGAGAGGGAGTCAGACCAGATCCTCCTGTCGGACACAAAATAACCCAACAACGGGCTGCAATTGGATTCTATATTTAAAAATATGTTTTCCAAGATTGCGCCAGTGTGATGATTCTCTGCGAGCTCTTCCCTGCAGATCCTCTTCCTACATCCTTTATAATCGGTATTATAGTATGATCTTTAAGTATTAATTATTATTGTATGTTCTATGTATTTAGGTATGGAGTGATCTGCCAGGACTGATAATAAACGCAGAATAATACTTTTCACTGTTACCTCGGTACACGTGACAATAAATCAATCAATCAAACAATAAATCGATATGATAACTTTTTTTAATAAACACAAGCTCCCCGACTCTTGAATTTTTTTCCCATATCCATTGATGGGATGTGGGCGGCACTGGCTAGGCCAACATTGATTGCCCATCCCTAATTGCCCTTAAACTAAGTGGCTTGCTGGGGCATTTAAGAGTCAACCTGCGGTTCTGGAGTCACATGTAGGCCAGACCAGGCAAGATGGCAGATTTCCACCTTTGAAGGGCATGGGTTTTTAACAACAATTGACAGTGGTTTCATGGGCATCATTAAAGTGATAATATTCATAATTCATCATTAAACATATAATATTTAAGGATTTAAAATTTCACCGTTTGCTGGTGTGGGATCTGAACCTGGGTCCCCAGAGCATTAGCCCGGGTCTCTGGATTACTAGTCCAGTGATAATATTACTATTGCCATTACATCTATTTGAGAGGATAAGCAAAGCCTCAGTTTAATATCTCACCTGAAAGAAGGCACGTCTGCTAATAGAGCACTCCCTCGGTGCTGGCACTGGGAGTATCAGCCTGGAGTTTGTGCATTTGTGTCTGGAGTGGGACTTGAACCCTTAACCTTCCAGTTCACTTGGTTACAGATGGGCCTCACCATGATTGTTCTTTGAGTGACTAGAGGGGAACTTACATCTATATGAGTGTGAAGGGGCTAATTCCAGCAGTATGACTTTGTGCATTTAACTGGTGACTCTGCACCTATATGTCTTTATAGACTATAGCCCTCATAGAAGTATATTTCATCCTACCTCTGACAGGTCTTAGTGTTTCTTGACTAGGTTTGCTTCATTGACGGTAACCATAAGAACTAGGAGCCGGCATAGACCATATGGTCCATTGAGCCTGCTCCACTATTCAATAAGATCATGGCTGATTGTGGCCTTAACTACATTTCCCTATCTGCACCTCATAACCCTTGGCTCCCTTGCCAATCAAAAATCTATCTAACTCAGCCTTGAGTATATTCAACGATTCAGCTCCACTACTGCCTGGGGAGGAGAATTCCAAACACGAATGTGTAAATTTAAAGTACCCAATTAATTTTCTAATTCAGGAGCAATTTAGCATAACCAATCCACTTATCCTGCATATCTATGAGTTGTGAGGTTGAGACTCACGCAGACACAGGGAGAATGTGCAAACTCCACATGGACAGTAACCTGGGGCTGGGATCAAACCCAGGTCCTTGGTGCTGTGAGGCAGCAGTGCTGATCACTGTGCCACCATGTTGTGCCTCTTTGAACTGCTTTTAATGCAAGTATAACCTTTCTTAAAGAGACATAGTGAACTCAGTCAATAGTGAGTCCAGCTAGGTATTGTTTGGATTCCCCCTGTCCAGTCTGTGATCCTGCTGTGTATGTGCAGTAGTGTGCAGAAATGTGAACAGAATCAATTTTACTGAGGCTAGAGGTGAGCCATTCTTGTGTGGATGATAGTTTTGCATCTGCATACTGATGCAGGCGTGATGTGTGCACCTTTCAAAGAACCTCCCTGAAACCTTTCAATAGCACTCTGGAGAAACCTTATAAGTTCTTCTTAAGTCTTCAGGAGCAGAATTAGTCCATTTGGCCCATCGAGTCTGCTCCGCCATTCTATTATGGCTGATATGTTCCTCATCTGTTACCTACAATGCTACAGACCAAGAGCTGGATTGCGAAATCAGCCAGAGTATCTCCTCCCTAGAACACATGACTTAGGAGCGGGAGTGGGCAATTTAGCCTCCTGAGCCTAACATCCTCAATGTGATCATGGCTGATCGCATCCTGGCCTCAACATCGCCGTCCTGCCCGTTCTCCATAACCCTTCAACCCATTACCAATTAAAAATTTGTCGAACTCCTCCTTAAATTTACTCACTGTCCCTGCATTCTCCGCACTCTGGGGTAGCGAAACCTTGATGAACAAAGGCAATTTTAATAGTTTCCTAAGTGTCACCTCCGTCATGACAGCCGACGATGTTGGCGCGAGGATGCTCCACAACGTACAATTAACTAGGTAAACGGTATCGTCACCATAGTCCCAGATGGCCATAATCTGCTTTCCCCTTTGAGGGGGAGAGCTGACTGGTGGTGATATAACCTGAGGATCACCACACCTCAGGCGACCAGCAAGGCTGAGAAGGCGGGGCTTCAAGCTGCAACTAACTACGGGAACATTGAACTGTTTAAAGAAGACCTGTGTTCTTTGAAGAACTACCAAAAAAGACACTGATCAAAAGATTGCAGATACTGTCAAGAGACTCCTTCTGGAAAATTCCTATGTGCATTGTATTGGCAGACCTTCCTGAGAGAACTCAGAGTTTTGCACCTAGTAGGGTGTCAAGGCATACCTTTGACCTTTGAAAGGAGGACATGGAAAATTAAAAAGGTTAGACTTTAATCCTCTGTGTTCTGCAAAGACAATGGAAACTTCCCTCCCAGCCATCTGTACCTCATTCGGCCCTGTTGATTTGTATCTCAGATGCGTGAAAGGATTTCTGAGGTAAAGCATAATGGATTACTGACATGAGCCATGCCAATCGCCCCTTCCAGGAATGCATGGAGAAATTAGTTTTAAACAACCTCTGAAACCTGCCGGGTCAGGGAATTGCCGGGGGCATCGTGATTCCCGCCCCGCCGCTCCGACGTTGACTGCCGAATTCTCCGGTGATGGTTTTCGGGCGGGGATCACGCTGCGCCGGTCAGGGGCCGTTGGCAGCCTCGGCAATTCTCCAGGCCCCGAATGGCCGCCCGTTTTCGTCCAGTCCCGCCGGCATGAAGTGGACATGGTCCATCACGGTGTGATCTGGCTTGTAGGCTGGCTAAGTGAGTCCTCGGGAGGGCGCAGGGGTGATCCGGCCCGGGGGGGGCACGGTGACCTGGCTCGCGATCTGGGCCCACCGATCTGTGGGCGGGCCTGTGCCGTGTGGGCACTCTTTCCTTCCGCGCCGGCTTCTGTAGGGCTCCACCATGGCCAGGGCGGAGAAGAACCCCCCTGCACATGCGCAGGAACACGCCGGCCGGTCTGCAAATGCGCGAAACGACGCTGGCGGTTCTGCGCATGCGCCAACTCGCTCCGGCGCTTTGGCGCTGGTTGGCATTGTGCCAACCCCTCTGGCGCCGGCCTAGCCCCTGGAAGTGCAGAGGTGAGGCACTCTCAATTACGATGCGAAAGTTAGGTCAGTAATCAAAGGCTTTAATAAGCATTGAACAATGGCAGCATCCAAGAGAAGTGTGCTCGCAAAATTTAGTCTCATCTTAAATACTGTTTCCCAGGGGGCGTAGCCAGAGGCGGAGTCCCCCAGGGTTCCAAGCCTCTTAAAGGGGCAATGCCAAGCCTCTTAAAGGGGCATGGTGTTCCGATCATCACAGGAGGATTCCGCACCTTCCAGTCAGCCCGACGCCGGAGTGGTTCGCACTGCTCTTGGTGCCGGCGTAGGGCCATCCGGCCAGCTGCGGGAGAATCCCGCCCCTCATGTTGGGCAGAGCAGAAAAACAATGACAAAGAGGCAAGAAGGACACACTTCTCTCTGTGTCTCTCCATCTCTCTCTCTCTCTCTCTCTCTCTCTCGCTGATACCAGTGTCTGTAATAGATGGACAGCAAACAGGGCAGTCTTTTAAGTCAGGATTTCTCTCTTGCCAGAGGCAAGTGTGTTTAGAATAATAAATTATAACTTTTATTGTCACAAATAGGCTGACACCAACACCGCAATTGAGCCACTGTGAAAAGCACCCAGTCGCCACATTCCGGTACATGTTCAGGTACACAGAGGGAGAAATCTAAATCTCCAAATGACCTAACAGCACATCTTTCAGGACTTGTGGGAGGAAACTGGAGCACCTGGAAGAAACCCACGCTATCACGGGGAGAACGTGTGGACTCTGCACAGACAGTGACCCAAGTCGCGAGTTGAACCCAGGGCGCTGGCACGGTGAAGCAATAATGCTAACCACTGTCTTACCGTGCCACCATAAAACTTTTATTGTGGCCAATCAATGGAGTTGCAAAGAGGGGAGCTAGTTCATTTCTCCTCATTCTATTGTAACACCTCTTATAACACCTCTTACAGCCCATAAAGCAGCGGGAGTTCAGAGAGAGCGAGAGAGAGCCCAGAAAACGGCGGGAGTTCAGAGACAGAGAGAGCCCATAAAGCAGCGGGAGTTCAGAGACAGAGAGCCCATAAAGCAGCGGGAGTTCAGAGGGACACAGGATAAAAGAGCACGAGGAGAGCAGCAGTGAGTCAGTGAAAGAGCGCGAAGGAACACATTGAGAGCGGCGGGGTGCCAGTGGGAGCAAAGATAATATAAGGCGGGAACCGAAGTACGACCCGCGGACTTCTGGGAAGAATTTTCTCCTAGCTAATAAATTCTGGTGGAGAATACACTACACGTATAGTGTCTCCCACCCGCCCTCCTCCTCTAACCTAATAATAAGACCCATTTGTGTGAGCAGGTAAGTGCTATATTATATTATTATTTTTTATTTATTTTATATTTGTTTACCAGAACTTGGTTGAAATTAAGTGGGATGGCAGGGAAGGTAGTGCAATGTTCCTCCTGCAGGATGTTTGAGGTGAGGGATGCCGTTAGTGTCCCTGCTGATTTTACCTGCAGGAAGTGCAGCCAGCTCCAGCTCCTACAAGACCGAGTTATGGTACTGGAGCTGGAGTTGGATGAACTTCGGATCATTCGGGAGGCAGAGGTGGTCATAGATAGGAGCTTCAGGGATGTAGTTACACCAAAGACTGGGGATAGATGGGTAACTGTAAGAGGGATTGGGAAGAAGCAGTCAGTGCAGGGACCCCCTGCGGTCATTCCCCTGAGTAACAAGTATACCGTTTTGGATACTTGTGGGGGGGACGACTTACCAGGGGTAAGCCTACATAAAACAGTACAGCACAGAACAGGCTCTTCGGCCCTCAATGTTGTGCCGAGCCATGATCACCCTACTCAAACCCACGTATCCACCCTATACCCGTAACCCAACAACCCCCCCCCCCCCCACTTAACCTTACTTTTTAGGACACTACGGGCAATTTAGCCGTACCATGAGGTACGGGACTCTAGCACGGAGTCTGTCCCTGTTTCTCAGAAGGGAAGGGGGGAGAGGAGCAGAGCATTAGTAATTGGGGACTCAATAGTCAGGGGCACAGATAGGAGATTTTGTGGGAGCGAGAGAGACTCACGTTTGGTATGTTGCCTCCCAGGTGCAAGGGTAAGTGATGTCTCGGATCGTGTTTTTCGGGTCCTTAAGAGGGAAGGGGAGCAGCCCCAAGTCGTAGTCCACATTGGCACTAATGACATAGGAAGGAAAGGGGACAAGGATGTCAGGCAGGCCTTTAGGGAGCTAGGATGGAAGCTCAGAGTGAGAACAAACAGAGTTGTTATCTCTGGGTTGTTGCCCGTGCCACGTGATAGTGAGACGAGGAATAGGGAGAGAGAGCAATTAAACACGTGGCTACAGGGATGGTGCAGGCGGGAGGGATTCAGATTTCTGGATAACTGGGGCTCTTTCTGGGGAAGGTGGGACCTCTATAGACAGGATGGTCTACATCTGAACCTAAGGGGCACCAATATCCTGGGGGGGAGATTTGTTAGTACTCTTTGGGGGGGTTTAAACTAATTCAGCAGGGGCATGGGAACCTGGATTGTAGTTTTGGGGTACGGGAGATTGAGAGTAGAGAGGTCAGGAGCACAGATTTGACTTTGCAGGAGGGCGCCAATGTTCAGGTCGGTGGTTTGAAGTGTGTCTATTTCAATGCCAGGAGTATACGAAATAAGGTAGGGGAACTGGCAGCATGGGTTGGTACCTGGGACTTCGATGTTGTGGCCATTTCAGAGACATGGATAGAGCAGGGACAGGAATGGTTGTTGCAGGTTCCGGGGTTTAGGTGTTTTAGTAAGGTCAGAGAAGGGGGCAAAAGAGGGGGAAGTGTGGCGCTGCTAGTCAAGGACAGTATTACGGTGGCAGAAAGGATGCAAGATGGGGACTCTTCTTCCGAGGTAGTATGGGCTGAGGTTAGAAACAGGAAAGGAGAGGTCACACTGCTGGGAGTTTTCTATAGGCCACCTAATAGTTCTAGAGATGTAGAGGAAAGGATGGCAAAGATGATTCTGGAAAAGAGCGAAAGTAACAGGGTAGTTGTTATGGGAGACTTTAACTTTCCTAATATTGACTGGAAAAGATATAGTTCGAGTACATTGGATGGGTCGTTCTTTGTACAATGTGTGCAGGAGGGTTTTCTGACACAATATGTTGACAGGCCAACAAGAGGTGAGGCCACATTGGATTTGGTTTTGGGTAATGAACCAGGCCAGGTGTTAGATCTGGAGGTAGGTGAACACTTTGGAGACAGTGACCACAATTCGGTGACCTTTACATTAGTGATGGAAAGGGATAAGTATACCCCGCAGGGCAAGAGTTATAGCTGGGGGAAGGGCAATTATGATGCCATTAGACATGACTTAGGATGTGTAGGTTGGAGAAGTTTTGGATAAGGTTCCCCACAGTCCAAAGATGTGCGGGTTAGGTGGATTGGCCATGCTAAATTGCCCGTAGTGTCCTAAAAAGTAAGGTTGGTGGGGGGGGGTGGGGGGGGGGGGGGGGGGGGGGGGGGTGTTGTTGGGTTACGGGTATAGGGTGGATACGTGGGTTTGAGTAGGATGATCATTGCTCGGCACAACATCGAGGGCCGAAGGGCCTGTTCTGTGCTGTACTGTTCTATGTTCTATGTTCTAAGTAGGCTGCAAGGGTTGGGCACACTGGATATGTGGAGCTTGTTCAAGGAACAGCTATTGCGTGTTCTTGATCAGTACGTACCAGTCAGACAGGGAGGAAATGGTAGAGCGAGGGAACCGTGGTTTACCAAAGAAGTGGAATCTCTTGTTAAGAGGAAAAAGGAGGCCTATGTGAAGATGAGGCGCGAAGTTTCAGTTGGGGCGCTTGATAGTTACAGGGAAGCGAGGAAGGATCTAAAGAGAGAGCTAAGACGAGCAAGGAGGGGACATGAGAAGTCTTTGGCAGGTAGGATCAAGGAAAACCCAAAAGCTTTCTATAGGTATGTCAGGAATAAAAGAATGAGACTTCCGGTGGCTGTGATGGATCAGTAAGCCACACATTTGGGAGCTCCCGTTTTAAAGAGATTTTTCGGCTCTTTTGAGAGCCCAAAACGGAAATTTTTCGACGTCTCCCGGTGGGGGAAGGTGTGCTGAACGACTTTCCCTGCAGTCCATGACTCGAACTCGGAGTGGAAAGGGGGAAAAAACAGCAGCAGCTCCTCAGAAAAAACGGGGGAAGGGATCCAAGATGGCCGCCGACAGAGCTCCAGAGGAATGGAGACTCTGGGCCCAGGAACAACAAACTGATCTCCTGCGCTGCTTTAAAGAATTCAAGGATGAAGTACTGAGCTCTCTGCAGGAAACGAACAGAAGGCTGTCAGAGATTCAGTCCACCCAGGGTGCTGCCATCAAGAAGTTGCAGACGCAGGCCATTGAACGAGAGGACGAGGCCGTGGCCCTCGTGAGTAAGGTGGAGGGGCACGAAGCACTCCACAAGAAGTGGCAGGAACGCTTTGAGGAGCTGGATCACCGCATGAGGCGGAAAAACCTGCGGATCTTGGGCCTTGCAGAGGGGCTGGAGGGATTGGACCTGACAGCCTATGTGGCTGTAATGCTGAATTCGCTAGTGGGGGCCGGGTCTCTCCATCTGCCCTTGGAGCTGGAGGGAGCGCACAGGGTGCTGGCCAGGAGGCCCAA
Source organism: Scyliorhinus canicula (assembly GCF_902713615.1). Classification (NCBI taxonomy): domain Eukaryota; kingdom Metazoa; phylum Chordata; class Chondrichthyes; order Carcharhiniformes; family Scyliorhinidae; genus Scyliorhinus; species Scyliorhinus canicula. Next base: position 42,600,748 of record NC_052165.1, on the reverse strand, counting down.
GGAAGATGAACCCCCGCGTGCGGTGCTGGTGAGGTTCCACCGGTTCAGTGATCGGGAGTGCGTGCTGCGCTGGGCCAAGAAGGTGAAGAGCAGCAATTGGGAGAATGGGGTAGTGCGGATCTACCAGGACTGGAGTGCGGAGGTGGCTAAGCGGCGGTCCGGATTTAATCGGACGAAAGAGGTGCTTTATAGAAAAAAGATAAAGTTCGGAATGTTGCCGCCCGCGCGCCTGTGGGTAACTTATTTGGACCGGCACCATTATTTCGATTCCCCGGAGGAGGCGTGGGCCTTCGTGCGGACGGAGAAACTGGACTTGAACTAGGGGTTGGGGGTTGCGAGGTCGGCTGTAAGATATTAGTGCTGGATTCTGCTGTTGCTGTGTTCTCTTTTTCTTCTGTTGTTTTCTTCTTGTTTTAGTACTTTTGCAATTTTGATATGGTTATTTACGGAGGGGTTGTTCTGCTATGTTTTTGTTTTGTGCTGTGGGACATTGTCTGGGCTGTGTATCTTGAGGGGAGGGTCTGGGGGGGTATGTTGTATTCTATGCCGGAGTGGGGGTATGGAGTGGGGCTGATATTTGGGAGCTGTGTCAGAAGGGTGTGGTGGGGCAGTGCAAAAGCGCGGGCTTTTCTCTGGTTTCCCGTGCTGCGGGGCTGGGGGGTGGAGATGGTGATGGGGGAGGCGGGGCCTTAACTGGTTCTTCCCCGCGCTGGAGCGGTGCCAGGAGGAGGGATAGATTGGGGGATGATCCCACTTCGGGAGGGGTCGGGCTATTGGCGGGAGTTTCCAGGGTCAGCAGAAGTTAGCTGACCCGCGGAAGTACAATGGAGGACGGTTCGCGGCTGGGAGGGTTCCTAGCCTGGGGGGGAAGGGAGGGGGGGAAAGGGGAATACCGGGTTGCTGCTGGTAGGGTCAAGAAGGAGCTGGTGGGGGCTGGGGGGACAGAGGTGAGGGGTTGTCGCTATGGGGACGGGGTCGAGCAGGGGGTGCTGGCCTGGGGCGGGCAGTCAACGGGCTATGGCTAGCCGACGGGGGAGGGGGGCGGGACGCCCTCTGATCCGGTTGGTCACCTGGAATGTGAGAGGGTTGAATGGGCCGGTGAAGCGGTCGAGGGTACTGGCTCACCTGAAGGGGCTAAAGGCGGATGTGGCAATGCTTCAGGAGACCCACCTGAGGGTGGCGGACCAGGTCCGCCTGAGGAAGGGATGGGTGGGGCAGGTTTTCCACTCGGGGTTGGATGTGAGGAACCGGGGAGTGGCGAGTCTGGTGGGGAAAAATGCGTTGTTTGAGGCATCGGAGGTGGTGGCGGATAAGGGGGGTAGGTATGTGATGGTTAGGGGCAGGCTACAAGGAGAGAAGGTGGTACTGGCTAGTGTGTATGCCCCAAATTGGGACGATGCGGGCTTTATGAGGCGTATGTTGGGACGGATCCCGGATCTGGAGGCGGGAGGTCTGATCATAGGGGGGGACTTTAATACGGTGTTGGATCCTTAACTGGATCGGTCCAGCTCTAGGACGGGTAGGAGGCCGGCGGCGGCCAAGGTACTGAGAGGGTTTATGGACCAGATGGGTGGGGTGGATCCATGGAGGTTTGTAAGGCCGAGGGCACGCGAGTACTCTTTCTTCTCCCACGTACATAGGGTCTACTCTCGGATAGATTTCTTCGTGGTGAGTAGGGGACTGATTCCGAGAGTGGAGGAGGCCGAGTATTCGGCCATTGCAATCTCCGACCACGCTCCGCATTGGATAGAGTTGGAGATGGGAGAGGTGCGAGACCAACGTCCGTTGTGGCGGTTGGATGTGGGGTTGTTGGCGGAGGAGGAGGTGTGTAGGAGGGTCCGGGCAAGTATTGAGGGGTACCTTGAGGTGAATGATACGGGGGAGGTTCAGGTGGGGATGGTCTGGGAAGCCCTGAAGGCAGTAATTCGTGGGGAGCTGATATCCATCCGGGCACACAGGGAGAGGAGCGAGAGGAGTGAGAGGGATAGACTGGTGGGAAAGATGCTGGAGGTGGACAGGAGGTATGCAGAGGCACCAGAGGAGGGACTGTTGGGGGAGAGGCGCAGCCTGCAGGCTAAATTTGATTTGCTGACCACTAGAAAGGCGGAGGCACAGTGGAGGAAGGCACAAGGGGCAGTGTACGAACATGGTGAAAAGGCGAGTAGGATGCTGGCTCATCAGCTGCGTAAGCGGGATGCGGCTAAGGAGATTGCTGGAGTGAGAGATAAGAGTGGGAATGTGGTGCGGAAGGGGGTAGAGGTGAATGAGGTCTTCAAGGATTTTTACGGGGAACTGTACCGGTCGGAGCCAACGGGGGAGAGGAGGGGAATGGAGAGGTTCCTTGACGTGCTTTCTTTCCCGAAGGTGCAGGAGGAGAAGGTGGAGGGGTTGGGTGCGCCGATTGAGCTGGAGGAGCTAGTTAAGGGGATCGGGCAGATGCAGTCAGGGAAGGCACCGGGGCCGGATGGGTTCCCGGTGGAATTTTATAAGAAGTTTGTGGATCTAGTGGGCCCCTTGCTGGTGCGAACACTCAATGAAGCGTGGGAGGGGGGGACTTTGCCCCCGACGATGTCACGGGCGCTGATCTCGTTAATTTTAAAGAAGGACAAGGACCCCCAGCAGTGTGGTTCATACAGGCCTATATCTCTCCTCAACGTGGACGCTAAGGTGCTGGCAAAAATCCTGGCCACCAGGATAGAGGACTGTGTGCCAGGGGTTGTGCACGAGGACCAGACAGGTTTTGTGAAGGGAAGGCAGCTGAACACGAATGTGCGGAGATTGCTGAATGTCATTATGATGCCGGCGATTGAGGGGGAGGCAGAGATAGTGGTGGCACTGGATGCGGAGAAGGCCTTCGATAGAGTGGAGTGGGGGTACCTGTGGGAGGTGTTGGGGAGGTTTGGATTTGGTGAAGGGTTCATTAGATGGGTAAGGCTGTTATATGAGGCCCCGATGGCGTGCGTGGCTACGAATAGGAGGAGGTCGGAGTACTTCCGGCTTTACCGAGGGACCAGGCAGGGTTGCCCCTTGTCCCCCTTGTTGTTTGCACTGGCAATCGAGCCACTGGCGATGGCATTGAGAGATTCAGAGAGGTGGAGAGGCTTGGTGCGAGGTGGAGAGGAACATAGGGTGTCGTTGTATGCCGACGACCTGTTACTGTATGTGGCGGACCCGGTGGGAGGGATGCCGGGAGTTACTAGCCGAGTTTGGGACCTTCTCAGGTTATAAATTAAACTTAGGCAAGAGCGAGGTGTTTGTGGTGCACCCTGGAGACCAGGAGGAAGGAATTGGTAGGCTCCCGCTTAGGCGGGCAGGGGAGAGCTTTAGGTACCTGGGGGTGCAAGTGGCCAGGGACTGGGGGACTCTCCACAAGCATAACTTTACCAGGCTGGTAGATCAGATGGAGGAGGAGTTCAGGAGGTGGGACATGCTGCCATTGTCGTTGGCGGGGAGGGTGCAGTCCGTCAAAATGACAGTGCTTCCGAGGTTCTTGTTCCTTTTTCAGTGCCTGCCCATATTTATCCTCAGGGCCTTCTTTAGGAGAGTGACTAGCAGTATTCTGAGTTTTGTGTGGGCACATGGGACTCCGAGAGTGAGGAGGGTGTTCCTGGAGCGAGGAAGGGATGGAGGTGGGCTGGCACTGCCCAACCTTCTGGGGTACTATTGGGCAGCCAATGTGTCAATGGTGCGTAAATGGGTGATGGAGGGGGGAGGGGCAGCGTGGAAAAGAATGGAGATGGCGTCATGTAGAGGTACGAGCCTGGGTGCCATGGTAACGGCACCGTTGCCGCTCTCCCCTAAGAGGTTTACCACGAGCCCGGTGGTGGCGGCGACCCTAAGAATCTGGGAACAATGGAGACGGCATCGGGGGGAAACAGGGGGCTCGATGGAGGCTCCACTGGGTGGCAACCATCGTTTCATCCCGGGGAACACGGATGGGGGATTCAGGGGGTGGCAAAGGGCGGGCATCAGCAAATTGAGGGACCTGTTTATTGGCGGGAGGTTTGCGGGCCTGGGGGAACTGGAAGATAAATTTGGCCTTCCCCAGGGGAACATGTTCAGATACCTGCAGGTAAAGGCGTTTGCTAGGCGACAGGTAGAGGGATTCCCTTTGCTGCCCTTGAAGGGGGCGATGGACAGAGTGCTTTCGGGGGTGTGGGTAGGAGAGGGGAAGGTGTCTGACATCTATAAGGTAATGCAGGAGGTGGAGGAGTCGTCAGTGGAGGAGCTGAAGGCTAAATGGGAGGAGGAACTCGGGGAGCAGATAGAGGACGGAACTTGGGCGGATGCCTTGGAGAGAGTCAACTCTTCCTCCTCATGTGCGAGGCTTAGTCTCATCCAATTTAAGGTGCTGCACCGGGCCCACATGTCCGGGACTAGGATGAGTAGATTCTTCGGGGGTGAGGACAGGTGCACCAGATGTTCGGGGAGTTCTGCGAACCACGCCCATATGTTCTGGGCATGCCCAGCACTGGAAGAATTCTGGAAGGGGGTGGCGGGGACGGTGTCGAGCGTGGTTGGATCCAGGGTCAAACCAGGGTGGGGACTCGCGATTTTTGGAGTTGCGGTAGAGCCGGGAGTGCAGGAGGCGAAAGAGGCCGGTGTCCTGGCCTTTGCGTCCCTAGTAGCCCGTCAAAGGATTCTGTTACAATGGAAGGATGCAAGGCCCCCAAGTGTGGAGACCTGGATCAGTGACATGGCGGGATTTATAAAATTGGAAAAGGTCAAATTTGCCCTGAGAGGATCAATACAAGGGTTCTATAAACGATGGCAGCCTTTTTTGGACTTCCTGGCTCAGAGATAGGTAACTGGGTCAATAGCAGCAGCAACTCGGGGGGGGGGGGGGGGGGGGGGGGGGGGGGGGGGGGGGGTGCATTATTGTAGTGTTTATTCTGTAACTTTATAGTGTGTTAATATGCGTTGTTGTTAAAATGCTGGGTTGTTCATGGGGATGGGGCGAATGTATATGATTGTTAATATTATTGTTATTTTTGGTATTTTACTAAGGTGCGTCAATGGTGTATAAAATCAAAATTTCTCAATAAAAATGATTAAAAAAAAAAAAAAAAAGGAATAAAAGAATGACTAGGGTAAGAGTAGGGCCAGTCAAGGACAGTGGTGGGAAGTTGTGTGTGGAGGCTGAGGAGATAAGCGAGATACTAAATGAATACTTTTCGTCAGTATTCACTCAGGAAAAAGATAATATTGTGGAGGAGAATGCTGAGACCCAGGCTATTAGAATAGATGGCATTGAGGTGCGTAGGGAAGAAGTGTTGGCAATTCTGGACAAGGTGAAAATAGATAAGTCCCCGGGGCCTGATGGGATTTATCCTAGGATTCTCTGGGAAGCCAGGGAAGAGATTGCTGAGCCTTTGGCTTTGATTTTTAGGTCATCATTGGCTACAGGAATAGTGCCAGAGGACTGGAGGATAGCAAATGTGGTCCCTTTGTTCAAGAAGGGGAGTAGAGATAACCCCGGTAACTATAGGCCGGTGAGCCTAACGTCTGTGGTGGGTAAAGTCTTGGAGAGGATTATAAAAGATACGATTTATAATCATCTAAATAGGAATAATATGATTAGGGATAGTCAGCATGGTTTTGTGAAGGGTAGGTCATGCCTCACAAACCTTATCGAGTTCTTTGAGAAGGTGACTGAACAGGTGGACGAGGGTAGAGCAGTTGATGTGGTGTATATGGATTTCAGTAAAGCGTTTGATAAGGTTCCCCACGGTCGGCTATTGCAGAAAATACGGAGGCTGGGGATTGAGGGTGATTTAGAGATGTGGATCAGAAATTGGCTAGTTGAAAGAAGACAGAAAGTGGTGGTTGATGGGAAATGTTCAGAATGGAGTTCAGTTACGAGTGGCGTACCACAAGGATCTGTTCTGGGGCCGTTGCTGTTTGTCATTTTTATAAATGACCTAGTGGAGGGCGCAGAAGGATGGGTGAATAAATTTGCAGATGACACTAAAGTCGGTGGAGTTGTAGACAGTGCGGAAGGATGTTGCAGGTTACAGAGGGACATAGATAAGCTGCAGAGCTGGGCTGAAAGGTGGCAAATGGAGTTTAATGTGGAGAAGTGTGAGGTGATTCACTTTGGAAAGAATAACAGGAATGAGGAATATTTGGCTAATGGTAAAATTCTTGGTAGTGTGGATGAGCAGAGGGATCTCGGTGTCTATGTACATAGATCCCTGAAAGTTGCCACCCAGGTTGATAGGGTTGTGAAGAAGGCCTATGGTGTGATGGCCTTTATTGGTAGAGGGATTGAGTTCCGGAGCCATGAGGTCATGTTGCAGTTGTACAAAACTCTAGTACGGCCGCATTTGGAGTATTGCGTACAGTTCTGGTTGCCTCATTATAGGAAGGACATGGAAGCTTTGGAACGGGTGCAAGGAGATTTACCAGGATGTTGCCTGGTATGGAGGGAAAATCTTATGAGGAAAGGCTGATGGACTTGAGGTTGTTTTCGTTAGAGAGAAGAAGGTTAAGAGGTGACTTAATAGAGGCATACAAAATGATCAGAGGGTTAGATAGGGTGGACAGCGAGAGCCTTCTCCCGCGGATGGAGGTGGCTAGCACGAGGGGACATAGCCTTAAATTGAGGGGTAATAGATATAGGACAGAGGTCAGAGGTGGGTTTTTTACACAAGAGTGGTGAGGCCGTGGAATGCCCTACCTGCAACAGTAGTGAACTCGCCAACATTGAGGGCATTTAAAAGTTTATTGGATAAGCATATGGATGATAAGGGCATAGTGTAGGTTAGATGGCCTTTAGTATTTTTCCATGTCGGTGCAACATTGAGGGCCGAAGGGCCTGTACTGCACTGTACCGTACTATGTTCTATGTTCTATGTTCTATAACGATTGGTTCCAACTCCATTTAGAGTCACTGAGTTCTGCGCACTGTACCTCAGGAAGATTATACTGACCAAGGAGCCATGAAGAGAGGGCAGAGGGGGTTGGGAGTGGGGGATTCAGTGCAGATTCAGACTGTTAACGTATATAAAAGGGTTTCATCATGAGGAGAGGCTGCATAAACTAGGCTCCTGTTCCCTTCAGATTAGAAGGTTAAGGGTGATCTATCTAATCCAAGGGCGCAATTATCCGCACCGGGACATGAGCTAGGAACGGGGCTGCGGCAATTACGTGCCAGATGACGTCGGAACGCGGCGACGCCACGAACACGCCCACATGATGCCGCCCGAGGTCGTAAAAAGGTGCGGGTGAGTACAGCAACGGGAGGCCAGAGATGTCGGAGCCACGGAGGGCAGCCCCGAGGTTCACAGAGGCTGACGTCGAGACGCTGCTCGATGAAGTTGAGCAGAGGAGGGGCATAATTCGCCCGAGAAGAGGGTATCGCCACCCTGCAAGCATGGTGCGCCAGGCCTGGCAAGAGGTGGCTGCTGCCGTGAGTGCTGTGGGGCAGACCCCTCGCTCTGGGAGCAGTGCCACAAAAAGCTGCACGACCTCACCAGGGCTGCCAGGGTAAGTGCCAAGAAGGTGCCCCCGGGTCACAACCAACCCTCCCCTCCTTTACTCAATCACCCACCTACCCCCCAGGCACGGGGGGTGGAGGGGGATTGGGGCAGAGTGAGTGGAGGGTGGTTCACTAAGTAGTCACAGACCCAGCGCTCTGGCCCCCCTGGAGAGATGCAATGGTCTTATTACAACTTGACCCCCAACCTGTGCCAGTATCTGAACGACCTGCTGATACCTGCTGTATTGTAATGAGCTACCTATGCCCCCCCCCCCCCCCCCCCCCCCCCCCCCCCCCAAACAGGACAAGACCGCTCACAACAACCATGAGCGGAACAAGACTGGAGGGAGTTCGCCCATTCTACACCCCCTCACCATGTTCGAGCAGAGGGCACTGGACCTTGTGGGGGATCTGCCACCCAGGAGGTCGCGCAATGCGAGGTTGGCGGAGCTGCACCAAGTGAGACAACCCTGCATGACAAACACACCCCCCCTCCCCCATCCTCTGTCCCTTCACACTCTGCCCACTGGGACCCTCCCCCATCCTCTGTCCCTTCACCCTCTGCCCACTGGGACCGTCCAGCGCCCAGCTGAGCGTCTCTAACTAACCCGTTTCATTCTCTTCCCTAGGACGTGATGCCGAACGACCAGAGCCGTCTGCCTCCAGGCGGAGACAGGCATCTGCCCCCACTGCATCCAGGGCCGCACGACAGAGGGTGCCCGATCAGCGGGGAGTCTCATCCTCCCCCACCGAATCTGTGGAGCAGGACGCCCAGAGGGCGGCGATAGAGGGAGAGAGACAAATGGCCTGCGAACGCCCTGCGGCCTCTCAGCGGGCCGATGACATAGAGGAGGCGTGCACCGAAGATGACCTCGAGCTTGCGGCACAGCTATCTCCCACACCATCCACCATCCCAGAGACACTAACCCCGGTTTGGCTATTTAGTGATGAGGTTCCTGGGTCACAGTAAAGGTCGCACATCACAGCTGAGCAGGTACAGCAGGTGGAGGTCGGAGCAGCCGAGGGTCCGGACTGGCGGAGGGCAGGCCAGTCCCAGCATGCAGCTGGCTCCCAGACGTTTTCCGAGTTCTTGGAGTTACTCAACCCACCCACACAGCCGATGCATCAAGAAATCCAGGGACACAATGACGGGATGAGGGCTGTCTTCCAGCATCTGCAGACGCAGTTAGAGGAGTCGAACCGCGTCCAGGAGCAGGAAGTGGTGCCGCTCATGGCAGCAACCCAGGCCGACACTGCACGGGTGGCATCCGCGGTGGATGCAATGGGTCAGGTTCTGCAAGGCGTTGGGCTTAATGTGCACTCGTCATCCTCGGCCCTGGAGAGGGTTGCCCTCTCACAGGCAGCAATGCGCCAGAGCCAACATGACATTGCCGGCGCGCTGCATGCCTTGGCCGAGTCTCAGCAGGTCATGGCCCAGTCGCAGCACGCCATGGCACAGTCCCAGCAGTCAGTCGCGGAGAGCATCAACCGCCTGACACACGTGCTGGATGGCGTTGTGCACTCACAGGTTGAGATGCACAGTGCCTGGCGGGAATGTCTAACTCCCTGGACTCCGTCTCTGTAAACCTTCGGATCCTGGCGGAGACTGTTGCAGGCCTCCAGGACTGGCAGCGCCAGGTGTCGGTGGTGCGACGGGGCACCTCCCCGCTCGCACCTCTGTCCCACAGTGAGGCCCGGGGGCCACCGGGGGCCACCGGTGGCCTGGCCCGCAATCGTGGCCTACTGATCTGCGGACGGGCTAATTCCATGGGGGACCTATGTTCCTCCGCGCCAGGCCCCTTTAGGGCTCCGCCAAATTAACTGGGGGCCGGCACGAAGACAGGAACCCACGCACATGCGTGGACTCGCGCCAGCCATGGTGCGCATGCCTGGCCTGCGCCGGCTGTGGCGCGCCGGCTTTCGAGAGCTGGAGCAGCGGAGACCACTCTGCCACCGTACTAGCCCCCTAGGAAGGGGTGAATAGCTGGGCCTGGAGGCCCGTTGACGCCGGAGTGGCTCGTGTCGCTTTTGACACCGGCGTCAGAACTTGGCCGCGGGATCGGAGAATCCCGGCCATTATCTTTGTCTTGTGACCATGACATCTTTGACATTTTATCTCTCTTGAGTTCTTGCCATTTCCTGATCTATTTTATTCCACCTGCTGCATTCTCGCCCCCACCCCCCCCCCCCCGCCCTTTTTGCAACAGGATAAAATCCATCACATTTCTACCTCTCCAACTCTGAAGTGTCATATGAACTCGAAACATTAACTCAGTTTCTCTCTCCACAGATGCTTCCAGACCTGCTGTGTTTATCCAGCATTTTCTGTTTTTTTTTTCATATTTGATTAGTTGGTAAGATTAATGAAGTGTGACTGTTTACATAAGTAAGTAATGAATCATTTGTCAGATTATTTTACCGAGGGAGTTTGACTCGATGTCGCTCAGATCAGAAACAGACAATGAGTTAAAACTTAACGTCAGCCTTCTGTCACTCTCACCTCAAACCTTGGGTTTGAGTTCCACTTCAGAGGTTGGAGAAAATAATCTCATGTACTTCCTGCATGACTGAGGGAGCGCTGCAGTGCCAGAGGGTCTTTCCTGAGGGAGTGTTGCAGTGTCAGAGGGTCAATACTGAGGGAGTGCTGCAGTGTCAGAGGGTCAGTACTGAGGGAGTGCCGCAGTGTCAGAGGGTCAGTACTGAGGGAGTGCTGCAGTGTCAGAGGGTCAGTACTGAGGGAGCGTTGCAGTGTCAGAGGGTCAGTACTGAGGGAGTGCTGCAGTGTCAGAGGGTCAGTACTGAGGGAGCGTTGCAGTGTCGGAGGGTCAGTACTGAGGGAGTGCTGCACTGTCGGAGGGTCAGTACTGAGGGAGTGCTACACTGTCAGAGGGTCAATACTGAGGGAGTGCTGCAGTGTCAGAGGGTCAGTACTGAGGGAGTGCTGCACTGTCAGAGGGTCAGTACTGAGGGAGTGCTGCACTGTCAGAGGGTCTTTACTGAGGTAGTTCTGCAGTGTCGGAGGGGCAGTACTGAGGGATTCTCTGGGACCACTAGCCTCAGGCACGAATCGTGATGGCTCGTTGAATCAGGAGCAAGGTCCAAAATGCGATTCTTGCTGGGCATTAAATCCGTTGCGAGCTTTCCGGCCCTCTCAGCTGGCCCCATTCAGGTTGCCGCCCAGGGCAGGCAAGAACATGCCTTAGATTAATTGCATTCATTTGAATACAATTATCGGACAGGAAACACGATGCACTGGTCTCCGGGGCTGCTCTCGCTCCCCCAGCCAGGAGTCCCATGAATTAATCCCGTGAATTAATTCAGGTCCTGATAATCAGGGCCTGGTGCCGTGGACTCCAACAAGAGGCAAGAGGTGAGTACCTCTCTGCACTTACCACCAGGGTGCCGAGGGTGGCCATCAAGTGATGTGTGAGTTGGGGGGGAGGGCATGGACTGGGCTGCAGCGGCTCAGGTCAGTGGCCTTTCCGGGATGGAGGTCGTTTGGCATTTCCTCTGCCTCAAGCATTATTAGTCCCATTAATTTGTTGGTAGAGTCTTACTGCTCTGGTGATCCTGATGGGCTGTCTTTTTGCATTTGGTGATAAAGAAGTGGAGCAAATAAGATTTTTCTGCTACACAGTCACCAGGAGAGGCAGTGATTGAGAAAAGCTCGAACTTGGGGCTTTCCATCGATGCTTCCTCAGAATTGCAGTGTGCTTGCCTTAATTCCTTTTGGGGATATTTTAAATAAACTGTTTCAACGTCTTGTCAGCCCTCTCAGGTGGAGGTTCCTGAGGCATTGTTTCGAAGAAGAGCAGGGGAGTTTGCCCAGATGAACTAGTCAATATCTATCCCTGAACCAACATCACAAGAACAGATCATCAGGTCACTGTTGCTTGTGAGAGTTTTCTGTGCACAGATTGGTTTTCTAGTTTCCTACTTCACAACAGTGACTACGCTTCAAAATATATATCGTTGGCTTTGAGGCAATTTGGAACATTGAGATTGTGAAAATGGTTTAAAAATACAAGTCCGCCTTTCTCGGCTGGCAACACAAAATGCAACAGGAAATAGCCACCCATTTTCCCAATCATTCTCCAGTTGCAGTTTTTCAGAGATTTTCTTCATGATCTGATTATCCTGGCCTTCGCTGAAGTTTCCCAACTATCCTAATCCACACTACAACTGACCACTCACTTAGGAATACAGTTCAAATGTGACTATTATTAATTCGATGAGGCTGCAGTCACAACTTGGAGTCTTGCTGGACAGGAGTGTGGATTCCTGTCAGCACTAGAAGCTCATTCCTTAACTCCAGTACTCCCTGATGTACCATCAATTGAATGCGAGACGAGTTGCTGGACAAAAGTATGGCTTTAATCAGCTAGATGCGGTCGATTACAGTATAAAGACGACCGCCGGGAGTACTGGGTATTTATATCCCACCCTGGAGGTGGGGTTAACTCAGCCTCTCGACCAATCGGGGAGCCGTCACATGACTGGTCTCAACCAACCGGTCGAGAGGGACATGACCGACCAGTGCCAATGGTAAGCTGGTGTTCTCCACCAATGGCAGGCAGCTATGCTAATCATACCACCACATTCCCATCTACTCAGGTTTCACACGGGAAACCTGACTACTCAGAACCTGGTTCAATGCTGAGAGAATTGAGGAATTCAAAAGGTCCCCTTGCTTTATAATAGAATGTAACAAAAGCGCAAACAATGAAATTACTGGGCAAGGCTATGTCTGGGGCAGCCATGAAAAGCACCACCTTCATCACCAACAACTGCGCTAATCCAGAAAAATATCCCAAGACATTTCCCATTTTCATGAGGACCTTACCAAACAAAAATAAATACTGAGCCAAAGAAAGAAATGCCAAGAAGAGAGACGAGAAGCTTGGTCAAAGGTGTGGATTTTAGGAAGGGACACTAAAGGAGGCGAGGTTCAGGGAGGAAATTCCAGCGATTAAGACTAAACAGCTGAAGGCACGGCACCAATGGCGGAGTGATGGAAGTTAGAAGTGGACAAGGGTCGAAAGAGGGCAGGGACCTCGAAGAGTTGTAGGGCTGGAGGAGGTTCCGGAGGGTTGAGACCATTAAAGGATTTTATAACAAAGATGAGAATTTTGGATAGTTATGGACTGGGAGGTGGGAGCACAGGGATGATGGGCGAATGGGATGTGGAAAAGAAAGAAGCATTGATTGAAATATCGCTTAAGATTAAGAGTTCAAATTTAAAGTCAAGTGAACTGAGATTCTGAAGTGTATTAAATGTTGTAATTGTTTTGCAGACAGAGAATCAAGCAGTGCAAGTCGCAACCTCTCCAGTGGAACCAGTTACTACAGCTGTGTTAGTCAGGTCACTGTCGGTATGTATGAAGATACAGATCAATCAATCCAAGCTCTTGCTATGCTATCCTATGTAGAAGTGTCTTTAGAAGTTAAATAGAAAAAAAGCATTTGATGGAATACAAATCCTTATTTCAGCGTGATTTAATCATTTTTCAAATAATTGATTTTTCTACTGTGACACTTATAATCCCATTCTGCTATGGGTCAGAAACAAGTCTATAATTTTATCTCAACCGTCCTCATCCATTTGCACCCACACATGCCCACACGCACACCCACATACACACACACAAACACACACACCCACACACACACACCCACATACACACAAACACACCCACCCACACACCAACACACACATATACACATACACACATCCACACACCAACACACACACCCAATGCACACACAGCCAAACAATTATACACGCACCCACACATGTATCCGCACAGACACCCACCCACCCACACACACACCAAAAGACCAAAACACACCCACACACACGCACACATAACCCCAAACACATCCACCCACACAGACATCCACACAGATATCCACCCATAAACACAAACACACACACACCTACAAACCCAAACACACACCTACCCACACATATATACACCCACACACATGCACTCACCTACTCATCCACACACCCAAACATACAGCACCACATCCACAACAATGCGTACACCTACACGCACACATCCACACATGCACGTACACAAACATGAACACATGCACCAAATGCATATACACACAGACAGATATCCACACAAACACACACACATAGTTGCACCCATAGACATACACACATAAACATCCAAATATGTACACACCCATACACACCCACACAAACACATCCGCACAGATGCACACACACATAAATGCACAAATCCGCACACACACATTAACACATGGTTGCACTCACATACACACCCAGACACACACACACTCACACACACACACACACAAACAGGCACATCCACATGCTCACACTCACACACACTGACACACAATCAGCCAAACCCCTCACATACACACACAGAACATGCATATTGACACTCACATACAGAAACATGTACACAGAAGCACGCACACACACCACACAAACTGCTACACACCCCACACAGACTGTTAGGAAACATAAAAGCCGTGATTCTCCCAAATAAAAACAAGGTGCTGCCACCAGTGGGAAAATCAGACTGTTTCCCGTTGGTGCAAGCAGTGTTGCTGAGGTGGGATTCAATCCCACTTAGAAACGTTTTTTGCAGAGGAATGGGTTTTGCATTGGCCTTGAGAGGGGTGGGGCCTAAACTCGCTGACAGGTTCCGCTCCTCAGAGATTGAGATGCCATGTTTAAAGGGAGTCCTGATCTCAGAATAATATTGCAGCCCCCTCCCCTATCACTGGCAAGCCTCCTCGCAAACAAAAACCTTTGAACTGCTTTTTTCTGTCAATTTCATTCTGGTTTAACTTTGTCAAGCCTCAGTGTGCTGAGAAGCCTAAAAGCTTTGAACTGCAGTGTATATATTCAATTTCATGATCCATCACTTTTTACAAGCCTCGTGACTGACAGGTCCAGGCTATTTCAAAGGAATGTTTGGTTTTGTTTGTTTTATACCACGTCATGGTCCATTAACTCTGAAGTGCTTCCTCTTTTGAGCATATGTTCTTTCCAACTGCACTTGTTTTAAAGAGGCTGTTTCATTGTCCTGAAGTATACTTGCTTGTTCTAGGAAGCAGCAAAAGGAACAGCTTTACCTTCATCTGACAGATCACTGAACTTTTCTGGGAGTTCCAACATATTAGAGGGAAGACTTTTAATAACAAATTTAAAAAAAATTAGAGTGCCCAATTTTTTTTTTCAATTAAGGGCCAATTTAGTTTGCCTACCCTGCACATATTTTTGGATTGTGGGGGTGAGACCCACACAGACATGGGGAGAATGTGCAAACTCCACGTGGACAGTGACACGAGGCCGGGATCAAAACCGGGTCTTTGGTGCCGTGAGGAAGCAGTGTTAACCATTGCGCCACTGTGCTAACTACAACTTTACATACTGAAAGACAGTTTATTGCCACAGAAGGAAGATCTTGTTTATGACCTCCATCCCAAGAAAAAGAACCCTAACCTAAGACCCTCTGGCCAAGCCCAAGCCCACCCCTGACCCGCATTTCCCCTGATGGAACCCCCTGGTATCTTGGAGAAAAGTGCAGAGAGGCTTATCACCCCCTTGCCCCCCCATTGGGGTCCACGGCGCCAGGTCCTTGCTTGTCAGAATCTTGGAGAGCAGAGATCGTGTGAAAGACAGAGTTTC
This sequence comes from Scyliorhinus canicula, assembly GCF_902713615.1. Taxonomy (NCBI): domain Eukaryota; kingdom Metazoa; phylum Chordata; class Chondrichthyes; order Carcharhiniformes; family Scyliorhinidae; genus Scyliorhinus; species Scyliorhinus canicula. Next base: position 42,585,593 of record NC_052165.1, on the reverse strand, counting down.
AGTGAGACCGGTTTGCTCACAGTGTGACAATCATCTGGGGGGAATTTATGAGTAATCCATACAGGATCCATTTATGAGTAATCCATACAGGTTACTTTTGGCTGGAATATGTCACTTGAGATGCGATTTAGCGACGCCGTTGCACCCGGTGCGGATCCGGACACAATGGCTGAATTGTGCAGGAGCCCCAAATCAGCCTCTGTGCTGAGCTCTGGGACGAATGCGACTCACCTGACTAACTCTGCCCAGCGCAATCTAGATCTCGCCCTCGCTGGGCGGGAGCCAAATCTACATATATAAATTATCCTAATGGTTCATTTAAATCCCGGACACCGGATTCACCCAGTGCCCGGGATTCATCGGGCGTGCGTGTGAGACCACACCAAGTACCGGTTTAGTGCTGGTCCATACAAATGTGGACCAGGCGCAATGGCACCTTGGGTGATCTCGCAGGCCATTGGAGACCCGCAGGTGGTCAGGGACAGGGGCTCAGCTCGCCAGCAGGAAATGTCTCTAAAGGCAGCCTCGGCGGGGAGAAAGTCCCTGAGGTAAAAAGCAAAGGCAAAGTGCCGTTAAATAGTGGGATCATTCTCAGCGCTGCAGTCGGCGAGACTCACCCCGCCAAGTGCGCCCAAAAGCGAACTTAGTTTTAAGTCTGCTGAAGCGCGCCGCTGGTTTCAGAGTGTGGGGTGTCTGACCACAGTTGGCCTATTGGTTTACATGGACTGTGTACTCACTGAGAATATTAGGGTATAAGATAAATTATGTAACTGTGTTATCTTTACAAATCTGTGTATATCCGTAAAGGTATAACAGGGCGAAGGAGTAGTCTATTATCATTCATCTTGTTTAATAAATATTTAATCATTTTGTTAAAAGTTCATCAACTGACTCCTGTGACTCTGTTCAGTAGCCACCTTCCACCTATCTCAACAAAAGAAAACATAAGTGGTGGGTTTCTCCATCTCCCCAGCCCCATATTCCGGTGAGGAGCGCGCCCGCCGGCAGTGGGATTCTCCATTTCTGCAGTCGGTCAATGGGGTTTCCCAATGTGGCCACCCACACGCCGTTGGGAAACCCATGGCCTGGGTGCACTGCTGGCGAAGCGGAGAATCCCGTCGACGGAGAATCCCGCAGGATCTATCAAGCCGGGTTCCACTCTAGGAGCTGACTTGTCCAGTAGCAACATCAGCTGGGAGCCTAACAACAAAATCCTGGCACACACACACACATAGATGCACACAGCTGCACGCACACATACACACTCACATACATACACAATCGGACACATCCACATACACACATACACATCCACACAAATGTACATACAAACCACACACATGCACAAATATGATCAAATCCACATACATACCCACACACACTTTCACACAGGTACACACACAAACCCACATACATGCACACACACCCACAATCAGGTGCACATACTATCACATAGATGCACATGCACACACAAACACACACACACACATGCCCACACACATACACTAACGCACACATCCACAGAGATGCACAACATAAACCCATGCACATGCACACACTCACAGCTACAGACATAAATACATAGCACACGCATCCACACAGATGCACACACACAGATGCAGACACAAACCCACACACACATATACACACGTCCACATCTAAATATAGACACATACATCCACACACTCACACCTAGAGAAATACACATACACACCCACATACATGGGCAAACACACACATATTCGCACACACACACACACACTTATTGACTCACACATTCGCATGCACACATACACAAACATTCACACACACAGGCACACTCAGATATTTACACACACACACAAACATTTACACATCCACATACACACACACACACACACACAGATACATTTGCACATACCCGGTCACATGCACACGCACATTTTTTCATACATACACATTCACGCACACACTTTCATACACACACATTCATCCACACACAAACATATTCATTCATACACACCACACAGACACACAAATGAACACACACACTCACAGACACACATTCACACACACATAGACACGCACACATATATACACACACACATAAACATATTAGAATCATAACATTTATAGTGCAGAAGGAGGCCATTTGGCCCATTAAGTCTGCACTGGCCCTTAAAGAGCACCTTACTCAAGCCCATGCCCCCACCCTATCCCAGTAACCCAATAACCCTTTGGAAACTGAGGGGCAACTTAGCATGGCCAATCCGCCTACCCTGCACATCTTTGGACTGTGGGAGGAAACCGGAGCACCCGGAGGAAACCCACACAGACACAGGGGAAAGTGCAAGCTCCACACAGACAGTCAACCAAGGCCGGAATTGGACCCTGGAACTGTGAGGCAGCAGTGCTAACCACTGTGCCACCATGCTGCCCACAGAAAGACATTCACACACACATACTCACTCACTATGTAAGGAACATTCCTTCTCTTTCTTATTTATCAGATTTCTGATTATATCAATAGAAGTTGAAAATAACAAAACCACAAATAAGGTAAAGTCAATTTCTACACTCCAGGGTGTTGATGGTATTTATTGAGTAATAAATGTTGGTCTGTACGTTGAGACAATTCACAGGTTCCCTTTCAGTAGTGGCAGAGTAAAATGTATTTGTTTATGGGATGTCTAAGTAGCTGGCTATGCCAGTATTTATTACCCATCCCTAACTGCCCTTGAGGAGGTGTTTGTGAGCTACTTTTTATTTAATAACTTTCTGCGTAGCACAGTGGTTAGCACTGTTGCTTCACAGCTCCAGGGACCCAAGTTGAGTTCCCAGCTTGGTCACTGTCTGTGTGGAGTCTGCATGTTCTCCCCATGTCTCTAGGTTTCCACAGGGTGCTCCAGTTTTCTCCTACAAGTCCCGAAAGATGTGCAGGTTAGGTGAATTGGACATTCTGAATTCTCCATCAGTGTACCTGAACAGGTGCCGGACTGTGGTGACTAGAGGACTTTTGCAGTAACTTCATTCATTGCAGTGTTAATGTACAATAATAATAAAGATTATTATTATTGCTTCTCCTTTGTTACTGTGGTCAGTTTTCAAGCATGCTTTGCTGGCTGTTGACATTAACGACAATCAGCTCCCCAGGCAGTGGCTCCATGGAGTTATCCTATAGATAATATAGTAAATAACAAGAGTCAACTTAGCTCAGAATGTCCAAAGCAATCATTTTCTCACAGAGATAAAGCTTTAATGAATGTCAATTTGTACCTTCAAAGAGTTGCCTTGAAAGAGGAAGGTTACATTTTAGAACATAGAACATAGAACAGTACAGCACAGAACAGGCCCTTCGGCCCTCGATGTTGTGCCGAGCAATGATCACCCCGCTTAAACCCACGTAACCCGTATCCCAACAATCCCCCCATTAACCTTACACTACGGGCAATTTTAGCATGGCCAATCCACCTAACCCGCACATCTTTGGACTGTGGGAGGAAACCGGAGCACCCGGAGGAAACCCACGCACACACGGGGAGGACGTGCAGACTCCACACAGACAGTGACCCAGCCGGGAATCGAACCTGGGACCCTGGAGCTGTGAAGCATTGATGCTAACCACCATGCTACCGTGAGGCCCCAAATTTTGAGCAGGATTTACTGACCACCCTGCGTGTGTTTTTCACTGGGGGTGGCAGAGGGCTGTAGAGCAGAGCTGCTGATTGGCTGTTGCGGGGAAAATTTGCATCAGTGCATTGCAGTCACTGCATCCAAAACGTGTACCTGAGCAAGACACCCTCCGTGTTCAAGTGAAGGCAAGCATCCAGCAGAGGGCAATAGAGTGGCGCTGCTGATTGGCTGTTTCGGGGAAAATTTGCATCGGTGCATTGCGGTCACTGCATCCAGAACGTGTACCTGAGCAAGACACCCTCCGTGTTCAAGTGAAGGCAAGCATCCAGCAGAGGGCAGTAGAGTGGAGCTGTTGATTTGCTGTTGCGGGGAAAATAGCTCTCGGCCTTTTGGCTAAGATCAAGTGTCCACTTGATTGAGGGAAGCTGAGGATTTCGATGTGGATTAGAGAACACGGAGGGATTGAAGGCATCAAAGAGGAGACGCTTAGAGCCCTGCTGCTATTGGTGGATCTCCTTGCTGGTCTAAGCCTCTGGTTTAGGCCTAATGCCGGCACAGTTTAGACTCAACGTGTGAGCTATGGCTGCAGCTGCATCCCGACCACCAGGCTAGGGAGTGTGAAACACTGTCTGAGTTACAGTGAAGAAGTCGGAAGAGGAGTCGCCTGTGGATCGGAATTTCTTCATGAAGCGGGTGCTACTCGAATGCTGCGGGTTTCAAGCATCAGACATCTTTTGCTTGCAACTCTTCCCCAACAATGGATATTTTGACGTCACCTTCAAGAGTGTTGCAGCTTGCATCAAATTCTTGAACGTGTTTAAAGAAAAAGGCAACCAGAGCCCCTTATCAATCCTGACTGCGGAGCCTCTGTTTACGCTACCGTCGGAGCAAAACCGGGTTGTTACAATGCACACGTACAACCCTCACGTCCCTGTGTCTGATGTGCTCGCGTTCCTCGCCAGGTACCTTGAGCTGAAAAGTAACAGCGTGCAACTGAAGGATACCTTTGGCATCTGGACAAGTGAGCACCAGGTCAAGGTGACCCTGAGAACGGATGGCAACGGAACCATCCTACATCCCCCCTCCAGTTTCGCCATTGGAGGAAATCGAGGCTACCTCTACTACGCGGGGCAGCCACGAGTATGTCGCACTTGTGGCAAAACGGGGCATGTTGCCGCCAACTGCAATGTCACCTTCTGCAAAAACTGCAAGCAGAAGGGACACATGACAAAGGACTGCAAGGAAGACAAATGCTGCAACCTGTGTGGGGAGGCCGGCCATCTTTACAGGGCCTGTCCAAAGCAGGGGGGGGGGGGGCACATACGAGTCCAAAAGGCAACCACAGAGGAGGTTCAGGCACCCTCCATCGACAAAGACACCACAGCACAGAATGCTGAAAATCAACAGAAGGGCTCTCAACAAAAGGTGGAGGCCCCAGCACAGCCTGACAACTCAACCCCCACCTCGTCTGACGAGGAAGACTCAATGGAAGAGGATGGAACGAAGAATAAAAGGCGCTGGGTATCGCCGAACAGGGACAAACGAAAGAGGAAACAGAAAAATAAACTGAAGAAACCCCTGATGGTGAATGGCAAAAAGTGGCAACTTCCAGCTAGCAGCCTTAGTGCCGACACCTCCTCCGATGAGGAAAAACAAACTAAGAATCGGCCTCAATTAAAGAGGCAAAGTCCCAATGTGGAATGGGATGCACAGACCCCCCATCCCACAGACAGAAAAGAAAATAAAACACACCAAGATCACCAACCTCTGGCCATGGGAACAGCAATATGACCAACGGCCACCAAACGCCGGATATTGAAAACAAGGTCACAGACCAGCTCCAGAAATTAAGAAGCAGCAACAACCCAAGCGAAAACCGGCCTGCAACCCCAACACCCACTGACTGCCACGACGGACGCTAGGACTACACTACCCCCCAATGCATATCCGTCATGTTCACGGGCCCAGTGCGGACCAGGACAGCTTTCTCAGCCCTGCAACTGTGCAACAGTTTGCGAGCACCACCGGCTTGCTGGGGAACATTGAACAGCTGGAACACCCAACTGTATAGACTCTGGACTCTTGTCCCGTGCTTTCACGGTCAGGTCCACTGACGTTAAGCCGGTGTTCTTCTCTGACCACTGCCTCCTACTGGCCGACTGCCACCTGCAGGAAAACCAGGGGGTGGGCAGGGGGACATGGAAGCTGAATGTAAAACTGTTGACTCCAGAGAACCTCGAGGAATTCAAAAGAGATTACAAAGGCTGGAGAACCGTGAAACCCCTCTTTGAGTCTCCACATCTCCGGTGGGAAGCAATCAAGGAGACATCAAAAGGTTTTTCATCCTCAAAGGCATTCAAAAGGTGAGAGAGAGAGACGAGGGGCCACGTCCAGGCTCCAGAAAAGTATGCAGAATTTGCTCCAGCTGCAGTCGATGGGGGTTGATGTCAAGGAGGATCTCCAAGAGGTGAAGAGCCAGTAAGCCTCGCTCTACACCTCGGAGGCCTCCAAGGTTATCTTCAGCTCCCGAGTCCGCTCCGTGGAGCAGGATGAACAGTGCTCATGCTTCTTCTTCCAAAAGGTGCACAGAGAGACCTCTGTGATCAGCAGCCTGAAGGAAGAAGATGGCTCCGTAAAGTCATCGCACTCAAACATCCTGAGGATCAGTCAATCCTTTTATGCCGGCCTGTTTGATCTGAAGCCAACAGATAGCACTGTTTCCCAGACCTTCCTGTCATCTATCACAAAGGTCTTGGACGACAGCGAGCGGGAAAACCTGGACAAACCACTAACTCTGGACGAGCTGACAAAGGCCGTCAAATCCTTTGAGACGAGTAAAACTCCCGGAAGCGACGGCTTGGTGGCTGACTTGTATTCGGCTCTGTGGGACGGATGGCCCCAGACCTTTCGGAAGTGTACGATAGTATGCTTCGCGACGGCAGCATGTCAGAATCCAGGAGGAGAGGCACCATCACCCTCATCTACAAGCAGAAGGGGGAAAGGGAAGAAATTCAAAATTGGCGACCCATTTCACTGTTGAATGTGGATTACAAAATTCTAGCCAAGGTCATCGCCAACCGGGTCAAGTCTGCTCTGGAGTTGGTGATCCATCCTGACCAGACCTGTGCTGTACCCGGCAGGAAGATCTCTGATAGCCTTGCGCTGCTCAGGGATACAATCGCCTACGTGCAGGACAGGAGGGTGGACACCTGCCTCATCAGCCTTGACCAGGAGAAGGCTTTTGACAGAATATCGCACACCTACATGATGGATATGCTCTCCAAAATGGGTTTTGGGGAGGGAATCTGCAATTGGATCAAACTGCTCTACACAAACATCTATAGCGCAGTTTCAATCAATGGGTGGGAATCAGAAAAGTTCCAGATCAAATCTGGAGTCAGGCAGGGCTGCCCACTCTCCTCGGCCCTGTTTGTGTGCTGCATAGAACCTTTTGCCGAGTCCATCAGGGAGGATCCGGGTATGAGAGGAGTGACGATCCCAGGCAGCGGAGGCGTGCAATTCAAGGCCTCCCTGTACATGGACGACGTCGCCATTTTCTGCTCGGATACGTCTGTACGCAGACTCTTGAATGCCTACGACCAGTTTGAACCGGCCTCAGGAGCCAAGGTAAACCGCGGCAAGAGCGAGGCCATGTTCTTTGGGAACTGGGCCGACTGATCCTTTGTCCCCTTCACTGTCAGGTCAGATTACCTGAAGGTGCTGGGGATATGGTTCGGAGCGACTGGGGCGTGCACCAAAAACTGGGAGGAGCGCATTGCCAAGGTAAAACAGAAACTGGGCTGGTGGGATCAACGCTACCTCTCCATTGCGGGCAAAACCCTGGTCATCAGGTGTGAGGTACTCTCGGTGTTACTGCACATAGCGCAGGTCTGGCCCATTACCCGACCCTACGCCACAGCAGTCACCCGGGCCATCTTCAAATTCATCTGGAGATCCAGGATGGAACGTGTCCGAAGGGACACCATGTACAAACCTCTGGATAAAGGAGGGAGGAACGTACCCAACGTCTCCCTCATCCTGATGACCCCCGATATGCAAACATCAAGTGACTGTGGGGGAAATGAGACGGTCACCCACCTCCTTGTTGAATGTGCCTTTGCAAAGAAGGTCTGGAGAGAGATGCAGTGGTATTTGTCAAGGTTCATCCCAAGCAGCTCTGTGACACAGGGCTCTGTGCTCTACGGACTGTTTCCAGGGACACACACCGAGACAAACATCAACTGCTGCTGGAAGGTCATCAACTCGGTGAAAGACGCTCTTTGGTCTGCCCGAAACTTGCTGATCTTCCAGTGCAAATAATTGTCCTCGACCGAGTGTTGCAGACTGGCACATTCCAAGGTCCAGGACTACGTGCTGAGGGACGCACTCAAGCTTGGGGCAGCTGCCGCCAAGGCGCAATGGGGAAAGACCACTGTGTAAGGTCTTCCAACAAATGTACTCCGAGGGGCTGGTAACTGTGTAAAATCCCTCGGCCTGGGTCATTAACACTCCAATGTATAAAAGAAACATGACACTGTAAATATTTAAGAAAGAATTGTAACGTAAAGAGGGATATGTATGTAATGTCATCCCAATTGAATGGAAGAAAGTCAAGTGAATATGTAACTTTGATGGAAATGTACAATCAAGACAATTCGAAATGTTCTGTAATGTTTATTAGATATTTTATGAATAAAGTATATATTTTGAAAAAAAACAAAAATTCTGTGCTGAGGAACGCACTCAAGCTTGGGGCAGCTGCCGCCAAGGCGCAATGGGGAAAGACCACTGTGTAAGGTCTTCCAACAAATGTACACCGAGGGGTGGGTAACAGTGTAAAACCCCTCGGTCTAGGTCATCAACACGCCAATGTATAAAAGAAACATGACAATATTTTAGAAAGAATTGTAACGTAAAGAGGGATATGTGTGTAATGTCATCCCAATTGAATGGAAGAAAGCCAAGAGAATGTGTAACTTTGATGGAAATGTACAGTTAAGACAATCCAAAATGTTCTGTAATGTTTATTATAGAGCAGTAGAGCGGAGCTGCTGATTGGCTGTTGCAGGGAAAATTTGCATCGGCGCATTGCGGTCACCGTATCTTGAAGGTGGTTTGTGGAGGAGCTGTTGTCAAGTGACAGTTAAACACCAAACACTGCTTCAGTGTTTCCCTCCCTACTTCCTCCTCCAACCAAAAAAAAACAATCACTGTAAGGATCCCAGCCTAGTAAAGATAAAGAGGGAGACTCGAGGGCAGGTAGAAGTAGAAAGAAGTTGAACCATGATGTCACAGACTGCAGGTAAGTGATTGGCTGGTGACTGCCGTAGTTTTTCTTTTCCCTGAGGTGTTATCATGCGGGGTGCAGTGCTTGCTGAGAAGGGGAGTAAAAGCTGAATCTGGTCGGTGTGAGGACAGAGTGACTGCTGGATAAGTAGTAAAGATTTAAATTGTTTGCGCAGGCCCATAACAGCTGATTGCTGTTCTTGTGTGGGGCGCAGTGGTTGCTGGTTAAGTGTTTTAATTTTACCTGTATTTACATTGGGCGGTTCCTAAACCCTAGACACTACACTTGTAGTGTCCCCCACCCTTCCACCTCCTTTAACCTAAGGGATAGAGTGAATAACAGGTAAACTCTTTCTTTCTTTTTCTTTTTTTGATCTAGAGGGGATGGCAGGGAAGGCAGTGCAATGTTCCTCCTGAAATCCCTGCTGATTTCACCTGTGGGAAGTGCACCCATCTCCAGCTCCTCAGAAACCGCATTAGGGAATTGGAGCTGGAGCAGGATGAACTTCAGATCATTCGGGAGGCAGAGGTGGTCATAGATAGTAGCTTCAGGGATGTAGTTACTCCGAAGAATGTAGATAGATGGGTGACGGTGAGAGGGGCTGGGAGGAAGCAGTCAGTGCAGGGATCCTCTGTGGTTGTTCCCCTCAGTAACAAGTATACCGTTTTGGATACTGTTGAGGGGGACGACCTACCAGGGTAAGCCACGGTGAACAGACCTCCAGCACTGAGTCCATCCCTGTGGCTCAGAAGGGAAGGAGGGAGAGCAGGAGAGCAATAGTTATTGGGGACTCGATAGTTAGAGCGACAGATAGATGGTTCTGTGGCAGCGAAAGAGACTCACGGATGGTATGTTGCCTCCCGGGTGCCAGGGTCTGTGATGTCTCAGCCGTGTTTTAAGAATCCTTAAGGGGGAGGGGGAACAGTCACAAGTCATGGTACACATCGGTGCCAATAACATAGGTAAGAGTAGGGACGGGGATTTAAAACAGGAATTTAGGGAGCTAGGGTGGAAGCTGAGAGCCAGGACAAACCATGTTGTCATCTCTGGTTTGTTGCCCGTGCCACGTGCTAGTGAGGTGAGGAACAGGGAGAGAGTGCAGATAAACACCTGGCTGCAGGGATGGTGTAGGAGGGAGGGTTTTGGGTACGTGGATAATTGGAGCACATTCTGGGGAAGGTGGGACCTGTACAGACAGGATGGTTTGCACCTGAACCAGAGGGGCACCAATATCCTGGGAGGGAAATTTGCTACGGCTCTTCAGGGGGTTTTAAACTAATTTGTCAGGGGGATGGGAAAACGAGCTGTAGTCCAGAAGCCAGTGTTGAGAGTAGTGAGGTACTGAGGAGGGCATCAAGGGCGCAGGCGTGTACCGGCAGACAGAAAGGTGGGTTGAAGTGTGTCTACTTCAATGCAAGGAGCATCCGGAATAAGGTAAGTGAACTTGGAGCGTGAATTGGTACTTGGGACTACGATGTTGTGGCCATTACGGAGACATGGTTAGAACAGGGACAAGAATGGTTGTTGAAAGTTCCGGGGTATAGATGTTTCAGTAAGAGTAGGGAAGGTGGTAAAAGAGTTGGAGGAGTAGCATTGTTAATCAAGGATAGTTTAACAGCTGCAGAAAGGCAGTTTGAAGGGGATCTGCCTACTGAGGTAATATGGGCCGAAGTTAGAATAGGAAAGGAGCGGTCACATTGTTAGGAGTTTTCTATAGGCCCCCAAATAGTAATAGAGATGAGGAGAAAGAAATTGCAAAACAGATTATGGATAGGTGTGGAGGTCTCAGGATCGTTGTCATGGGTGACTTAAACTTTCCAAATATTGATTGAAACCTCGATAGGTCAAACAGTTCAGATGGGGCAGTTTTTGTACAGTGTGTGCAGGAGGGTTTCCTGACACAATATGTGGATAGGCCGACAAGAGGGGGGGTCATGAATCGGGCCAAGTGTTAGATTTGTTTGTGGGAGAGCACTTTGGAGATAGTGACCACAATTCGGTGTCTTTCACTATTGCAATGGAGAGGGATAGGGCACTACGGCAGGGGAAGGTTTATAATTGGGGGAGGGGTAATTATGATGCGATTAGGCAATAATTAGGGAGCATAAGATGGGAACAGGAGCTGTCAGGGAAAGGCACAAATGAAAAGTGGAGCTTGTTCAAGGAACAAATACTGTGTGTCCTTGATAGGTATGTCCCTGTCAGGCAGGGAGGAAATGGCCGTGTGAGGGAATCATGGTTCACAAGAGGTTGAATGTCTTGTCAAGAGAAAAAAGGAAGAGTATGTAAGGATGAAAAAACAAGGTTCAGTTGGGTCGCTTGAGGGTTACAAGGTAGCAAGGAATGAGCTAAAAATAAGGACTTCGGAGAGCTAGGAGGGGGCATGAGAAGTCCTTGGTGGGTCGGATCAAAGAAAACTCCAAGGCTTTTTACTCTTATGTGAGAAATAAAAGAATGACCAGGGTGAGGGTAGGGCCGGTCAAGGACAGTAGTGGGAACTTGTGCATGGAATCAGAAGAAATAGGAGAGGCGTTGAATGAACATGTTTTTGAGGATGAGTGTGATACAGGCGGATAGGCTGGAGGAGGTAGATGTTCTGAGGAAGGATGTATTAGCAATTTTGAAAAATCTGAGGGTCGACAAGTCCCCTGGGCCAGATGGGATATATCCAAGTATTCTTTGGGAGGCAAGGGATGAGATTGCAGAGCCTTTGGCTTTGATCTTTGGGTCCTCACTGTCCACGGGGATAGGGCCAGAGGACTGGAGAGTGGCGAATGTTGTTCCTCTGTTCAAGAAAGGGAATAGGAATGACCCTGGTAAGTATAGGCCAGTTAGTCTTACTTCGGTGGTCGGTAAGTTAATGGAAAAGGTCCTGAAGGATAGGATTTATGACCATTTGGAAAGATGCAGCTTAATACGGGATAGTCAACAGATTCGTGAAGGGTAAGTCTTGCCTCACAAATTTGATTGAATTTTCTGAGGAGGTAACTAAGTGTGTAAATGAAGGTAGAGCAGTTGATGTCGTTTACATGGATTTTAGTAAGGCGTTTGATAAAGTTCCCCATGGTCGGTTCATGAAGAAAGTAAGGAGGTGTGGGATAGAGGGAAATTTGGCCAATTGGATAAGTAACTGGCTATCACATAGAAGACCGTGTGGTGGTGGATAGAAAATTTTCAGATTGGAGACCAGTTACCAGCAGTGTACCACAGGGGTCAGTGCTGGGTCCTCTGCTATTTGTGATTTTTATCAATGACTTGGAGGAGGGGGCTGAAGGATGGATCAGTAAGTTTGCTGATGACACCAAGATTGGTGGAGTAGTGGATGAGGTGGAGGGCTGTTGTAGGCTGCAAAGAGACATTGATAGGGTGCAGAGCTGGGCCGAAAAATGGCAGATGGAGTTTAACCCTGATAAGTGCGAGGTGATTAATTTTGATAGAAAAAATTTGAATGCGGATTACAGGGTCAATGGCAGGGTTCTGAGGAATGTAGAGGAACAGAGAGATCTTGGGGTTCATATCCACGGATCTCTGAAGGTTGCCATTCAAGTGGATAGAGCCGTGAAGAAGGCTTATCGTGTGTTAGCGTTTATTAACAGGGGGCTTGAGTTTAAGAGCTGTGGGGTTATGCTGCAACTATACATGACCCTGGTGAGACCACATTTGGAGTATTGTGTGCAGTTCTGGTCACCTCACTATAGGAAGGATGTGGAAGCATTGGAAAGGGTGCAAAGGAGATTTACCAGGATGCTACCTGATTTGCAGGATAGGTCTTATGAGGAAAGGTTGAGGGAGCTAGGGCTTTTCTGTTTGGAGTGGAGGAGGATGAGAGGCGACTTAATAGAGGTTTATAAGATGATGTGGGGGATAGATAGAGTGGACGTTCAGAGACTATTTCCTCAGGTGGATGCAGCTGTTACAAGGGGACATAACTATAAGATTCAGGGTGGGAGATATAGGAGGGATATCCGAGGTAGATTCTTTACTCAGAGAGTGGTTAGGGTATGGCATGGACTGCCTGCTGTGATAGTGTTGTCGGACACTTTAGGAGCTTTCAAGCGGTTAGTGGATAGGAACACGGAGCACACCAGAATGACAGGGAGTGAGATAGCTTGATCTTGGTTTTGGACAATGCTCGGCACAACATCGAGGGCCAAAGAGTGTTCTGTGCTATACTGTTCCATGTTCTATGTGGCAGCCTGTCAGCGGGATCTACCAGTGCTGCCGTTGTCAACAGGATTTCCAAATTTCTTAAAGAATTTAATGTAGTTAATCTCTTCCTTTCTGTACTTAAGTACTGTGGCTAGACAAAACTCTTTGACATCAATTCCAAGAGTTGAGGGATGACCTGATAAAGGGGTCGATATAGAGAAGTTGTGTCCACTTGTATGGGAGCCCAGAACTAGGACCATATGTATAAGTGAGTTACAAATAAATCCAGCAGGGAATTCAGAAATAACTTCTTTACCAAGAGAGAGGTGAGATTCACACAATTGTTACAGTGCAGAACAGAGCCATTTGGTCCATTATGTCTTCATCAGTTCTCCAACCGAACATTGTGACTTGGTGCCATTCCCCTGTCTTTTCCCCATACCCCTGCACATTGTTTCTACTCAAATAATCATCCAATGTCCTCTTGAATGCCTTGATTGATCCTGCCTCCACCACACTTCCAGGCAGTGCATTCCAGATCTGAACCACTTGCTGTGTGAAAAAGCTTTTTCTCACATCACATTTGCTTCTTTTGCAAATCACTTTAAATCTGTGCCCTCTCGTTCTTGATCCTTTTACAAATGGGAACAGTTTCTCCCTGTCTATTCTGTTCATGATTTTGAACATCTCTATCAAATCACCTCTCAGCCTTCTTTCTCCAAGGTGAACAGTACCAACGGCTTCAATCTATCCTCATAACTGAAGTTTCTCATCCCTGGAACCATTCTTGTAATCCTCTTCTGCACTCTCGCCAATGTGTTCAAATCCATCCTATAGTGTGGTGTCTAGAACTGTGCACAATAATCTAGCTGAGGTCTAACTAGTGTCTTGTAGAAGTTCAGCATAATCTCCTTGCTCTTGAAATCTATGCCCCTATTAATAAAGTCCAGAATACTATATGCTTTATTAACTGATCTCCACCTGTCCTCTACATTCAACGACCCATGCACATATACACCCAAACCCTCTGCTCCTGCACCCATTTTAGAATTTTACCCTTGATTTTATAATGTTTCTCTATGTTTTTCCTACCAAAATGCAACACCTCATACTTCTCCACATTGAACTTCATCTGCCATCCATCTGCCCATTCCACCAACTTGTCTATGTCTTTTGAAGTTCGATACTGTCCTCACAGTTTACAATACTTCCAAATTTAGTATCATCTACAAACTTTGAAATTGTCCCCTGTACACCAAGATCTAGGTCGTCAATATAAATCAGGAAAAACAATACTGACCCCTGGGGATCTCCACTACAAACCTTCCTCCAGCTTGAAAATATTTGTTGGCCAGCACTCTTTGCTTCCTGTTATTCAGACTATTTTGGAGCCATATTGCTATTGTCCCTTTTATTGCATATCTCACAAAGTCTATTGTGTGACTCTACTGTATCAAATGCCTTCTGAATGTGGAACAAGCTACCACAGGGAGTTGGGATGAACAGTTTAGATGTATTTGAGGAGAAGCTGGATAAATTCATAAAAACATAGAAAATAGAAGCAGGAGAAGGCCAATTGGCCTTTCAAGCCTGCTCGGCCATTCATTATGATTATGGCTGATCATCCAACTGAGTAATCTGTTCCCACTTTCCCCCCATATCTTTTGATCCCATTAGCCCCAAGAGCTAATTCTAACTCCTTCTTGAAAACATACAAGGTGCGATCTAACCAAATGGGAACTATGTCTCATAGCGAGCACGTTTAACCATGTGTTTGCTGGCGCACGCAGTGTCGAGAAAGACAGTGTTATTTAATGTGATCCAGGTTAGATGCAGGGCCTCGGCAGACAATGCGTGGCCGCAGCTACAGTCGCGTTTCCTGCACTGAGGAGCGCCACTCGCCAAAACTCATTGCAGGGAGAGATCGGGACACCATTTAAAAATGGCGCCCCAATCTCTGAAGCCCCCAATGCGACCCCCAAACCCCTCCCGCCCCAACTCACTGTAAGAGGGTCCCCAGGCCCACCCTCACCACCCCACACCCGTGCAGGCATCCCCTGGCCTAATCACTGCCACACAAATAATGCCAGCTTGGCACCTCGGCAGTGCCAGCCTGGAACCCTCGATGTGCACCTGGTAGTCCCATCTGGACACCTTGACAGTGCCAGGCTGGCATGCAGGTGGCACTGCCAGGATGCCCAGGTGGCCCCAGCAGTGCCAGGGTGTCACCCTGCCCAGAGGGCATGCACCCAGGGTCCTCCAATCCTTGGGAAACACCACAAGTGCGGTTCCGTCTGGTCCCCATTTATGGAGGCCAGTACTGAATGACACCCATCTGATTTCCCCAAGATGAAGGGGATAGATCCCAACACCTTGGTTAGATCTCGGGAATGAATATTAGAGTGAGACTAGCTGCATCACTATTATGCAGATTTTCTAAAAGGTGATTCCTGCGCACAATGGGCGAGCTTCACATCACGATGTCTCGCAAGATCCCGTTCGATTTCGTGAGGCGTGGCAAGCTGGGTAAATCCCCAGAGCGGGCTCTCCCGCAGTTACCGGCCACATTGCGCCACTGTCCCACCATCGTGAACATCCGTCTTGCATTTACCCTGTCCAGTCCTATTAGGGTTTTATAGGTTTCTATGAGATCCCCCCCCCCCACCCCCCCCCCCCCCCCCCCTCCCCCACCACCTCAGTCTTCTAACCTCCAGCAAATATAATCCTAACCAACTCAATCTCTCCTCATATATCAGTCTTGCCATCTCAGGAATCAGACTGGTAAGCCTTCGCTGTACGCCACTATAGCAAGAACATGCTGCCTCAGATAAGGGGCTGGTTTAGCTCACTGAGCTAAATTGCTGGCTTACCAAGCAGGCCAGCAGCACAGTTCGATTCCCGTACCAGCCTCCCCGGACAGGCGCCGGAATGTGGCGATTAGGGGCTTTTTCACAATAACTTCATTGAAGCCTACTCGTGACAATAAGCGATTTTCATTTCATTTCATTTTTTCATTTCACCAAGGCCCTGTTGTGAGGAAGGTGCCAAGCGGCTTCAAGAGGATGTGAAGTCATCCACTTTGGTAGGAGGAACAAATGTAACATTTCTAAAATGTTAAGAGATTAGAGACCATAGATGTACAAAGGGACCCGGGTGTCCTTGCCAATAAATCACTGAAGGCTAACAGGTGCAGCAAACTATACGGAAGGCTAATGGTATGTTAGCCTTTATCACAAGAGGGTTTGAGTCCAGAAGTATTGAAGTCTTGCTTCAATTGTAGAGAAGCTTGGTTAGATCACACCTGGAACACCGTGCAGTTTTGGTCCCCTTACCTCAGAAAGGATATTATTGCCACAGAGAGAGTGCAACAAAGGTTCGCCGGATTTGTTCCGGGGATGACGGGACTATCTTATGAAGAGAGATTGGGGAAACTAGGCCCGAATGCTCTCTCGTTTCGAAGAATGAGAGGTGATTTCATTAAAACCCATTAAAACCTACAAAATACAGGAATAGACAGGGTAGGTGCAGATAAAATGCTTCCATTGGTTGGGGAGCCTAGAACCAGGGAACACAATGACATAGATGAGAAGTTATTTTACTCAGAATGTTTGAAATTCTCCACACCAGAGGGGTATGGAAGCTCAGTCATTATGTCTGTTTAAGGTAGAAATTGAGAGATTTCTAAATACTAATGACATAAACCGTTCTGGTCATAGTGTGGCAAAAAGCCAGTGAAGGGAATAATCAGACACGGTGATGTTGAATGTTGAAGTAGGCTCGATGGGCTGAATGGCCTACTCCTGTTCCTATGTTGCTAAAATGCTATATAATTCTTTGTAATCTGAAGGCTACATTCAGGTGTCAAAGAAACCAAGCTGAACCTGTGGAACAGGCCAATGAAAATTTGCTTTAATGTCTGAAGTGAAGCACAACAAGCTCAACAACTCCGCTCAACCCTCCCAGGCAATCAAAACTAGTCCAGATAATGCTGCTGGCCCTGAGTTCCCAGCAGTAGTAATCCCTTGGGCAAGGTAATGACCTCCGCAGCGAGAAACAGATCCAGCTCTCACTTGTAGGAGTTCAACGATTAAATATTTACCACACGAGATGACAGCATGTTCCAGAGATTCACCATTCCCTGGAGAAAGAGCCAACGGCTAATTTCCCATCTAGATCTGACCTTGCAAAACTTGAAGTTGTGATCCCTGATCTCGCTTCAACTGTTTTAATTGTAACGACTCAAAGACCATTGTTTCCCTTCAACTAACTTCTTCATTGGCTGCAAAGCACTTTGCAACATCTGGCAGTTGTGAATAACGCTATATAAAGCAAGTCCTTTTTAAATAGCTGATGAAAATTCTATCTCACCACATTGAATAGTGTATGGCTTTGAATGTTCTGTCCACAATATTTTTATTGCTTTCACAACTATGTTTTCATTGACAAACAGAAGGTCCCAGAGTCGAGGAGCACATTCTTGGTGAAATCTCTTTTTGCCTGATAACATTACACCTCCACTAGATGGTGGTGTTGGATCTGGAATATGTAGTTATAATGTAGGATCACATTGGCAGCAATATATAAGCAGTTCAACACTCAGCACAGAGAGTTTCTGACATTGACTGTCTGTCCTGGCTGAAACATGGAGATCGGCAAATTCACAGCTGGGCCAAGTGGAAGGGATTGGACATAAGGTATATGATGTTTCTGTAACAGAAGTGGGCAGGAGCAGGACATGTGGGTGTGATTGGCTGGGCCCATGACACCGCTTACACTTATCCCCCACCACCAGGAAGAACCCACTCATATGTGTCTTAATAAGGTGTGCTCTGTGCACCACCTTGGGCTGCATCAGGTTTAGGTGCAACAGAGGAGGTGGAGTTCATCGTATGCCACTCCTCAGTCCAGAGTCCTCTCCCTAGTTCCATGCGCAGCTCCTCCCTCCATTTCCATCTGGTCTCGTCCAGTGGTGTCCTGACCTTTTCTATGAGTTGTCCGTAAATGTCGCCACACATGTCATCCCCTAACCAGCACAGCCCTACCAATGTGTCCAAAAGTGTGTGTCTGGTCTCTGGGAACAATCTTGTCTCCTTTGTTTTATAAATTTAGAGTACCCGATTCTTCTTTTTCCAATTAAGGGCCATTTAGCGTGGCCAATCCACCTACACTGCAAATTTTTGGGTTGTGGGGATGAGACCCATGCAGCCACGGAGAGAATGTGCAAACTCCACACGGACAGTGACCTGAGCCGGGATCGAACCTGGGGCCTCAGTGCCGTCAGGCAGCAGTGCTAACCACTGCATCACCGTACCTCCCATTTTTATTTCCTTGTGGAGAAAGTCATGCAGCTGCAGGTATCTGAGCTTGTTCCCTTTTGGGAGTTGGAGCTTTTCCGGGATTTCCCCCAATGTCGCCAGTCTACTGTCCATGTACTTATCCTTTATTCTTAATGTACCTCTGTCCTCCATCCACTCCCCCAAATGTGGTGCCTATCTTCATCAGCGTGAACCTATGGTTCTGGCAGATGGGGGCCTCTATAAACATACCACCGAGCTTGAAGTGGTGCCTGAACTGGTTCCAGTTCTTTAGTGTGGCCACTACCACCAGGCTCCTAGAATGTGTGTGCGAGAGGACTGGGAGTTGTGCGGCGGCCAGCGCTCGGAGAGATGTCCCCATGCAGGAGGCTTCCTCCATTCAGACCCAGTCCGTCTCAGGTTCCCTCAGCCACCCCTTCACCCTCT
Source organism: Scyliorhinus canicula (assembly GCF_902713615.1). Classification (NCBI taxonomy): domain Eukaryota; kingdom Metazoa; phylum Chordata; class Chondrichthyes; order Carcharhiniformes; family Scyliorhinidae; genus Scyliorhinus; species Scyliorhinus canicula. The sequence goes on along the minus strand of NC_052165.1, from coordinate 42,566,804 downwards.
CCATGTTTGCCACCCAATGGCAGTATTGGAGGTTCAACCAGGCCTCTCAAGTGTCACCCTCTCTGCAAGATATTGACTCTGCTGAAGAAGAATTTTGGGATGAAGCCCAGCAACTTTTTATCTTAATTTTCCATAATTCTCAACAGAAGTTGGTAGCAATGATGTGGAGGTGCCGGTGCTGGATTGTGGTGGACACAGTAAGAAGTCTCACAACACCAGGTCCAACAGGTTTATTTGAAATCACACCAAAAACCGCTCTGAAAGCTAGTGATTTTAAATAAATCTGTTGGATTTTAACCTGGTGTTGTAAGACTTCTTACTCAACAGAAGAGGTTAACAAAAATGCTTGGGGATGAGAATTTTAGTTAAGTAGAAGATCCTGAGGGGTATTGACAATGTAGATATGGAGAGGATGTTTCCTCTGGTCGGAAAATCAAGAAAAACAAGGGGTCTAAGTCAGAGATGAGGAGAATAGGGTCATGAGTTTCTGGAACGCTCTTCCTCAAAAGGTAGTGGAAGCAAAGTCTTTGAATATTTTTAGGGCAGAACTTGATAGATTTTTGATTAACTAGGGGGTTATTGGGGGTAGGCAGGAATGTGGAGTTAAAGTTACAAGCAGATCAACCATGATCTTACTGAATGGTGGAGCGGGCTCAAGGGGTCGAGTGGCTTACTCTTGCTCCTAATTTTATAACAATTGTAATCTGTATTATTGTGACAAGTAGGCTTAAATTAACACTGCAATGAAGTTATTGTGAAAATCCCCAGGTCACCACATCCTGGCGCCTGTTCGGTACACAGAGGGAGAATTTTGAATGTCCAATTCACCTAAAAACACGGGCAGGATTCTCCCGTACCCGGCGGGGCGGAGGGGTCCCGGTGGGACGGAGTAGCGTGAACCACTCCGGCGTCGGGCAGCCCCAAAGGTGTGGAATCCTCCGCACCTGTAGGGGCTAGGCCTGCCCTGGAGTGGTTGGCGCCCCACCGGCTGGCGGGGAAGGCCTTTGGCGCCACGCCAGCCAGGGCCTAAGGGACTCCACCAGCTGGCGCGGGTCCGCGCATGCGCAGGAGCGTCAGCGGCTGCTGACGTCATCCCAGCGCATGCGCAGGGGGGAGGTTCACCTACGCGTCGGCCATCGTGGAGGCTGACATGGCCGGTGCATAGGGAAAGAGTGCCCCCACTGCACAGGCCCACCCGCGGATCGGTGGGCCCCGATCGCGGGCCAGGCCTCCGTAGGGGCACCCCCCGGGGCCAAGTCGCACTGACCCCCCAGGACCCCGGAGCCCACCCGGGCCGCCAGGTCTCACCAGTAAGGGACCTAGTTCAGTTTACGCTGGCGGGACAGGCATAGAACTAATGGGACTTTGGCCCATTGCAGGCCGGAGATTCGCTGGGGTGGGGGGGGGGGAGACCGACTAGCGCGATTCCCGCCCTTGCCGAATCTCCAGTGCCGGAGAATTTGGCGGCCGGCGGGGGCGGGATTCACCCCCCCCCCCCCCCCGGCGATTCTACAACCCGGCGGGGGATGAGAGAATCCCGCCCTACGTCTTTCGGGACTTGTGGGAGAAAACCGGAGCATCCGGAGGAAACCCAAGCAGACACGCAGAGAACGTGCAGACTTCACACAGACAGTGACCCAAGCCGGGAATTGAACCTGGGACCCTGGCGATGTGAAACAACAGTGCTAGCCACTGTGCTACCTTGCCACTCATTTGTATGTTCATATTTAAGATTGGAAAAGTTGAGGCTGTTTTCCTTGGAGAAGAGAAGGTAGAGAGGAAATTTGATGGGCGAATTCAGAATTATAAGAGGTCTGGATAGAATAGATAGAGAGAAAATGTTCCTACTTGTGATGGGCCGGAGCGAAAGGCAAACTGTACTTCTTCCCTCTCACCAACTGTCTTTGAGCTGAAGGTGTATTGAATTATTTATAAATTAGGCTGTGACATGTTTTCCAAAACCCTCAGTTTGCATGATGCAGTTTACTCATAACTCACAGGAAACTCGAATTACGATGAACTCAGAAGGTTAGTTTATTCACATTCAAAATGGGGGGAGGAATGTTTGAAAGGTTCAAACTATACGCACACTATACATACGCACAATACGGGTGGGGGGGGGGTAGAAAAAAAGAAAGTTTTACCACTATGGATAGAATAATGAAAGGACCACAGAAATTAATATTAGTTCATGCGATTGTCAGAGCCCAGTGTCAGAGTCCAGTGAGTCCTTTCATGTAGCAGTTCGAGTTCAGCTGGATAAAGATCAGAGTTATGGAGTTCTCTTTACAATTTGTGCTAATACTGCAAGATGAAGTTGATACGCAGAGACTGGGTCAGTTCTGCAGGCAGTAACAGGAAATCCTCCAACTGAGACTCACTTTGAGGAGCACAGCTCTTGTCCAGCCTGGAAATCTGCTTCTTGGTGTTCACGGGTTGGATGTTAAACAGCAGCCTGAGGATGTCTCGGCTCTCAGTGGAATATAGAGATTTCAAAATGGTCACTTGAGTCATTAGCCCTTCTTTTTCCACAATGATTTAAAAATGTATTTATCTAGTATCTGGAACTGGTTTTGATTTCGGAACTGATAATGTCCTCACCATTAGTTTTTGAAAGAGTCACAATCCACATTGACGATCTTGTAATGGAAATCCATTGTCCAGACAGGCCCCCTGAATCCACTAGAGGGCAAGCTTATCAAGATACAAATGACATCCGTGGTACCCTGAATGATCCCTTTTTGAAATGGACTTGGAAAGGCCCAGGTATGAGATGGGTCTGTTCGTAGCTCAGCAGGAATAACAAGTTTTGATCTTCAAATCCCCTAGTTTTGAGATTATAATGTCCTTGCAATTGGATGTGAGGTTCCACCATGATGAGAGGATGATTATTTTGTTCTTGTTACTCCTTTTTTTTTATAAATTTAGATTACCCAATTATTTTTTCAATTAAGGGGCAATTTAGCGTGGCCAATCCACCTACTCTGCACATTTTTGGGTTGTGGGGGCGAAACCCACGCAGACACAGGGAGAATGTGCAAACTCCACACGGACAGTGACCCAGAGCCGGGATCGAACCTGGGACCTCAGCGCCGTGAGGCGGTTGTGCTAACCACTAGGCCACCGTGCTGCCCTTTGTTCTTGTTACTCCTGTTGGTAGCTTCCATAACTTGTAGCAGCCACCATTTTTAGTTCTGCAGAAAGTCTATTATAAAAATAACATAACGAATAAAGTTTTGAGGCATAAAGTTTTGGATTTCTTTTCATGTCCAAGGCACTGGCGGAAGGATCGAGAATGAGAGGGCACAGATTTAAGGTAACAGGCAAAAGAAAAAGCAGCAGCAACCTGAGAAAATTGTCTTCTTGAGGGCAATTCGGGATGGGCAATAAATGTTGGCCGAGCCAGTGATGCCCACTCCACAAAGTGGAATCAATAAAAATAAAGTGGAATCAATAAAAATAAAATCTTTCTTACACAGTGAGTGGTTGGGTCTGTAATGCACTGCCTGAGAGTGTGGTGAAGGCAGGATCAGCCACGACATTTAAAACAGAATTGGATGATTACCTGAAAAGGAAGAATGCGCAGGGGTACGAGGAGAAGGCGAGAGAGTGGCGCTAGGTCAATTGCTCCTTTGAAGAGCCAGCAAGGCTATGGCTGGCCGAATGACCTCCTTGTGTGCTGTAACCATTCTGTGAGAAGTGGAATACAGGTAACAGAGAAGGGTTTATTTTATCCAATGGGGTTGTAACTAGAAAATAATGAGACAAATGGAAACTGCAATTTCAAACTGTTGACTCTAGATACATTTCAATGGTAATCAAGAAATGCAATGCTGTATCACTTGGTTACAAGTATCAAATTAAACATACACAATGGTGTTACATTTTAATGGCACATTGAATGGGGATTGTGTTCCACTGTTGGAGAGAAATTCTCCCACCAATTACTTTTGCTAGATTAAAAAGCTGCAATGAATAAACAGGAAACATAAATGAATTATGATGAGGGTGATGATGGTATCAGGCAACTACTCTCCTGTTAATGGAAAAAACGATTTTCATTTCTCTAGCGTCCTTCACCACTCAATATATTTTATAGATAGATAGAACAGTACAGCACAGAACAGGCCCTTCGGCCCTCGATGTTGTGCCGAACAATGATCACCCTACTTAAACCCACGTAACCCGTATACCCATAACCCAACAATCCCCCCATTAACCTTACACTACGGGCAATTTAGCATGGCCAATCCACCTAACCCGCACATCTTTGGACTGTGGGAGGAAACCGGAGCACCCGGAGGAAACCCACGCAAACACGGGGAGGACGTGCAGACTCCACACAGACAGTGACCCAGCCGGGAATCGAACCTGGGACCCTGGAGCTGTGAAGCATTGATGCTAACCACCATGCTACCGTGAGGCCCCAAGCATGGTGGTTGCCAATAACCCACAGCCACTGCCATGATGTGGGAAACACAGCAACTAATTTGTGCACAGTAAGCGCCCACAAACTATTATGTGATACTGATTAGATCATCTGGTTTAGTGATGTTAATTTGGAAGAAATATTGACTGAGGGCATCAGGGTGGACTCCCCCGGTCTTCTTCAAATTAATGCCATGAGATCTTTTGCATCCACCCAAGAGGGTAGACAGGTATTAGATTTAAACACAGAACAGCATGCCTGACAGTGCAACACTCCCCAGTACTGCAATAGGAGTGCCAGCAAAGTTTGTACTTGAAGACACAGCTTTCTGATGTAAGAGGCAAGAGTTGAAACACAGCTAATACTATTTATAATGGCTGATTATTCATCGGGACACAAAAATCCAGTGAGAAGAGACCATTCAGCCCATCAGTCCCACTTCTTCCAGAGTTCATGGGTTTTATTTTCAACTCCACCTCCTGGGCTGTAACCTAGAGGAACACATCACCTGCACATTCTAATCTTTATTCTATTGATTTCAGTTAGGTGGGTGTACAATGGCCATTCACTTCACTGTGCCAAGTTAACTACCAAGAAGAGGAGGAGACTGTGAAAGGACATGCCCCCTCTGCCCCCCAACACTCCTCCCCCCACAGGTCTGATATCTCATGGGTGAACAGTCCACGGTTTATTTTCAGCAAAAGTGCTTTTTAGATTGCACCATAATGGATGCCAATCTCCTGCCAATTCAGCACTTCTGAACTTTGCATTCAGAGGCATTTAGAAGCCTGGCACTTAGAAGGACAAGAGCAACAAACGCTTGGGAACATCACTGCCTGCAAGTTACCCCATAAGCTACGAACCATCCTGACTTGCAAATATATCATCATTCCTTCACTCACTGGGTCCAAATCCTGGAACTCCCTCCCTAACAGCACTGTGGGTATATCTACACCACATGGAGTGCACCTTTGCAAGGGCAGTTAGGAATGGGCAGTAAACACTGGCTTGGCCAGTGATGCCCCATCCTGTAAAATTTTGTTTAGAAAGCAGCAGAGTGCACTGGACAAAGAAAAGGCTACGAGCTTTGACAATATCTTAGCTCTGGTGCTAAAGGACATGTGCACCAGAGCTAGCTGCACCCCAACGTAACTTCTGAAAATTGAGATGTTCCTTAACGGGGAGTCACTGTAGGTTTGAGAGGACAGACTGATGGGTGAATTGGATTTGATGTGAGTTAGGATACAAGCAGCAGAAGTTTGGATGACCTCAAGTTTACAGAGCATAGGAAATTGGCAGGGGTGGGGTGGTTGTGGCAGCCAGGGGTACATTAGAATAGTCAAGCCTGGAGATAACAAAGGTATGGATGCGGTTTTCAACAGCAGATCAGCTGTGCTGAAAATAAATTTTAGTCAAGTGGATTGTAATCAATAACTGGTGGATAAAATAGTAAATGATTAATGGGAGGCCTTCAAAGAAGAGATGGCTCAGGTGCAGACTAGGTACAGTCTCGTAACGGGGAAAGGAAGGGAATCCAAAACCAGAGCTCCCTGGATGATTGAAGATAGATGCTTGGAGTTTTCAATAGGTTGCACGGATTTTTTGAGCACTGCATGTTTTAATAAAAAAAAGATAAATGGCGCAACCTCTGAGTTGACATCAATATTGACGACAAAGATCTGGGCAGAATTCTCCGTTCCTAAAGCTAAGTGCCAGTGCCAACGGAGAATCTGCAGGTGATTCACGACGGGAAAATCATCGTACACCCCTCACCGATTCCGGTACCGATGAGGGGCTAGCACCTGCCCGTGTGAAACACCCATGTATCGTGCATTAAACGGCCACAGAAGCGCCCAGTCCCGCGCCGCGCATGCGCAGGCCTGATGAGCAGCACCGGTTCTGCTGAAACGCATTCCACCGCCCATGCTGGAACCCTAACCCACCCACCCCGAGGCCATTGCCCACCCCCTCCACACCCCCATCACTCCCCCCAGTCCTAGCAGCAGCCCCCCGGCCAGCGACACAGACCCCAGACGAGTGTGGTGGCACTGGACACTGTCTGCAGCCTGCGCGCCATGTTCCCAAACGCTGTGACCACTTGTCGCCCAAGCCATTGGGAACTCGGCCCATCGGGGGCGGAGCATCGCATGTGAGCCGGCTGATGATGCACCAACGGCCATGCGACTGCCGCTGACCTGGAGGGGCGGAGCAACTGGCATCAAACGTGCGCCTGCCCCGAATCCTGCGTCGGAATCCATTCTCTGCCCGATCGCCAATCCCGATTTCAGCGTCGGATTACCATACCTTACAGTAAAGGAGCCTCTAAGTAGCTCTAGGAATCACATTGATTATTCACTGGCATGGTCACCTCTGACTCTCCTGCTGAGCCAGCAGCTGATTTGTCCACCTGACGAAAGCTGGCAGGTACAAAGGTTCGAGCACCATATTTAAACACTAGTTGGCACATTCATATCACTCTCTCCTGCCCACCTGTCTTCACCAGACCGTGCAGGATTTAGATTTGGATTTGGATTTTGTTTATTGTCACGTGTACCGAGGTACAGTGAAAAGTATTTTCTGCGAGCAGCTCAGCAGATCATTAAGTACATGAAAAGAAAAGAAAGTACATAATAGGGCACCACAAGCCACACAATGTAACTACATAAACACCGGCATTGGGTGAAGCATATAGGGGTGTAGTGTTAATGAGGTCAGTCCATCAGAGGGTCGCTTAGGAGTCTGGTAACAGTGGAAAAGAAGCTGTTTTTGAGTCTATTCATGCGTGTTCTTAGACTGTTGTATCTCATGCCCGATGGAAGAAGTTGGAAGAGTGAGTAAGCCGGGTGGGAGGGGTCTATGATTATGCTGCCTGCTTTCCCCAGGCAGCGGGAGGTGTAGATGGATTCAATGGATGGGAGACAGGTTTGTGTGATGGCCTGGGCTGTGTTCACGACTCTCTGATGTTTCTTGCGGTCTTGGGCCGAGCAATTGCCATACCATACTGTGATACAGCCAGATAGGATGCTTTCTATGGTGCATCTGTAAAAGTTGGTAAGAGTTAATGTGGACATGCCAAATTTCTTTAGTTTCTTGAGGAAGTATGGGCACTGTTGTGCTTTCTTGGTGGTAGCGTCGACGTGGGTGGACCAGGACAAATTTTTTGAGATGTGCACCCCTATGGTGGGGTTCAAAAATGGGCCCCAGAACAATATCCTCAATCTCTGTATGATTAGACCAGTTACAATCTCACTACACGCATGTACCATAGCTTTGAACGTGGACTGCTACTGACCATGATCTAGATTAAGACTACTTACTTCCCGCAGGAACTTTGTAGAGCCGACTGTTTCTGGACATTCTATTTCTTGGAAGGAATTTTCTTCATCAATATTACCTGGTCTGCGACTTTGGTTAAAATTTCTGGATTTGCAGAAACCCTTTAAGTGTCCATTTTGCCACTCTGCTACTTCCACTCTGGAAGTATTCCACGCCCCCTGCTGGGCAGTCTTAGCTTCTATGCTGGATTTATGCCTCATGATGCAAACATCTCAAAATGGCATCAAACATCTCAAAATTAATTTGAATTTGTTTATGATGGAGAAATGTAAACTTTAATGAGGATTGTGAGGATAATGATGCATTACATGGACTTTCCAAGGACATTTGGTGAAGTACCATGATAAACCTGTAATTAAAATGAAAGACTGTGGGATTAGAGGAGCATTGGCATTGTGGATAGAAAATTGATTAAAGGACAAAAAAGTAAAGCGTAGAGGCGATTTGGTGTGCTGAGGGGGTGAGTGATAGTTAGCTTATTGATGTACCATCAATTGGACGCAAGGCACGATGAAGGTCCAAACTTAGGCTTTAATCAGCTAGTTGTTAGCCCGGTGCCTCTCGACCAATTGGTGAGCAGTCACATGACTAGACCCAGCCAATCAGACGAGAGGCACATGACCAGCCAGAGCCAATGGGAAACCAATGCTCTGCACCAATGGCAGTGCTCCCATTCATATCACCACATTCACCCCTTGTGGAGAAAGAAGGCGGGGGAGGGTGTTGTAAGGGGAAGAGAGAGAGGGGGGGGCGAGGACTTGTGGTATGAGTAGAGACAATCGAGAAGATGGGGGCTGCCCACTGGCTCGTGGAAAAATGAACAAAACTAAATACAGTAGGATGCAAAAAAAATTACAATAGAGTCCAATAAAGTCCCATGGTTGCATCAGATGAACACGATCAGCCTGTCGGGTGCCCGTGGTGTTCTAGAGGACCGTCGCAGTGGAGCCGGTGACGTCGGGCGGATGGTCGTCCTTGCCTCCGGGAGCGTCGGTCGTAGATGTGTCTCCTTACCCCGGGCCGGTGGTGGAGACGCTGTAATCGGGGAAGAGGGGGTCTGTGGGCTGGGTCGTGGGGGCGCCGGGTGCGCTGGGGGGAATTGGGGTTGGGGGGAGGTGTTGATGTAGGGGGGGAAGGCCGCACGCCGGCGGATGCCAGGTCCTGAAGCGAGACTGTATCCTGCTGACCGTCGGGATACTCCACGTACGCATGCTGCGGGTTAGCGTGGAGTAACTGGACTCGCTCAACCAACGGGTCGGACTTGTGCACCCGCACATGCTTCCGGAGCAAGATGGGCCCGGGGGTGGCCAGCCAGGTCGGGAGAGGGGATCCTGAGGACGACTTCCTGGGGAAAACAAGAAGACGTTCATGAGGTGTTTGATTAGTGGTAGTACAGAGGAGAGACCGGATTGAATGGAGGGCGTTGGGGATGACCTCTTGCCAACGGGGGATAGGGAGATCTCTGGACCGTAGGGCCAGCAGGATGGTCTTCCAGATGGTGCCATTCTCCCGCTCGACCTGACCGTTACCCCAGGGGTTATAACTGGTTGTCCTGCTGGAGGCTATGCCCCTGCTGAGCAGGAATTGACGCAGTTCTTCACTCATAAAGGAGGACCCCCGGTTGCTGTGGATGTACGCGGGGTAACCGAACAGGGAGAAGATAGATAGGAGGGCCTTTATGATGGTTGTTGTGGTCAAGTCGGGACAGGGGATGGCGAAAGGGAAGCGGGAGTACTCATCAATAATACTCAAGAAATATGTGTTGCGGTTGTTGGAGGGAGGTAGGGGTGGGGGGGGGGAGGGGGTAGGTGTGGGGGGGGGAGGGGGTGGGGGGGTAGGGGTGGGGGGGGGGGGTAGGGGTGCGGGTAGAGGTGGGGGGTAGGGGTAGGGGGGTAGCGGTAGGGGGGTAGGGGTAGGGGGCAGCAGCGTGCAGAGGGGGGGGGCGACGGTGCGTTGGCCCCGGGCATCCATTGGATGGGGGCATCAGCAGATCTTCCTCAAGGCTCCCCTTCCTCCCAGCTGCCTTGTCTTTGTTTGAGAGAGAGAGGGAGATTGTGGGGACAGACAGAGAGAGAGAGAGACAGAGAGAGAGAGAGTCCCGTCCATCCTCTGGTTGAGAGCAGGGCTTTGGTGAGTATATTGCAATCTGCCTAAACCCAGGAATATTGCCTGGTTAGAATGCAGAGGGAATGCAGAGGGAAATGCTGGGATCCCGGGGTGGGAGATGTGTCTGGATTTGTCTATTTCTGCTTCAGCCTCTGCGATTTCAGGTCAGTTTCACAACAACAGGAAAAACGCGCGGAGAGAGAGGGAAAAACTTTTGGCAAAGTTTCTGGGTTCTGCCTTTATAATTCACAGCGCAGAAAGGGTTCTGCTGTGAATTATCAAAGCACCTTTTCTAATCCTGGGGAGAAACAACCTTTTGAAGAGTCTGAGGAAATAAGAAGGAATTTGGATTAATTCTGCCTCCCCACCCCCTGGGCCTCTTTCTCCTCCCTCCCCCTTTCTCCTCCCTCCCCCTTTCTCCTCTCTCTCTCTCACATTCTCTTCATCCTGCCCTTTGTTCCAGAGCTATGTGATCCCCCTGTGCACTGGCACAGATTTACAGTGCGGTTTAGGTTCTGTGTTTACCCCAGGTGTGGGGGCGGGGAAAAGAGGGAGGGTTTGGCATTCCTCAGGGGCATTCCTTTTTTTTTTTTTTTTTTTTTTTTTTTTTTTTTTTTTTTCTTTTTTTTTTAAAAATTTAGATTACCCAATTATTTTTTCCAATTAAGGGGCAATTTAGCGTGGCCAATCCACCTACTCTGCACATTTTTTGGGTTGTGGGGGCGAAACCCACGCAGACACGGGGAGAATGTGCAAACTCCACACGGACAGTGACCCAGAGCCAGGATCGAACCTGGGACCTCAGCGCCGTGAGGCGGTTGTGCTAACCACTAGGCCACCGCGCTGCCCTGTCAGGGGCATTCCTCAGGGGCACTGCATTGAACCACCCCCACCCAGTGGCGTGCAGAGGTCTGGTGATGCCCGGGGCAAATCTTGATTGTATGCCCCAAAGACTCAAGTAGCACCCCCCCCCCCCCCCCCCCCCCCCCCCCCACTTTATGCGCATGGCAATAGCACTCGTCTTAAAGCAAGGTCAGTCTTGCATTGTGTCATTATAGTTCCTCCGATGCCACACTTTTGAATGCATTTCACAACGCTCTCACTGGGGCTAAGGGACAGCAAAATCCTTCAGGCAGTTACACCGGCAAACGTGTTTCCTTGTGACATGGATAACTGCACAAAATCAATTTGGTCAGAGACCGTTTAACTTTTATTAAAACCTGGTGTGGACAAACTCAAAGACATCTCTGGCTGGAAACTCCAGGAAGGAGAAACTTGCGGGCCTGGGGGTTGGGGGGTGGGTGGACAGGGGCTCTGATGTGATGCCTCCCAAGGCAACTAGCTAGTACCTGATGCCCAGACCCAAACGTAAGAACAATTATATTGGTGCATTATAGAAGATCACCCCCCCCCCCCCCCCCGACACCCCCCCCCCCCCCCGCACTCGATGTAGGTAACTGAACGGCGTCAACCATCATCAATGGTTGACGCCGTTATAAACCTACTTTGATAAAAATATATATCAACAAAACAATAATAACAATAACAATAATAGTAATAAACACCCCCCGGCACCTGTAAAAACGCATATAACAAACCCCCCCACCACCCCAACCCCAATAAACAACAGAATAAATTAACAATAAGCAAATTAACTTAAACACTATCCCCCTAAACCCTCCCCCTTTCCCTCCCTCCCCCCCGGGTTGCTGCTGCTGACCTAGTACCTTATCGTTGAGCCAGAAAGTCGAGGAAAGGCTGCCACCTCCTAAAGAACCCTTGTACCAACGAATTTGACCCTCTCCAGCTGAATGAATCCCGCCATGTCGTTAATCCAGGTCTCCACACTCGGAGGTCTCGCATCTTTCCACTGCAGCAAGATCTTCCGCCGGGCTACGAGGGACGCAAAGGCCAAGACATCGGCCTCTTTCGCCTCCTGCACTCCCGGCTCCACCCCCGGCATCTGTATTCATAACCATTACTTCATAACATTGGTTTACTTCCATCAAGGCTGAGAGGGATGTTTCCTCTTTAGCCTTCTAGCAGAACCGTGAGAGCCACCTTCTCTCTCACTACCTATCTCCAACTGCAATCAAATCAGCACAACTAAAACTTTAAAACTTCTCTACCTTATAAGGCCCCAATTGCTAAGTAACGGCAGCTGGTGTATTTATTCTTCACGTCGTAGCCCTCTCTAAGCACAATAGAATCATAGTTGGAATTGAAACCAACTCCCACACATGCAAACACCTTTGTCCAGTGTGAATCTAACTATAGGATCTACCCTCCAGGCACAGAAACATTAAATTAAATCCACTTAAAACTATATCTTATTTCTAATGCTTCCCAATACAAATATCTCACTTAAAACAACCTTTACAGTGGAGAAGATGTCGCGAACACATGGCAACAAAATCAAATTCAGGAAAGTGTGAGGTGATACATTTTGGTGAGAGGAAAGAGGAGAGGCAATGTGAAATAAATTGTGCAGTTTTAAAAAAGAGTGCAAGAACAGAGAAACCTGGGGTGGGTGGCGGGGGTGGGGGTGGGGGTAGGGGAGTATGATACCCGGGGTGGGTGGTGCAGGGGTGTTGTCGTGGTGCACACATATCTTTGAAAAGTGCAGGGCAAATTGAGATGGCTGTTTTTAAAAAAAGTATATCAACTTTATAAATATAGGAAGAGAAAACAAGAGCAAAGAACTTACGCTAAATCTTTATAAAGTACTGGTTAGTCCCAGCTGGAGTATTGTAGTTAATTCTGGGCACCACACACAAGGAAGGATCTCAAGACCGGGTGCAGAGGAGATTTACCGAAATGGGATCAGGAATAAGTTAATGTGGAGAGACCGGAGTAGCCGGGAATGTTCTCCTTAGACCAGGGAGATTTAGTAGAAGTGTTCAAAATAATCAATGGTTTTGATAGTGTAGATAAGGAGATACTATTTCTGGCAGCAGTAGGCTGAGTATCCAGAAGACTTTTTTTGGGTGATGGACAAAAGAACTAGAGGTGAAATAAGGAAAATTTGAAAAAACATAGTGTCCGCGATTCTCCGAAATGGAGACAAAGTCCCGACGCTGGAGTGAAAACCGGAGTGTTTCACTCCAGCATTGGAGCCCGCTCCCAGCCCTCTATTCTCCCGCCCCCGGGGGGCTAGGAGCAGCGTCGCATATTTTAAGCGCGCTGAGCCTTGGCGCCACGTAAAAAGCGGCGCCGCGTAAATGACGCAGCCGACTTCGCGTAAATGAAGTCACCCGCACATGCGCGGTTTCCGTCCTCCCCGAGGCCGCCCTGCAAGAAGATGGAGGATGGATCTTGCGGGGTGGCGGAGGAAAGGAGATCCTCCTTTAGAGAGGTTGGCCCGCCGATCGGTGGGCCCCGATTGAGGGCCAGACCCCATCGGAGTCCCCCCAGTGTAGGAACCCCCCCCCCCCCCCCCCAACCACCACAGGCCGCCCCCCAGCGTTCCCGCTGTTCCCACCGGCAGCGACCAGGTGTGAACGGCCCCGGCGGGAACTTGTCATGTTGGGGCGACTGCTCGGCCCATGCGGGCCGGAGAATCACCGCTCGTCTATTGCAAACGGCGAGCGGCGATTCTCCGAGGGGCCAGCTGTGATTCTCGTGGTGCTGGTTTCGGGGGAGTGGGAGAATCGCATGTGGGTGCCGGGGCGGCGTGGTGGGACTGGCACGGCGCCCCGGCGATTCTCCCATCCGGCGTGGGGGGGGGGTGAGAATTTCGCCCAGTGAGTTTTGTAATCAAATCCTGTCTGTAGGGGATATATAGATATATAATATGTAAAAATATAGATATTTTTTGTTGAAATGTGGAATGGGCAATAAATAATGGCCTTGCCAGTAACAACTATGTCCCAAGAATAAATAATAAAAATAAGTTACTTAATAAACAAGCGTTAATTAACCTTGAGTTAATTCCCTGCTTCACAAATCCACTATCTTTTGTGATTTTCTAAAGTCTCTATTGTTTCATGGGGTTTTCGTGATCTTGATATCTACTCATGGGATTATTGATCAAATTAGGCAGCTTTTATTTTTGAAGCAGGCCAATAGGGAAATAGAAGACTGTTAATTGATAGAAGTGGATAGCTTCTTGTTCAATTCAATCTTCATAATTTGATACCAAAACGCAACACAATCGTGAATTAAAGTTGCATAGCACTCATCAAGTACAGAGAGTGAATAGGAGGGAGAGGGTGGAAGAATATTTGGATGGGGAAAATGCATAGTCGATGATAAAAGTATTTTAATGGCTTGCGAAGGCAAAAGGTGGAGAGTAAAACAGACAGAAGAGTGATTGAGAGACGGGCACATTTGAGAGGGAGGAAAAGAGAAAGAAAAGTGAGGAGAGATACAAAAATGAGAGAGAGAAAAGCGAAGAGGGACAGAAAGAGTAAAGTAAGAAAAGAGGGTGAGAAAACATGAGAGTCAGAGATATGAAAAGAATGGTGGATGGAATTGAGGGGAAATATGTGCAAATATCTATCGCCGATAACGCTCACCAGGCCATGGGGGAATCACTGATTAATCTCCCCGTGGGCTTTGTAGAATACGAATTCCCATGGTGATCATGCAGAGGGCCACCCAGTTAGGGCCTGTTCGAGGGATCTTTAAATGTGGCTCGCAGACCTGGACCGGCCATTTCCGAAAGTCCTGGGCTGGGATGCTTTGTTTGTCTGCCGTGGTAACAGTTCCATTTTCAGTTTAAAATAACCAGCTTGGCCTTTCACTCCGTCCTTCGTAGAATGATTGCACCATCATGACAGGTTCAGTCTGACCCATTGGTTTCTGTTGGTCCTGATCTGTGACAATTCAACACAGAAGGCTAGTGATAACAGAAGAGAAGGACACAAAGCCTGTAGAACGATGGTATAAATTCTCGAAACTCACACTGCACTTGAAGGGAACATAAGTCAGAAGTGGAGAGAATACATTGGCAAAGTTCTCATTCAATGGATTCATCCTTTACATAAATGGGCCAAATTCTTCACAAAATTAAAATCGACCCGTCTGTGCTGATTCATGAAGCTTTCCCTCAGTATTTTATACTTTGGGCAAGGGATTCTCTGCAGGATTCTGAACCCTGACCTCTGGCTCAAATGGAGGTCAGAAGGGCAGCACAGTAGCGCAGTGGGTTAGCCCTGCTGCCTCAAGGCGCCAAGGTCCCAGGTTCGACCCTTGCTCTGAGTCAGTGTCCGTGTGGAGTTTGCACATTTTCCCCTTGTTTGCGTGGGTTTCGCCCCCACAACAAAAAGATGTGCAGCATAGGTGGATTGGCCATGCTAAATTGTCCCTTGATTGGAAAAAATTAATTGGATACTCTAAATTTTAAAAAATGGAGGTCAGAAGCATGCACTGTGTGGCAAACAGGCACTCAATGGCCTGGAACGGCCAATCAGTGGTCAGAAGGCAGACTCGCCATCCAATTAAGAACAGCAGGCGGGCGGTCTCTCAAAGCTGGAGGGCCAATCAGAGACCTTCAGCTTGAAAGACGCAGCAGGCTGCCTTGGGAGGTAAGTGAGTGCATTTCAAAATGGAGCCACCTTCTCTCCAACTTCTTCAAATTTAAAATATAAAAGTACCTTTGCAGCAGAGCCAACGCTGTGGAATAGCACCGGGTGGTCTGTGGCTGCTGAAGCACACAGGCATGCAGGGAGGAGCTCTCGACCCACTGGCAGCACTGGCCCCACCAACCGGAGAATGTGCAAACTCTCTACAGACAGTGACCCATGGCCGGGGTCAAACCCAGGTCCTCAGCGCCGTAGGTGACAGTGCTAACCACTGCGCCTCCGTGCCGCCCTCCTTGCTTTAGTATTTTAGTGAACCAGCAAATGTGTAACAAAAGGGGAGCTGAATAAAGCCCCTTGTATGAACAATGACAGTTTGGAAACTGTCATTAGCTGTATTACCACATGCTATCCCCCTCAGCTGATGAATCAGTACTGTTCCATGTTGAACACCACTTCAAGGAAGCACTGAGGGTGGCAGAATATACTTTGAATGGGGAACTTCAATGTCCATCACATAGAATGGCTCGGCAGTACCACCACAGACCAAGCGGACTGGGTCTTAAAGGATATAGCTGCTAGACTGGGTTTGCAGCAGGTGGTGAGGGAACCAACAAGAGGGTAACCAATACCTGACCTCATCCTCACCTGCCGAAGATGCATTGGTCTTTGACAGTATTGGCAAGAAATACCACACAGTCCTTGTGGAGACAAAGTTCCCTTTTCACATTAAGGATACCCCTCATCGTGTTGTGTGGCACTACCACTGTGCTAAATGGGATAGACCAAACAGAATTAGCAACTCAAGACTGAGGTGCCATGAGGTGCTGTGGGTCATCAGCAGCAGAATTGTACTCAACCACCATTTGTAACCCAGCATATGCCCCACTCGACCATTACCACCAAGACAGGGGATCAACCCTGGTGCAGGAGGGCATGTCAGGAGCAACACTAGGCCTACCTAAAAATGAAGTATCAATCTGGTGAAGCTACAACACAGGACTATTTCAGTGGCATAGTGGTTAGCACTGGGACTGCGGGGCTCGGACCCGGGTTCGAATCCCGGTCCTTGGTCACTGTCCGTGTGGAGTTTGCACACTGTACCCGTGTCTGCGTGGGTTTCACCCCCACACCCAAAGATGTGCAGATTAGAGGGATTGGCCATGCTAAATTGCCCCTTAATTGGAAAAAAAATAATAATTGGGTATTCTAAATTAAAAACAAAACACAGGACTATTTGCCTGCCAAACAGCATAAACAGCAAGTTATAAATAGAGCTAAGTGATCCCATAACCAGCGCACCAGATCTAAGCTCTGTAGTCCTGCCACATCCAGCCGTGAATGGTGGTGGACATTAAACAACTCAGTGGAGGAGGAGGCTCCATAAATATCCCCATCTCAATAATGGATGAGCCCAGCACATCATTGCAAAAGATAAGACTGAAGCATTTGCAATGATCTTCAGCCAGAAATGCCAAGCGGGTGATCCGTCTCAGCAACCTCTGGAAGACGCTAGCATCACAGTCAAGCTTCAGCCATTTCGATTCACTCCACGTGGCATCAAGAAACGGCTGAAGGCACTGGATACTGAAAAAGCTATGGGCCCTGACAATATTCCTGCAATAATATTGAATACACGATGTCCAGAACTTGCCACAATCCAAACCAAGCTGTTCCAGTACAGCTACGACACTGGCATCTACCTGGCAATGTGGAAAATTGCCCAGGCATGTCCTGTACACAAGAAACAGGACAAATCTACTCAGCCAGTTATCGCCCCATCAGTCTACTCTCAATCATCAGTAAAGTGATGGAAGGGGTTATCAACAGCACTATCAAGAGGCACTTACTCAGCAATAACCTGCTCACTGATGCTCCGCCAGGGTCACCCACCATCTGACCTGATTACAGCCTTGGTTTAAACATGGACAAAAGAGCTGAATGACAGAGGTGAGGTGAGAGTGACTGCTCTTGACATCAAGGCAGCTTTTGACTGAGTATCACATCAAGGGGCCCAAGCAAAACCGGAGTCAATGGGAATCAGGGGGAAAACCCTCCACTGGTTGGAGTCACACAAATGAAGACGGTTGTGGTGTTTGGTGGTCAATCATCCCAGTTCCAGGATATCGCAACAGGAGTTACTCAGGGTAGTGTCCTAGGCTCAACGATCTTCATCTGCTTCATCAACGGCTTTCCTTCTATCATAAAGTCAGAATTGGGATGTTCGCTAATGATTGCACAATGTTCAGCACCATTCGCTACTCCTCAGATAATGGAGCAGTCCATGCCCAAAGACTTGGACAATATCCCAGCTTGGGCTGACAGGTGGAAAGTAACATTTGTGTCACACAAGTGGCAGGCAATTACCATCTCCTACAAGAGAGGATCTAACGATCTCCCTTGGCATTCAATTGCATTACTATCAACATCCTGGGTGTTACCACTGATCAGAAACTGAACTGGACTGGCCATATAAATAATGTGGCTCCCAGAGCAGGTCAAAAGCTCGGAACCCTGCGGCAAGAACCTCACCTCCTGACTCTCCAAAGCCTGTCCACCATCTATAAGGCACAAGTCAGGAGTGTGATGGAATATTCTCCATTTGCCTGAATGAGTGTAACTCCAATAATAATAATAATCTTTCTTAGTGTCAGAGGTAGGCTTACATTTA
Organism: Scyliorhinus canicula; assembly: GCF_902713615.1. Classification (NCBI taxonomy): domain Eukaryota; kingdom Metazoa; phylum Chordata; class Chondrichthyes; order Carcharhiniformes; family Scyliorhinidae; genus Scyliorhinus; species Scyliorhinus canicula. The sequence continues at coordinate 42,548,740 of NC_052165.1, read as the reverse complement.
TACTGCAAAGAAGTTACTGTGAAAATCCCCTCGTTGCCACACTACGGTGCCTGTTCGGGTACACTGAGGGAGAATTCAGAATATCCGATTCACCTAACAGCATGTCTTTCGGGACTTGTGGGAGGAAACCAGAGCACCCGGAGGAAACCCAGGTAGACACGGGGAGAATGTGCAGACTCCACACAGACAGTGACCCAAGCGAGAATTGAATCTGGGTCCCTGACGCTGTGAAGCAACAGTGCTAATCACTGTGCTACCACAGAAGAGAAACTGAAATGTTTAGAACATAATTAGATTTATCCATCATGCATAGGTGTATCCATGGTATTTGAATAGTATAAGAATAGGATCCACAATGATAACCGGCCTGATCAACTTGGACGCAATTTTGTGAAGGAAACAACTTGTTTTAAATAGTTGCCACTAATGTCCTGCTATAGAAAGGTTGCATAAAAACAATTCTGTTATTAGTGAATATGCATTAAAGCTTGTTGCTTAAAATCACTCTGGTTTGCGTCACACAGAGGTCATCGTTAGCATCATGGAATTTTTTTCATAGAATTTATAGTGCATAAGGAGGCCATTCGGTCCATCGAGTCTGCATCGGCCCTTGGAAATAGCATCCTACTTAAGCCCATGCCTCCACCCTATTCCTGCAACCCAGTGCCATCACCTAATCTTTTGACACTAAGGGGTAATTTAGCATGGCCAATCCACCTAACCTGCACACTTTGGACTGTGGGAGGAGACCGGAGCACCTGGAGGAAACCTACAGACACCCGGAGGAATTGCAATCTCCACACAGTCACCTGAGGCCGGAATTGAACCCGGGGCCCTGGAGCTGTGAGGCAGCAGTGCTAACCACAGGACGTTGCAGGACTAACAATTTGTATAGCAGTAGTGGGGGCACTACATGCAGCTCATCCCGATTCTGAGTGCCCACAAGACATTTTATTGACATATTTGGCATGTATTAAATGTATATAATCTTATCGATGGGATTATGTTTAGTGAACAAGCCCGATTTCAATCTTACGGCCCGCTGAGATGAAGCAGGAACACTCACTAGCCTAGGTTGCCCATCACAAGGGTGTAGTGACCATAAACATGTGTAATTCACAAAAAGCGAGTCTTTGATTGAAATGTGTGATTCCTTTCAAGCAATGTTTCAGGCCTTCCAGTGTCACAAAACTGTTTTCTTTTTCTAGGTTTTGACTTTGCAGGACAACTAGCCATTGGCCTCTCTGGATGGTCAGCGCCCTATCCTCAAGATGGCTCATTGCCTTCTCCTCGGACCCAGTACACATGCAAGGACTTCAAGCTGCCTCCTTCCAAAATATCTGTCTCACAGATGGAACAATCAGTCCCTGCCTCTTGTCCAGCTTCACTCTCCATCACACCAGTGCCTTCTTACTACAGCAGCAGCCAGGAAACTCTCAGCCAAGAAACTGAAGGTAGGTGAAATAACAAGTCACTTTTCCCTTTGTTTTTTTTTTATTGAAAGAGACAACGTGACATTTTGGCCAAATAAGGTTATTTACCTGTACTTGCATTTGAGCAGCACCTTCCAAACCCACGACTGCTACCATCTAGGAGGACAAGGTCAGTAGATACCTGGGAACACTACCACCACTTGGAAATTCTTCTCCAAGCCACAGTCCATCCTAGCTTGGAAATATATCTCCGTTCCTTCATATAATTGGGTCAAAATCCTGGAATGCCCTCCTAACAACACAGTGGGCATACTTACATCTCAGGGTCTGCAGAGGGTCAAGAAGGCGGCTCACCACCACCTTCCCAAGGGCAATTAGGGATGGGCAGTAAATTACACCTCCCAAAAATAAATATATTAGAAATAAAATAGCTGGGAATAGTTCCTCTTAAATAGGTCCTCCAATAACCACAACATTTATATAGCTCCATTAAAATAGTAAAACATCACAAAGCGTTTCTCAGAAGCGTTATCATACAAAATGGGGCATTAGCTTTTCTTTATTCTTTCATGGAATGAGGGTGTCACTGGCAAGGCCAACATTTGTTGCCATCCCTAATTGCTACATCATTTGTTACCAAACCCGCTGATGTTAAATGCTCGGATATCCTAAAAACCCAGAAGGGTAAATTGGAATATCAGTCTTTAATGGTGTATATTTTCAATTTGGTATCATGTGAGGAAAGATATACAAACCAGTGAGGAACAGTCCAGTTTTCCTGTAATCAATCATAAAAGAACATTTATTAACTTAAAAGAAACACACAAGAAAGACTACCATAGACTACAACAGTACACTTAACTACAATAATGACTATACACACACAGTATCTGATGAAGTTAATCCCTGTTCCCAGCTATCTATGCTCCTGAACTTTGACAAATGCCCCTTGTCCTAAAACAACGTCCCACTCAGTGTAACTAGAACAAAGAACAAAGAAAAGTACAGCAAAGGAACAGGCCCTTCGGCCCTCCAAGCCTGTGCCGACCATGCTGCCCGTCTAAACTAAACTCTTCTACACTTCCGGGGTCCGTATCCCTCTATTCCCATCCTATTCATGTATTTGTCAAGATGCCCCTTAAACGTCACTATCGTCCCTGCTTCCAACACTTCTTCCGGCAGCGAGTTCCAGGCACCCACTACCCTCTGTGTAAAAAACTTGCCTCTTACATCTACTCTAAACCTTGCCCCTCGCATCTTAAACCTATGCCCCCTAGTAATTGACCCCTCTACCCTGGGAAAAAGTCTCTGACTATCCACCCTGTCTATGTCCCTCATACTTTTGTAGAACTCTATCAGGTCGCCCCTCAACCTCCATCGTTCCAGAGAGAACAAACCGAGTTTATTCAACCTCTCCTCATAGCTAATGCCCTCCATACCAGGCAACATCCTGGTAAATCTCCTCCACCTTCTCTAAAGCCTCCACATCCTTCTGGTAGTGTGGTGACCAGAATTGAACACTATACTCCAAGTGTGGCCTAACTAAGATCCTATACAGCTGCAACATGACTTGCCAATTTTTACACTCAATGCCCCGGCCAATGAAGCAAGCATGCCGTATGCCTTCTTGACTATCTTCTCCACCTGTGTTGCCCATTTCAGTGACCTGTGGACCTGTACACCTAGATCTCTCTGACGGTCAATACTCTTGAGGGTTCCACAATTCACTGTATATTCCCTACCTGCATTAGACCTTCCAAAATGCATTACCTCACATTTGTCCGGATTAAACTCCATCTGCCATCTCTCCACCCAAGTCTCCAAACGATCTAAAATTCTGCTGTATCCTCTGATAGTCCTCATCGCTATCCGCAATTCCACCAACCTTTGTGTCGTCTGCAAACTTACTGATCAGACCAGTTACATTTTCCTCCAAATCATTTATATATACTACGAACAGCAAAGGTCCCAGCACTGATCCCTGCGGAACACCACTAGCCACAGCCCTCCAATCAGAAAAGCACCCTTCCATTGCTACCCTCTGCCTTCTATGGCCTAGCCAGTTCTATATCCATCACCTAGCCAGTTTTGTATCCATCCAACTCACTCTGTGAGTTAATACCAACTAATAGTTACTTCCTCTGAGTTATCTTTCGGTTTAGGAGAATCTTTCTTCCATTCAGTGTAGTTGTTCTCTGGTATATCTAAAACAAGCAGCTTTTAGGGCAGCATGGTGGCCTAGTGGTTTGCACATCTGCCTCACGGCGCTGAGGTCCCAGGTTCGATCCTGGCTCTGGGTCACTGTCCGTGTGGAGTTTGCACATTCTCCCCGTGTCTGCGTGGGTTTCGCCCCCACAATCCAAAAATGTGCAGAGTAGGTGGATTGGCCACGCTAAATTGCCCCTTAATTAGAAAAAATAATTGGGTAATCTAAATTTATTTTTAAAAAGGTGCAGCTTTTAGACTGGTGTTCTGTGAGAGTCCAGACCATTTGCTAGCTGTTTTCCTCTCTCGCTCTCTTCTTCTCTCCTACTGTCTCCAATTAACCCTGCTATGGATATATCGGTTTTTTTCCCTTTGATGTAATTCTATCTCAATAACACCTTGGACCGGCTTTCAGCATATTGCTGTAAATTATATTCTAATCTCTCCCCTGTGACCTCACCTCTTCCACAGTTCTAACACCTATTTCTGTGCACCATTGTTCACCCCCTCCCCCCCCCCCCAGTCACTTAAGTAAACACGTGTTTTCCTGTTACTAAGCTTATTCATAGAAACATAGACAATTTTAAAATCTCTTCAAACAGACACCTGCATCAATTCCATTCTTCACTTTATTTTATTCGAATCTTATTTTTTTAATCTTTGTTTTCCTGACTTCTTAAATCTTCCTTTTCTATCAAAGGCTTGACACATTTCACAGGGCATTTAAGAGTCAGACACATTGCTGTGGGTCTGGGGTCACATGTAGGCCAGACAGGGTAAGGGTGGCAGTTTATTCACTTACAGGTGCATTCGATGCAACAATTGATGATAGTCACCAATACTGAGACTAACTTTAATTCCAAATTTTATTCATTGAATTTAAATTCCACCAGTTGCTGTGGTGGGATTTGAACCCAGATCCCCAGAGCATTAGTCTGGGCCTCTGGATTGCTGACCCAATAATATTTAATCGACACTACCATGTCCCCTAGGGAGTTAAAAATTAAAGCAGTCGACTGGATTCAGGTTGCCCTCTGATGCACTATCAATTACGACGAGACGAGAGTAGAGAGTAATCGAGGCTTTATTAAGCAGAGATGTGTAGCCTCCTGCAACTGCTGCCGAAATGGCTGCAGCTCGGTGAGTGCACACATTTATACTCCGCCTACTGGGCGGAGCCAGCAGGCAGGAATCTACTCCCGTACCTGTAGTACAGGAGCCTTACCGTATTACCTCTCTTATACGTATTATACAAACAGTGGCGACTACCACACCCTCCTCCATGTGTTAGTGAGCACCACCCCGCCCTTCATTCACCCATGACATAATAATTATGTTATATTATTATAATAAATGCAAATTACTGTGGATGCTGGAATCTGAAACAAAAACAGAAAATGCTGGGAAAAATCAACAGGTCTGACAGCATCTGCGGATAGAGAGCAGAGCTAGTGGCCAGAATTCTCCAATTGTTGTGACTCACTTGTCCTGCGGGGAGCGTACCCCCGGCAGTGGGGTTGACAGCTGCGTGGGTTGGTTACAATGGGAAATCCCATTGACAAGCGGCGGGAAGGTAAAATCCTGCTGTCAGCGAACAGTGCGTGGTCGAAAAACACATGGCTGGCAAACTGGAGAATCCCACCGAACGTTTTGTGTCTGGATGGCTTTTCATCAGTCAATTCTAACTTTGTTAAGTGCTATTTCTCTCCTCCACACCTCAATGTCCTTATTTCTGCTCCCTCTCCTCCATCGTTCAGTCAGTATGATTCACCTCTTCAGAAAATCCCTGCCCACTTCCCTCAATCTCACCATCTCACTCTGCAATTTCTGAAGCCCTCCTATCAACCCTGCCTCTGATCCAAACTCTCTTCATGTTAAAGCAAAGTACTGTGGATACTGGAAATCCAAAACAAATACAAAAATTGCTGGATAAATTCATCAGGTCTGCAAATGTCTGTGGAGAGAAACAGAGTTAATGTTTTGAGTTCACATGACACTTCATTAGCACTGGTGCTTCACAGCTCCAGGGTCCCAGGTTCCATTCCCGGCTTGGGTCACTGTCTGTGCGAAGTCTGCGCGTTCTCCCCGTATCTGCGTGGGTTTTCTCTGGGTGCCATTCATTGGGCGCGATTCTCCGGCCTCGTTATGGCCTCGCTCAAGCAAAACGAGGCCGGCGAATAGTGGGAGAACCAAAAACGAGAACTGCGCCAGGCACCAGTTTGTGATGCAACCCATTCCTGTTGGCGAAATCAGGATCTTGCCATAGTTTGGTGAGAAACCCATGATCACCACATTTCCATACAATTAACGAGACCCCCCCCCCCCCCGACCCCCCATATCCAACAGCCTCCTGTCATTCAGTGACCTCCCCAGCAAGTGGTCATGCTGGTGCTAATTAGTACTCCCTTTGAAAAATCTGAACTTGGTGGAAGGGCTTCTGTGGGGAGCCAAGGATGGGAGTAGCCATCTTTGCTCACAGGCAAAGAGCTCGGGGCTGCTGGGCTTGCCACCCCAGTGCTCAATGGGGGTGGGGACCCTCAGTTGAGGGTGTGAGAAACCTCTGCAGGGATGGGCCGTCATGAGAGAGTGGGGGGGCTCTGGGGGGGCAAACGTGGGTCAACCACTCGTGGCATCACCATGCCAACCCCTGGATCATGCGTACCCATTCCTGAGGCAACCCTTGTCCCTGCCTGTCTGCTCCACCAACCATCCATTACTCCCACCAACTGCCAAAGCCTCTGGCCATGCGGCTGAAGGCTATTGCTAATAGGGAAATTGGCAATCGTGGTTAAGTGAGTTTTCACACAACCTAAGTGGATTCCCGTGGGTAGGCAGGTCATGTAGCATTGGGGGTTATTGCTGAGCATCCCAATCAGACCCTGATGTCTGGACATTGTGCTTGAACCATGCATGAGGCAACACCACACATGCAGCAGCCAACATCCGAACAACAAGGGGAAGGGACACAGCTCTGGGGGTGACAACTGTGAGGCCGTGATCGTGTCTTCCTCGGAGCTCTCCTCCATGGTGGTCTCCTGGGAGGCTGGAGAGGATGCTGCCCGGGATAGACCTGCGCCGTCGGCTGGAGGACCTGTGGAAGATGGGACATGTGGTCAGCAGGAGGAATGGGTCAGTCAGTAAGGCAATTACAACTCACATTTGACAGGTCCTTTGGCTGGGGCCCTGTGATTCCTCGCCTCTACGGCATCATCCAGCCTCCGCGTTGGTGCCCGTTCTGTCCTCGCCCACCCTAGTCACCTCCAGGTATGCTCCTCGAAGGTGGTGAGGATTCTTATGTCTGGCACACCACTGCCAGTATGGGCCCTCTCATGGCGATTGTGGGAGAGCTTTTCCTGAGGAGACACAGAGAGGGCATCATTAGCCACACGCGTGTTTCACAGTGGTGGGAGGGGGGTTGTGAAGGAGGGGTGGTGGGGGGGTTGAAGGGGAGGGGGTGTGGAGGAAGTGTTGGGGGGGGGATTGAAGGAGGAGGGGGTAGATGCTCTCGTGGGGCCGGAACGGTCTCGGGGAGGGGAGTGCGTTGGTGTCTACTCACTCGTGCTGCCCGGTTTAGATCATTGACCTTATTCCTGCACTGGAGGCCAGTCCTTCTGGTTGCACTCCCCAAGCTCACTGCCACCGCCACTTCATCCCAGTCAGCACTGGCTGCTCTATGGCTAACGCTGCTGGACCCTTGGGGCACAGGACATCCCTGTTGGCCTCCGCTGCATCTAGCAGCCTCCTCAGGTCAGCTTCCCGGAAACCTGGGACGCCCGGTATTGCTCACACAGCCTTGGGGTTAAAGCTGAGTTGTGTCGCACCAACATCATCGGAGGTCAGATGTGATTTGAAGCTTTAGGGCAGGTGCTTCCTCGTGCCTATCGTTTACAATTGCAGCTGGAAAGGATTAGCGTAGAAGATCTTTGTTTTGTTATTCTTTCATAGGATGTGGCTGTAACTGGCAAGGCCAGTATTTGCTGCCCATCCCTAATTGCCCTTGAATTGAGAAACTTTCTCAGCCATTTCAGAGGACAGTTCAGAGAGTCCCACATTGCTGTGGGTCTGGTGTCAATCGACTGCTTTCATAGTCACCATCACAGAGACAAGCTTTCATTTTCATTATTAATTGAATTTAAATTAGAACATAAGAACTAGGAGCAGGAGTAGGCCATCTGGCCCCTCGAGCCTGCTCCGCCATTCAATGAGATCATGGCTGATCTTTTGTGGACTCAGCTCCACTTTCCACCCGAACACCATAACCTTAATCCGTTTTTTCTTCAAAAAACTATCTATCTTTACCTTAAAAACATTTAATGAAGGAGCCTCAACTGCTTCACTGGGCAAGGAATTCCATAGATTCACAACCCTTTGGGTGAAGAAGTTCCTCCTAAACTCAGTCCTAAATCTACTTCCCCTTATTTTGAGGCTATGCCCCCTAGTTCTGCTTTCACCCGCCAGTGGAAACTACCTGCCCGCATCTATCCTATCTATTCCCTTCATAATTTTAAATGTTTCGATAAGATCCCCCCTCATCCTTCTAAATTCTAACGAGTACAGTCCCAGTCTACTCAACCTCTCCTCGTAATCCAACCCCTTCAGCTCTGGGATTAACCTCGTTAATCTCCTCTGCGCACCCTCCAGTGCCAGTACGTCCTTCCTCAAGTAAGGAGACCAAAACTGAACACAATACTCCAGGTGTGGCCTCACTAACACCTTATACAATTGCAGCATAACCTCCCTAGTCTTAAACTCCATCCCTCTAGCAATGAAGGACAAAATTCCATTCGCCTTCTTAATCACCTGTTGTACCTGTAAACCAACTTTCTGTCACTCATGCATGAGCACACTCAGGTCTCTCTGCACAGCAGCATGCTTTAATATTTTATTGTTTAAATAATAATCCCGTTTGCTGTTATTCCTACCAAAATGGATAACCTCATATTTGTCAACATTGTATTCCATTTGCCAGACCCTAGCCCATTCACTTAACCTATCCAAATCTTTCTGCAGACTTCCAGTATCCTCTGCACTTTTCGCTTTACCACTCATCTTAGTGTCATCTGCAAACTTGGACACATTGCCCTTGGTCCCCAACTCCAAATCATCTATGTAAATTGTGAACAATTGTGGGCCCAACACTGATCCCTGAGGGACACCACTATCTACTGATCGCCAACCAGAGAAGCACCCATTATTCCACCATTCTTTGCTTTCTATTAATTAACCAATCCTCTATCCATGCTACTACTTTACCCTTAATGCCATGCATCTTTATCTTATGCAGCAGCCTTTTGTGTGGCACCTTGTCAAAAACTTTCTGGAAATCCAGATATACCACATCCATTGGCTCCCCGTTATCCACTGCACTGGTAATGTCCTCAAAACATTCCACTAAATTAGTTAGGCACAACCTGCTCTTTATGAACCCATGCTGCGTCTGCCCAATGGGTTAATTTCTATCCAGATGCCTCGCTATTTCTTCCTTGATGATAGATTCCAGCATCTACCCTACTACCGAAGTTAAGCTCACTGGCCTATAATTTCCTGCTCTCTGCCTACCTCCTTTTTTAAACAGTGGTGTCACGTTTGCTCATTTCCAATCCACCGGGACCACCCCAGAGTCTAGTGAATTTTGGTAAATCATCACTAGTGTATCTGCAATTTCCCTAGCCATCTCTTTTAGCACTCTGGGATGCATTCCATCAGGGCCAGGAGACTTGTCTACCTTTAGCCCTATTAGCTTGCCCATCACTACCTCCTTAGTGATAACAATCCTCTCAAGGTCATCACCTGTCATAACCTCATTTCTATCAGTCACTGGCATGTTATTTGTGTCTTCCACTGTGAAGACCGACCCAAAAAACCTGTTCAGTTCCTCAGCCATTTCCTCATCTCCAATTATTAAAACTCCCTTCTCATCCTCTAAAGGACCAATATTTACCTTAGCCATTCTTTTTCGCTTTATATATTTGTAAAAACTTTTGCTGTCTGCTTTTACATTCTGAGCAAGTTTACTCTCATACTCTATCTTACTCTTCTTTATAGCTTTTTTAGTAGCTTTCTGTTGCTCCTTAAATATTTCCCAGTCCTCTAGTCTCCCATCAATCTTTGCCACTTTGTATGCTCTTTCCTTCAATTTGATACTCTCCCTTATTTCCTTAGATATCCACGGTCGATTTTCCCTCTTTCTACCGTCCTTCCTTTTTGTTGGTATAAACCTTTGCTGAGCACTGTGAAAAATCGCTTGGAAGGTTCTCCACTGTTCCTCAACTGTTCCACCTTAAAGTCTTTGCTCCCAGTCTACCTTAGCTAGTTCTTCTCTCATCCCATTGTAATCTCCTTTGTTTAAACACAAAACACTAGTATTTGATTTTACCTTCTCACCCTCCATCTGTATTTTAAATTCCACCATATTGTGATCGCTCCTTCCGAGAGGATCCCTAACTATAAGATCATGAATCAATCCTGTCTCATTACACAGGACAAGATCTAGGACCGCTTGTTCCCTTGTAGGTTCCATTACATACTGTTCTAGGAAACTATTGCGGATACATTCTATAAAGTCCTCCTCAAGGTTGCCTTGACCGACCTGGTTAAACCAATCGACATATAATAAATCTCACTGTAATAAATTGTGGCGCTAACAATTGCACACAAAGACTCGATTCGGTACAAGAGAGGCTTTATTACAGTGAGATGTTATTCCTTCGGCTGCAGCTGTAGAATGGCATCGCAGGGAAACTTATGAATATTTATACTGCTCTCTGTGGGCGGAGCTAGCCGGCAGGGGCCAGACTCATTTTCACAAGGGGTGAATGTGGTGATCTACCACTATATATATGTGTGTGCTTGCATTAGGGAATGTGTGACAGTACCTGTATTACAGGTTTTCCGGTAAGCCCCACCTTGACAGAATTGAAAGCCTTGAAAGTCTTGGGTATACACATTTAAGCTGACTTGAAGTGGGATGGCCAAGTGGACAAAATAGATAAATGGATGTTTATCTTCAGATCCCTCATCCCTTTCAGACTCTTGTCCATGTCTACACTAGTTGATCCACACTAGCTACATCCATTGTCACACTCATGCAATATAGACTCAGATTTATAAAGTATAAATTTGAAATGGTGTCATTATCTTAGAAAAATTGGAGAATGGGCACTTTATTTGTAGAACACAATGAAGTTGAGAGGTCAGGTGACCTTTTCTTTCCTGTTAATGTACATGGAAACTACACAAGGCCTTGAATTAGCCTTTATGTCTGGACAAGAAAAGAAAATGCAAAAGAACGTCTGAGACATATCATTTAAAAGTCATTCAAATGCAACAGACCTTTCCTGCAGATGGATGGTTGTGTTTATCCAAATTTTTTTTTAACTAGTGCACAAACTTCAAGCAGACATTTCATTCCTGAAGTGGAATTCGAAAGAATGGATGTGAGAAACTCCTAATCTTAAATGATGGTACTTGAAGGGGCGAAACTCAGACCCCATTGTTTGATAATGGCTAAATCATCAGAGACCATTTGCAGGAAAATTAAAGACTTGTCACATGACAGAAACCTATTGAGGACAAATAATAAGACATTTTTGGAGCAGAAACACAGGAAAAAAGATCCTGAGCAGCAAAAGAATGGGACCCTGTCAAAGATCCATCAGCAGGTAGATAGGTCTTTGCCTATCTATTTGAAGAACCAAATCGGGTTTTTGCTACAACTGCACCTTGACTCCGAGCAGTAAACCACTGCATATCTAACTTCATTAGCCTCCAGACTCGATTTCTTCAGAGTACCTATAGAATCGCAGGCCTGCAATGTTCCCAGATTTCATCTCGGGGAAAGTAATTGTGACAGTGAATTTTTGGACTTTTTAAGACCTAAGTACACGCTGCCTCTTTAGCTATCGCCATCTTTTCTTAAGTGTGTGAGTCTGTATAACTGTGCAAAGGGGTGCGGTTTTGAATATATTTTGAGTGTTGAACAATAAGTACTGTATTTATCCTTCTATATAAAAACTGAGCAGAAAATCTATCCATTGTCTGTTCCGAACAGTTTCAGCACTCATTTTTTCTGTTTAAAAACATGAATGTCTTTAGGCAGTGGAGATTCATATAGGAGTCACTTGCATTCCAGGGTTATCTACATTTTGTGCAAGGTGATTTTTGTTTCTGCCAGAGACACTTGCTTACTTTAAATGCAATATAACAATGCTGAGGTAACTAGTTCAGTGAGTATGATGGAAGGATTAAATGGGCTCCCAGGATATTCAAAAGAATGGAGAAGGCTTTTGTCAAGAAATATATGTGTTTTAATAACATTGGTATGATAGCTACAGCTAATGTTCCATCATGTTCTTTTCAACAATCATCGTATTTCGGACTTTTTCACATCATGCCTTATCTAAGATGCTATGTTTAATGAAAAACAAATTGACTGGCTGTCCCATTAATTTTCAGTTATATGGTTATTTAAAAAATTGTATATGTTCTTTTTGACTTTGCGAATCCAGTAGTTCACCCATGAATGATGTTTAAATGTGCAAGATTTATGTGCAATAGGGGTGGGTTTAGCACAGGGCTAAATCGCTGACTTTGAAAGCAGACCAAGACAGGCCAGCAGCACGGTTCAATCCCGTACCAGCCTCACCGAACAGGCGCCGGAATGTGGCAACTGGGGGCTTTTCACAGTAACTTCATTTGAAGCCTACCTGTGACAATAAGCGATTTTCATTTCTTTTCATTCAAGATGGATAAAGATAATCTCTTCAAAATGATCTTCATTTGTTGGTGCTGAAGAAAATCTGCAAAATGCACACGCTGGGAAGTGTGGGGCTCGATTCTCCGAAATGGAGACAAAGTGTTCGTGCTGTTGTGAACGCCGTCGCGTTTCATGACGGCATAAAATGGGTGCGGGAACTACCGATTCGGGCGCCCATGGGGGGTTAGCACGGCGTTGGAGTGGTTCACCCTGCTCCAGCCTCCCTTCCCGGCGCCACATGGGCGCTGTGCCAAACCGCGCATGTGCAGTTGGGCCACACCAACCCACGCTTGCGTGGGGGACTACTTCAGCGAGCCGGCCCCGACGCAACATGGCGTGGGGGTTCAGGGGCCGGCCGCACAACAAAGTAGGCCCAGGAGTTGGGGGGGGGGGGGGGGGTAGAGGCCGGCCTGCTGATCGGTGGAGCGCTTTTCCCCGCCCCACAGGCCACGCCCTCGACCCTACGCGCAGAGTTCCCGCCGTCTGCGAGCAGGGGTGAACGGCGCCAGCGGGACTCTGCCGTTTCCACGCGGCCGTTTAGCCACATCCGGGCAGGAGAATCAGCGGCCCGTGGCCGGCGCCGTGCCAAACGCTCCGGTGCAAATGGAGCCGATTCTCCGCACCTTGGAGAATCGCGCGTGGGCGTGGCACGGTTGCGGCAATTCTCCGGCCCGGCGTAGGGCTGGGAGAATCTCGCCCGTGGTGTTTCTAATTTTAAAAATATTATTGCAATGCAAGAAAAGCAGGTCTTTTAATCAGTTAGTTTTCCTCCTAAATGCTTAAGTTAATCAAATGTTCTAGACTGAGGATCGTGTTGTTATCACTCCAATCCTGTGAAGATTGTCTCAAACACAATCAACTAACAAGGTAAAATGATTTAGTCTTTACATGGCCCTTCGCCTTTCCATGAAGGACTGTTGATGACAACTCAGTCTAGCCACAAGTATATAACAAGTCTGTGCTGCACTGCAGCACATGGATTGAGAGTTGGAGGCTTCATAACCTTTCAAAGCCCGACTACATCACCTGGCAGAGATTTTGAATTTAATGTTTCATTTTGAGCTTATTGTAAGTTGGTAACTACTAACTTTTGTGGTTTTCTTTATTTACAGTATTCTGAAACCTATAGAGAATGTACTGGTCATTAAAATTCTACTGCGAGGCTTCCAGATTCATTTGTGCTGTTTCTAATGTTGCTGTGATTGCGCTTTTTTTAGACAGTTTATGTAGAGATTCAGACTTGGAAAATCAATTTAACTTTGGCCAAATTTATAAGTTAATTGCCTTATTTTGTACTTGCGATTTTAATGCATTTTACAGTGTGTGCGTAGAGGGAACAAATTGGAATGATGATAAAAGAAAAATCCGCTCTTTAAAATCTATTTTCTTTATTGAATTACACCTACAACACCCTAGATTCTTTTCATAGTCCAACACTGTGCAAGATCACTTACTGAAAGTGCTAACAATTATGTTACAATCTCCCAGCTACAAAAGCAGTATCAAAGTGTTGCGTGACGGCAATGTGTAAATATTGCTTCCGTTGTGATGGTGAGCTGTTTGGAGGGGAGGTTATTATTTCTTGCCTCATCACAAGAGGAACAAAATGGGATGGTGTTCGGAGTCAGTGTTTGAGACAGGGAGCAGTTACCCACTCGCTTCTCATGTTTCGCCGTAATTGTTATTTGGAAATCACTGCTCACCATGGCCTGGGAATTCCTGGCCTGAATTTTCAGCTCCGATGGGGTTGGGCACCAAGGCGGACAGGTGATGAATTTCGGGTTGCTGGTCTAAGTGCCTGTTCCTCATTTCACTCTTGGGACATTTTTGGGTAAGTGGGGTGGGTGAGGGTGAGGGGTGCGCAGGGGATGGCTGGCTATCCCCCCAACACACATGGATAGCCAATTGAACCAATAAAGGCCTATTGAAACCAATGATCAGAGGCTGACCAGGATTTTCCAGTTGACTCTAGGTCCCCAGCAACAGCGCGGGACAGTACAACTACCTGGAAGTGACTTCCCAGGAGCAGGGGCCAGCACTCCAGACAGGCTTAGAGGCCTTCACCGCCACACACATCATATTGAAATATTCTCCACACCGTCCACAGTGGTGATCTGTGAAAGACCAAATTCTGTCTATCCCAGCATTAAATATGTTAAAAAAATGGAGCATCTGCATCCCTCTGAGCTAGAGAATTCCAAAGATTCACAACCCTTCGAGTGAAGGAAATTCTCCTCAACTTCGTCACAAATGATCCGCCCTTTTTCCTGAGGCAGTCTCCCCATGTTTTAAGTTCCCTGACCATGGGAAACAATGGGCGTGATTCTCCAATCGCGGGACAGAGTTTCCGCGCCGTTGTGAACGCCGTCACGTTTCACGACGCCGCGGAACGGGCACGGGCAGTAGGGGTTCTGGCCCCCCATAGGGGGGCAGCATGCGCTGGAGCGGTTCATGCCACTCCAGCCTTACTAACTGGCGCGCACTGGAGGCAGCGCCAACCCACGCATGCGCAGTGGCGACGTGCCAACCCACGCATGCGCAGTGGCCTCACTGAACGCTCTGGCCCCAACGCAACATGGCGCGGGGGTTCTGGGGCCGGATGCTGGGCTCATCAGATGCGCAACAAAGTAGGCCCGCGTGGAATCAGTTACCTTGCGCCACCTGCACCATTAAACCCCAAATATTGGCTCTCTAATATTTTCGCAGGGGCCTAATGATGGACGAAGAAAGAACTTTGCTGGCTGAAGCCGTAGGTCCATATTTAATGTATAATTATTATTCTATGACTTATATAGCACTCCAATTGTAATGCATACTCAGATCATTGGAATCAAAGATGCATGGGAAAGATTGAGATTTCAATTTTCTTAGTGAGGCCATGAGATAAATATTACGCCAAGCCCAAGTAACATTTGCCTACTGTGTTGGGATTGTACCTCTAAACCCACCCCCAACCAACCCTTCCTCCTCCCGCCTCAAGATAAAGGAAAATTACTCCAAGCCCAAGTAAAATGTCCCTGTTGATTGGGCTCTAAACCCACCCCCAACACCCCCTCCCCCCGCCAACTCCCCCAACACCCACACCAGGCAATCCCAGAGCAATTGCCCAGTCCCAAAAACCTGTCACCCTGGCAGTGCCATCTGGGCACCTTGGCAGTGCCAGGATGTCACCCAGTTGTCACTGCCAGGGTGACAGGCTGGCACCAGCAGGGCCAGGGCCACCCCACCCAAAGGGCATGCACTGGGGGACCTAACAAGTGCCATTCCATCCAGCCCCTGTTTGTGGTGACCAGTTTGTTTTTTCAAAAAATATACTTTATTCATAAAATCTCCAATAAACATTACAGAACGTTTCAAATTGTCTTGACTACATTTCCAAAGTTACACATTCACTTGTCTTTCTTCCATTCAATTGGGATGATATTACACACATATCCTTCTTTATGTTACAGTTCTTTCTTAAATATTTACATTGTCGTGTTTCTTTTATACATTGGAGTATTGAAGACCCGGACCGAGGGGTTTTACACTGTTACCCACCCTTTGGTGTACATTTGCTGGTGAGACCTTACACAGTGGCCTTTCCCCATTGCGCCTTGGCGGCAGCTGCCCCAAGCTTGAGTCCCTCAGCACGTAGTCCTGGACCTTGGAATGTGCCAGTCTGCAACACTTGGTCAAGGACAATTCTTTGCACTGGAAGATCAGCAAGTTTCGGGCAGACCAAAGAGCGTCTTTGACCGAGTTGATGACCTTCCAGCAGCAGTTGATGTTTGTCTCGGTGTGTGTCCCTGGAAACAGTCCGTAGAGCACAGAGTCCTGTGTTACAGAGCTGCTCGGGATGAACCTTGACAAATACCACTGCATCTCTCTCCAGACCTTCTTTGCAAATGCACATTCCGCAAGGAGGTGGGTGACCGTCTCATCTCCCCCACAGCCACTCCGAGGGCAGCGTGCGACGGCGCTGAGACTTCGGGTGTACATGAAAACTCTGACGGGGAGGGCCCTTCTCACCACCAGCCAAGCTAGGTCTTGGTGCTTGTTTGTAAGTTCTGGTGATGAGGCGTTCTGCCAGATAACTCTGACAGTCTGCTCAGGGAACCATCCAACGTCCTCCACAGTCTCCTTTTCACTAAGGGCCTCGAGGACATTACATGCTGACCACTGCTTCATTGCTTTGTGGTCAAAGGTGTTTTTCTTCAAACGTTTACCCACGAGAGACAGGTGGTATGGCACGGTCTAACTACTTGGAGCGTTCCACGGAAATGAGGCCAGGCCCATCCTTCGTAACACCGGGGACAGGTAGAACCTCAGTATGTAGTGACACTTGGTGTTTGCGTACCGGGGGTCCACACACAGCTTGATGTAGCTGCACACAAAGGTGGCCATCCGGATGAGGGTGACGTTGGGCACGTTCCTCCCTCCTTTATCCAGAGATTTGTACATGGTGTCCCTTCGGACACGTTCTATCTTGGATCTCCAGATGAATTTGAAGATGGCCCGGGTGACTGCTGTGGCGTAGGGCTGGGTAATGGGCCAGACCTGCGACACGTGCAGTAACAACGAGAGTACCTGGCACCTGATGACCACAATGGAGAGGGAGCGTTGCTCCCACCAGCCCTGTTTCTGTTTTACCTTGGCAATGCCCTCCTCCCAGTTTTTGGTGCACGTCCCAGCCGCTCCGAACCATATCCCCAGCATCTTCAGGTAATCTGACCTGACAGTGAAGGGGACAAAGGATCAGTCGGCCCAGTTCCCAAAGAACATGGCCTCGCTCTTGCCATGGTTTACCTTGGCTCCCGAGGCCAGTTCAAAACGGTTGCAGGCATTCAAGTGTCTGCGTACAGACGTGGCTTCCGAACAGAAAACGGCGACGTCGTCCATGTACAGGGAGGCCTTGAATTGCACGCCTCCGCTGCCTGGGATCGTCGCTCCTCTCATACCCGGATCCGTCCTGATGGACTCGGCAAAAGGTTCTATGCAGCACACAAACAGGGCCGAGGAGAGTGGGAGGCCCTGCCTGACTCCAGATTTGATCTGCAGCTTTTTTGATTCCCACCCATTGATTGAGACTGCGCTATAGATGTTTGTGTAGAGCAGTTTGATCCAATTGCAGATTCCCTCCCCAAAACCCATTTTGGAGAGCACATCCATCATGTAGGTGTGCGATATTCTGTCAAAAGCCGTCTCCTGGTCAAGGCTGATGAGGCAGGTGTCCACCCTCCTGTCCTGCACGTAGGCGATTGTATCCCTGAGCAGCGCGAGGCTATCAGAGATCTTCCTGCCGGGTATAGCACAGGTCTGGTCAGGATGGATCACCAACTGCAGAGCAGACCTGACCCGATTGGCGATGACCTTGGCTAGAATTTTGTAATCCACATTCAACAGTGAAATGGGTCGGCATATTTCGAATTTCTTCCCTTTCCCCCTTCTGCTTGTAGATGAGGGTGATGATGTCTTTCCTCATGGATTCTGACATGCTGCCGTCCCGAAGCATACTCTCGTACACTTCCAGCAGGTCTGGGGCCATCCGTCCCACAGAGCCAAATACAATTCAGCCGGTAAGCCGTCGCTTCCAGGAGTTTTACTCGTCTCAAAGGATTTGACGCCCTTTGTCAGCTCGTCCAGAGTTAGTGGTTTGTCCAGGTTTTCCCGCTCGCTGTCGTCCAAGACCTTTGTGATAGATGACAGGAAGGTCTGGGAAACAGTGCTATCTGTTGGCTTCAGATCATACAGGCCGGCATAAAAGGATCTACTGATCCTCAGGATGTCAGACTGCGATGACTTTACGGAGCCATCTTCTTTCTTCAGGCTGCTGATCACAGAGGTCTCTCTGTGCACCTTTTGGAAGAAGAAGCGTGAGCACTTTTCATTCTGCTCCACGGAGCGGACTCGGGAGCTGAAGATAACCTTGGAGGCCTCCGAGGTGTAGAGCGAGGCTTGCTGGCTCTTCACCTCTTGGAGATCCTTCTTGACATCAACCCCCATCGACTGCAGCTGGAGCAAATTCTGCATACTTTTCTAGAGCCTGGACATGGCCCCTCGTCTCCCTCTCTCTCACCTTTTGAATGCCTTTAAGGATCAAAAACCTTTTGATGTTCCCCTTAATTGCTTCCCACCAGAGATGTGGAGACTCAAAGAGGGGTTTCATGATCCTCCAACCTATGTAATCCCTTTTAAGTTCCTCGAGGTTCTCTGGAGTCAACAGTTTTACATTCAGCTTCCATGTCCCCCTGCCCACCCCCTGGTTTTCCTGTAGGTGGCAGTCAGCCAGTAGGAGGCAGTGGTCAGAGAAGAACACCGGCTTAACGTCGGTTGACCTGACCATGAATGCATGGGACATAAAGACGATGTCTATCCTGGAACGGACGGACCATCTGGCCATGCGTATCTATGCTGCGCTCCGTCTGCAGGGTTACTGAAGACGTCGAGCAGCTTGGCGTCTTTTACCGTTTCCATCAGGAGTCTGGCGGATCGTCCAGCCGCATGTTTGTGGGGACCAGTGCTGAATGGTGCTCACCCGAGGTCTCCGAGGCAAAGGGATTGAATCCCAAAGCCTCAGGTACCTCTGGAATCTGCACATTATAGTGAGGCTTACTGCCTCGCTCTAATATGCAGATTTGCACATCTCAATGTCTCCACGTGATCCTGTTGGATCTTGTGAGGCATCGTGACCCGGGTAGATCCTGTGAGGGGGGGGTCTCCTGGCTTCCAATGGCCGCGCTGCGCCATGGCGAGCTGCTTTTCGGGCATAGCAAGGCTGTTGGATCATACCCCGAGACTCTAAAGGTGTCAAGGGGTATGGCGTTGCAGGAATATAACGTTGAGTTAGAAGATCCGCCATGATCACAATGAATGGCGGAGCAGGCTTGGAGGGCCTTCTCCTGCTCCTATTTTCTATGTTCCTATGATAATGTGAAATACAGAATGATGATATACTCTTCACCGTTCATGTAACGCCAGGATAAATTGGCTCCTTGAAGCTGGTCTCTTTGACCAAGCTTTTTACAATGTTTATGTGGTTCAGTGTCAAGTTTTGTCTGAATACACTCCTGTGAGTGTCTTGCGCCGTTTTACCATGTTAATGGCACTATATAGATGCTTGTGTAGTAGTACGTGATAGGAACTTCATGATGTGAGCTAAGTATTATACATGTGTCATTTGATCTGTAGCTGTCCTCACATGGTATTTGTTATCCATTGCCTGTTCATTGTCATTAGCTACTGAGTATAGACCCTAGTGTGCTGACAGCATTGCATTGTCCTCAACTCAATTCATCTCATGTGTAACAGAACTGAGTCATGAATTTGGATCAGTTTTGGAGCACTTTGCTTTTTTTTAGTTCACTGTCTTCAATGTCGTCTTTCTGTGATCTCCTTATGTGCCTGGGATTAGATTTTGTTTGATAACACTTCTGTGAAGTATCTTGGGACAATTCTATGTTAAGGATCCTTATGAAGTGTCACATAACAAGAAAGTTGAAGCCCATAGAATAAAAGGGACCGTGGCAGCATGGATACAAAGTTGAGTCAGAGATAGGAAACAGAGAGTTGTGGTGAAGGACAGGAAGGTTCCCCAGGGATCGGTATCGGATCATTGCTTTTCTTGATCCATATCAATGCTCTGGACTTAGTGTACAGGCACAATTTTTAAATTTTCAGATGACACAAAACCCAGGCCCTGTGAACTGTGAGGAGGATGATGATAGGCTACACGAGGGCAGAAACAGACTGCTGGAATGACAGATGAAATTTAATGTAGAGACATTTTTCATTTTGGTTGGAAGAATGAGGAGAGATAATATGAAATAAAGGCAATAAAAACAAGGCACAGGAGCATAGCTACCTGGGAGATTATGTGCACAAACCATTGAAGGTGACAGGGCAAATTGAGAGAGTGGTTAATATAACATCTGGATTCCTGGGCTTTCTAAATAGAGGCATAGAGTACAAAACCAAAGGCATCATGTTAAACTTGTATAGAAGACTGGTTTGACCTCAATTAGAGTATTGCTTCCAGTGGGCACCGTATTTTGGAAAGGATGTGAATGCATAAGAGAGGATGAAGGAAAGATTCATGAGAATAGATCCACAGATGAGGAACTTCACGTACATCAAGACTGAAGAAGTTGGGACTGTTTTGCTTGGAGAATGGCAGGCTGAGGAAATTTGATAGAGGTGTTCAAAATCATGAAGTGTCTGGACAGAGTAGATAGGGAGGAACTGGTCTCTTTGATGGAAGGATTGAGAACGAGAGGGCACAGAGTTAAGGTAATTGGCAAAGGAACCAAAGATGACGGGAGGGAAAACTTCTTCACACAGCGACTGGTTAGGATCCGGACTGCACTGCTTGAGTATGTGGTGGTTTTCAAAAGGCAAGTGGAAATTCTCTTATGAGAAGAGATTAGCAGGGCTCCAGAGAAAAGGCAGGGTAGGGGGAACTAGTCAAGTTGCCCTCACATCCACATGTCTGTGTGGATTTCACCCCCACAACCCAAAGATGTTCAGGTTAGGTGGATTGGCCACGCTAAATTGCCCCTTAATTGGAAAAACAAATAATTGGGTACTTGAAATTTATAAAGAAGAAAAAAAGTTGCTCTGACAGAGAGCTAGTAGAGACAGGACGAAGCAAATGTGTTGTAACCATTCTGTGAGCAAGTTGTTATTCTGTTCCAATAACTCAAAGATACTCCTTTTTATGATGAATCCCCAAAAGTTTACCAATTTATTTAACTCTACATTCCTTAATTAATATCTTTGGGATACCGTGTACTTTTTCAATCCAAGTTAGGAAACCATTTGCACTGTTGTTATGAAGCACTCTGGGCAGGATTCTCTGCTGGCCGACGCCGGGATCAGGAAACGCAATTGGGCGGAGAATCGGTTCCGAGGCTGAAATCACAGCGGGTGCCGATTTTGCACTAAATCGCAATTCTCCATTGCGTCGACAGCAGCGTCAATGCATTCAGAACGCATGTACAGTAAACAGCATTGGCATATCATTTGTGGTCCTGACCCAGTATTCTCTGGGGCCTCTGCAATTGTCCGCCTCCAATGAACGGAATTCCTGACAGTGAGGTTCATTTGTGCTTTTAAAAATCGAGAAACAGGCGCCGTGGCTGCTGAGGGAGAGAGACGGGGTACGGAAAGTGTCCAACATTACCATAGTTTGCTGACAGTTGTGCCACTGGCTGGGCAGGGCTTCTGTCAGGGCTGGGGGGAGTAGCTGGGGGTGGCCAGGAGGTGGGCTGTGGGGTCAGAATGGATGGGCATGGAACACTATTGCCAAACCTGATAGGCAGCCATGCAGCTGCACACGCCACTGACTGCCCACTGTGAACTTAGGGCCATGGGTCGTATCGGTGTCCCCCACCATCCCCCAGGCCACCCCACTCGGTGCACTCTGGCCCCAGCCAACCCATCAGACAATGGATGCACTCCAGCTAAACCAGTGCCATCTTGTTGGCTGGGATGAGTGTGTGTGTCCTGTCACAGTGTCAAGACCCCACCGATATATTTGCCAGATTTAGCAATACTTCCAATGGACAGAAAGCTCCCAGCTTCCCAGCCAGGTGTGTTTGAATAGGTTCTTTGCAGAGACATTTTGTGAGTATTATTTGCTAAACACTATAAGTGGGTGGTCACAGTGGTTAGCACTGTTGCTTCACAGCGTCAGGGTCCCAGGTTCGATTCCTGGCTTGGGTCACTGTCTGCATGTTCTCCCCGTGTCTGCATGGGTTTCCGCCGGGTGCTCCGGTTTTCTCCCACAAATCGTGCTTGTTAGGTGAATTGGATATTCTGAATTCTCCCTCTGTGTACCCAAACAGTATCCCTGGAGTGTGGCGACTAGGGGCTTTTCGCAGTAACTTAATTGCAGTGTTAATGTAAGCCTACTTGTGACAATAATCAAGATTGAAAAAAATGAAGTGACTATATTTGATTGTGGTGGAGCTTCTCACTGCGAATGTTACTCTTTCAGTTGGTGCCCATGTGCTGATTCACTTCATTCTGCTGCAATTGGCTGACTGCAGTCACTGCTCAAGAATACTAAAATCTTCATGCAGCTCATGGTCCAAACGAGCAGAAACCAGCTTCGGTGAACAAGCTGCGGCGAGTGGCCCATTGTGAGTGATTCTGATAGTCAGAATCAGTCAAGTGGATGCAGAATATCTTCAGCAGGGCTGTTTATAACCGCTCTGATCCTTGGGTGATTAATTAATTAAACCCCTTATTTTTTGTTATTGTTGTTTTTGTTTACAATGCCAGTAAGGTGATTTGCTGAGTTTTTGCTCCGGGGTGTCTTGTGTTCTGCATCCTTCTGAATGGCCTGGACAATTGCTGTGCTCTAATTTCTAATGCTGGTTAAGACTCTGCCGGCAATAGATAAATCTAAATGGTCGATGCAGTTGTGACTGGATCTTCATGCCTCTATTGGTAGGTGCTGAGATGTTTGCGGTCGTTATGTTCGGTCTTCAGTTGTAGATTGCTGCATACTACAGTTCAGTGACCTTCAGCCTCTGCAAGGGCAAAATAAAATTGTAGTCATTAAAAAATATATAAGACCTTCTCAATCTCGAGTTGTATCTGAATGGTTTGAAACGGGCGGAACGTAGCTGGAGGAATTCGAGTGCACTTTATAATGTTTTGTACTTTTGCATGTCCTTGATGAGGAGTGAGTAGCTTTGGGTATTTAACTGATGGACCCTCCAGGCTGTGGGTGCGAGGAGTTGTCTGTAGCATTGCTGTTCTGGATTCGGGGATGTTGTAAGGTAGAGCGGCTCGGATCTGTTTTTCGCGCGGATGTGTTGTGTACGTGCTGAAAGTTGCAGGTCCGATTCTCGTGTGTGTGTGTGTGTGTGAAGCAAAAGCATCATCTAAATGACATTGTAGAACTAGTCTCTGAACACAGCTGAATATCCTGCGAGGTCGCTGGATCAGTAAACCATGCACTCACTCCCTGGGCTGTACCCGTGTTTAAAACCTGTGCAATGTTTAAAATGTTAATTATTTGCAACGGGCTGTGTTGCTATTTGCTTCCCTGAATTGAGTGCAAGATGTTAACGGAATGGTGACCTTGTGGAAGGAAAGCTGTCTATTTAAAAATCACCCCTCCACTGTAGGCTTATCCTTTCAGTATATCCAGGGGGAGGAGAAAAAGCAATGCAGGCAATATATACCTCAAGAGATTTTGTAACGGACCCCTTCACTCTTGGCTAAACAGAATGGAGAATTTGAATCTGTAAACCTCTTTGGCAAATCAAATGTGGGAAAAAGCTGCACAGTACTTGTCTCTGATCATCTACTGCAGGGCATTCTATTGGCACATAGACAAGATATTGTAAGAGTTATCAGCTGAGTCACTGCAGTTCTTATCCCATGTCTATTGGAAAGAAGAATATTTGTGTGATTTAACCAAAAAAACTGCTGCTTTTAATGACTGCTATCCCAGAATCATTTTTAAAAATCTCCTTTCCTTTTTTTGTATAGAGCCAGTCTGTTTTTCACAAGGGAGGCTAAGTGCTAACTGATAATGAGATTACTTTTTAAAATAGACTGGAACATATTAAATTACTGCGTTAAATTGTCATTTATAGAGAGTCGTGAATTCATTTGCCTGAATTGTTTTGGGCCAGCTGTGACAGAGCAGAAATTGAGATCGATTCTTCTCCATCCTGTTGCTCAGGGTGAAGAAGAATATTGAAGTATTGGAAGGAATTATGTAAGTTTTGTTGCTGTATCAGTTCTAGGTTTAAAAACTTATTGCATATCTTGGATGTTTACAGTGTAACAGAGTTCATTTGACTGTAGCCAATCCAAAACAACTTTTTAATGGCCACTGATACAGTGAAACTTGGGTTTTATTTTCATTTGAATTTTCAAGCTACTGAGCGGATGAACTAGAAAAATGATTTTCAAAAAGATTGTTTGCCTCATTTTCAAGTTGGTTAAGTGTGTAGAGAAGGGGGATGAAAACTGAATCTGCAGGAAAGGCTTGTGCATTTTAACACCTTGTTTTTAAAAATAAACTTGGATGTTTTGTTAACTAGTTTTTAAAAAGGGATTTTTGAATAAACATCATCCAATATGTATTCTGTTAAATGAGATCAATGAACACTCTTGATGGAGTCATAGTTTCATTACAATCTTCTGGTGTTGTAAAATATGACATTGCTTTAAAAAGCTCCATAAATGGGTGGTGCCGTGGTTAGCACTGCTGCCTTATGGCACCAAGGACCCAGGTTTGATCCCAGCCCCAGGTCACTGTTGCACGTTCTTCCCGTGTCTGCATGGGTTTCGCCCCACAGCCCAGAAAGATGTGCAGGGTAGGTGGATTGGCCATGCTAAATTGCCCCTTAATTGGGGGGGAGGAAATAGAATTGGGCTCTCTCAATTTATATTAAAATAAACTCCAGAAAATAAAGTTCTGTCTTCTTGAGCAGGCTTGGGCTATTCACTCGTAAGAGGAGACCCGATAGAGGCCTTTTAAAATGCACTGTTGCTTCACAGTGCCTGGGTCACTATCTGTGCAGAGTCTGCACGTTCTCCCAGTGTCTGTGTGGGTTTCCTCTGGATGCTCCAGTTTCCTCCCACAAGTCCCGAAAGATGTATTGAATTCTCCCTCCGTGTACCCGAACAAGTTCTGTAGAGTGGCGACTGGGGGATTTTCGTGGGGGATTTTCACAGTAACCTCATTGCCGTGTTAATGTAAGCCTATTTGTGACAATAATAAAGATTATTATTAAAAATTGTGAAAAGCATTTATTAGAGCAGCAGATACCTGGAAACCAACACCTGAAGGTTCCTTCCAAGTCACTCACCACCCTGACTTGGAAATATATCACCATTCCTTTACTGTCGCTGGGACAAACTTCCTCCCTAACAGCACAATGGGCGTACCTACACCTGAAGGACTGCAGCGGTTAAAGAAGGTGGCTCACCACCAACTTGCTGATGGGCACTAAATGCTGGCCTAACCAGTGACACCCACATCCCGTAAATGAATTTTAAAAATTATGGGTCCGAAACACCATCTTAAAGATTTATTCCCTCTACCACAAGAACACACTATACTAATATGGACCCTTTGAGAGCTTGTCCAAACTTGTGGCCTTTGCCACTGCATCGGGACACCAGCTGCAAGTTCCCCTCCCAAGCTGCACACCATCCTGACTTGGAGCAAACTTGTCATCCTTTTACTGTCGCTTGGTCAAAATCCTGAAACTCACTCCCTCACCACACTGCCTGTACCGACACCACATGGATTGTTGTGGGTCAAGTTGACTGCTGCCCATCTTCCCGAGGGCCATGAATGCTGGCCTGGTCTTGCTAGTGATACACTCATTCTATGAATGATATTTAAATTGTGGAGGAACTGTATCCGATTGAGTGAGCCTTGGTGTCCATTTGGAGTTTAGAAGATTGAGAGGAATTTTAAGATCCTGAGGGGATGCTAAAAGAATGTTTCCCTTTTGAAAGACCCAGTCCTATGAAGATAGAGATGAAGACCCGATCCTACTGAGATGGCAATGAAGAGAATTTTTACCTCCCGAGGATGGTTATCTATGGAATTCTTTTCCTCCGAGAAGGGAGGTTCGGTCACAACGTAGCCCAGGCTGAGCTAGATGAAGTCTTGACTTGGGAGTCAAGTGAGTTGGGAGAGTTTAGCAGGTAGGCAAGAAAGTGGAGTTGAACCCACAGTGGAGCTGAGTGCTTGTCATGGCTTCTCAATTTGTATGTTAGTATGAGTCACTAACAGATCAAATAAATGTTTTTTAGGTGGTGTTTCTTTAGAGCTGTGAGAAGTGGTTGAAGGAGGACATGATGCATTTAAGGGAGCCTGCTGTATGCGTGAATGAGGGCTGAATGGGAGGATGGTATGTGGAGTATAAACATTGCCATGCATCAGATGGGCAGAACAGCCCATCTGCTGTAGCTTCTAATTTTAAATAAATTTAGAGTATCCAATTTAGCATGGCCAATCCACCTACCCTGCAGATCTTTGGGTTGTGGAGGCGAAACCCACACAATCACGGGGAGAATGTGCAAACTCCACACGGACAGTTACCCAGTGCCGGGATCTAACCTGGGACCTCCAGTGCCGCAAGGCAGAATGCTAACCACTGCGCCACCGTGCTGCCTCGCTATAGGTTCTATTAATTGTTTTGAAGCTAGTAATTATTTTGGGTCTGTTCTCAGCTGGACAGCATGGTATAGTTGAGTGCATATTAATACCAAGCTGTTAACATATGCATATTGGGCATTTTTCTTTTATTTTGTTGTTGTACCCTTGATCATCTTTTGGTGTATTGAAGGTGTAGGGAAGATGCACTTGACCCAATCTGGTGATTATTGGATGACATATTAACAGAAAGATGAGGCCCCAGGACCATGAGATGGACTTGGTTATTAGGAGTCCACAGCCAGTGGTGATTTTTAAAATATTCTCAGTGGCAATTGAGCCAAATATTACACATATATCACGCTGTACTGAAGGCATAACTTGATCGATGTAGATCAGTGTTTTTCAAACTTTTTTTTTTCCCCGGACCTACTTTTGCCATCTGGCTGCCCTTCACGACCCACCCCGCATTCAATTACCTTGAATGCAAAAAGGGAACCTGCTTGGTCCTCCAATCAGGTTCACAGGAGGGGAGGGCAATGTGCATAGCAAGGGCAGAGTTATTTAATTCCTGTGCGTCATCTTCATCTTTGAGAATGGATAATCCAAGCTCTCGCATTATGGTCGTCATGAAGGGCAAAGTAACAAAGTTCTTGGGCTGGATTCTCTGCTGGCGGGATGCTCCGTTTTGCTGGCAGCCCGGGGGTTTCCCGACAGTGTGGGGCTGCCCCACAATGGGAATCCAGTCGGCATAACGGAACATTCCGCCGGCGGGGTGAACCTGAAATGTGATGTGGCGGAGAGGAGAATCCAGCCCCCTGTTTTTACTCTGCACGGGACAATCGTCTGAGATGTTTCACCAGAATGCAGACAGCCTCAATGCTGTTTGGCCATGTTTTCAGTATGCTGTCACAGGTCAGGTACATCAGTGTAGTTTTGCATTTGGCGAGAGTTGGAAGTTAATAACTGACCCTGGAGTCTCAAACACAAGTATTACACTTTTTCACCCAGCACTTCTCTTTCAAAATCTGAACCAGCTTCTCGTTATCAGTAGTTCTCTGCATATAACACACATGGGCTTTGCATCCTTATTTGTATTGGCACAATTGATGAAACCATACCTCAAAAAATCATCTTTACAGTGCTTTGTTCCCCATTTCTCCGTTGTAGTCTGTTAACCAGAGGTGCAGACCCCTGTACAAAGCTAACACTAGTATTGCTCTGTCCTGTCCTGGACTCTCCTGTGCAGTGCTCTC
This sequence comes from Scyliorhinus canicula, assembly GCF_902713615.1. Classification (NCBI taxonomy): domain Eukaryota; kingdom Metazoa; phylum Chordata; class Chondrichthyes; order Carcharhiniformes; family Scyliorhinidae; genus Scyliorhinus; species Scyliorhinus canicula. The sequence goes on along the minus strand of NC_052165.1, from coordinate 42,520,975 downwards.
CAGATTCAGATATGAGATCCTGGCTGATAGTGCATTGCCTATTGGCCATCTCTTTCTTGGAACACACCTTCTTCCATTCAGCTCTCTTCTGTGATTTATTGCCAAAAACGCATGCAGAATGTGTGACCTGCTCGCTGCTGCCACTAATGGCCGGGAGACTCGCATAGCCTTACTTCGTTCTCATTTGAAAGGTGGCAGACGCTGCCATTCTCAATAAACATGCTGGTAGTGGCCATTGTGTGCTTCAGCCTAGATTGGGACCACAATGAAAATGCCACAACCAATTGAATCATAAAATTTACAGTGCTGAAGGAGGCCATTTGGCCCATTGAGTCTGCAACCGACTATGAAAAGAGCACCCCACCCAACCTTTTTGGACACTTATTAGCATAGCCAATCCACTTAATCTGCACCTCTTCGGACTGTGGGAGGAAACCCACACAGGTGCAGGGAGAATGTACAAACTCCGCACAGACAGTGACCCAAGCTGGGAATCGAACCTGGGGCTGTGAAGCAACTGTGCTAACCACTGTGCTCCACGACCTGCCCATGACCTACCCATGAGTCAGGACCCGTACTTTAAAAAAAACCCTGATGTAAACTACCATTTGTAATTAACATTTTCTGAGAACAATTTCCCCAAGTAACCAATACCTGGTTGATCTGAAGGCATGCAGCTATTTTAACCCGAGGCTGGATAGAGGTGCTGGTGGGACCTTTTTTAGTGAGCAGTGTACCACAAACTATGTTTTCTGTTATCTCTCATTTTAGGTTTATTCATAAAATATAAAATACATTACGTTATCCAATTATACCTCTTTGTGGATGAGAATGTTACTGATCTACATTCTTCTCTCTCAAAATCAGCTTGGAGCACCTTAACTCAATAATCATCACCTTATTGAGTCTGAAGGTAGTGGGTTCATTCTAGAGACCTGAGCACAGGGTCAAGGATGGCACTCTGTACAGTACTATTGGAATGCTGTCACAGTGCTAACCGTGTGCTACCAATTGTAAAAGGAATTATAAAAATGCAAATTGAAGTCCAAGAATGCTTAATGCATTCATTTGTGTCTCTCAGTATCAACACCTATTACTTCCGCTATTGAGCCTCCACCAAAGTTGGGAGGGGTCTTTGATTCTGTTGTCCGCTTTCCCCAGGCAGTGGGAGGTGTAGATGGAGTCAGTGGATGGGTGGCATGTTTGTGTGATGGACTAGGCTGTGTTCCCGACTCTCTGAAGTTTCTTAAGGTATTTGGCCGAGCGGTTGCCATACCAGGCTGTGATGCAGCCAGATAGGCTGCTTTCTATGATGCATCTGTAAAAGTTGGGAAGAGTCAGTGTGGACATTTCCTCCATTCCCTGAGCAAGTATAGGTGCTATTGTGCTTGCTTGGTGGTAGTGTTGATGTGGGTGGACCAGGGCAGATTATTGGTGATGTGCACTCCTAGGAATTTGAAGCTGTTTGAACTCCCGTCTTCCCCACTTTGCTTACTCACTTAATCTGTCACTGTTTGCAACATTATCTTCCTGTCTCCATTACTTGCTGTGCTCCTTAGTGAAATTGCATTTGAAATTTCACTGATATTTCTTCAATTGAATTCAATAAATCTCCTAACTTGTGGACTGGCACCTGATAAATGACCCACTATGATTCCAGACTGTTGTAAGAACCTGGCTGGCTGTCCTTTTGGGGACGTGTACCTGTCCCAACAGATAACTTGTGGTGTATAGTTCCCTTTTTAAGAGTCAATAGGGCCCCAGAAAAAAAACATCAGGGGACCAGGATAGGGGCCCACCCTAACAAGTGTGGGCTTCTGCCTTTGATCTCTGAATGCTGGCAGGGAGCCAATAAGCTGCAAGACTCTTATTATTTTTTCATACCTAGCTGGTGAGCCATTATTGCATTGGCGATGAGGATGAAGCAGTATATGGGACCTTTTGAGATCGGAGTCGGATTGTAAAACAGCAGTGTGCAAGAAAAATGGTTCTATGGTCAATCGATCCCTTTGATGCCTCCATTGAAGATTCTGAAGAATATCAGTGTTACTTTATGGCCAAAGGAGGAGGGGAAGAAGGCAATCCTTTCAGTGTTGGACCCAGGCGCAGAGTCCAATCGGCAGCCTTACATCAGCAAATGTGCCTGATTTCTAGTTCATCAGTGAGACAGTGTGCCTCCGCCAGCACACTAACATCCAAAACCCTCAGTCATCCGGCAGCGTGCCCAAGAAGAGACCATTGCAACTGACCGAATGAAGCTAAGGCAAATCGCTGAGCATGGGGTCCGCCTGAACATTATGCTCTGAGATGGTGGCCATCCAGAGAAAGCGGTCAGTGGAGACCTATAAAATTTAAATGTGGAAGATGGTGCTTGTGATGGAGAGGAGAGTGCACACAGGAGCTTGTGTGTAAAATGGCAGCGCAGTTCATCTGTTAGGGCTGGAAGCTGCAGTGAGCCGTGGTCAAAGGTGAAAGTACTAGTTTTAAACTTTACACAAATGTAGCAGCAAGCAGGTTCTGAATTAGGAGAGTGAATGCAACACAGGATCGACTGTGTTATCGGTGCCAGAATCTTGCAGATGTAAGAAAGCAGAATGCTATTCATGCTACCAGTAGGGGCACATCACACACAATATCCCTACAAATTGTTCATGTGAACAACATGAAAGTTGGCAAGGTATCCCCCATCACGGTACTTTTGGTTAATTGGAAGTAGACACTGGAGCATCTGTTACTGTAATAGGGGAACAGGGAAGAAGTTTGGCCTTTTGGGTTAATTAGCAACCTAAACAGGAGAGGCCATCACTATCACGGACGCTACCACTGTACCAGTGAGATATTAGCAGCAATCTGCTTCATTCCCACAGGACCAAGTCTACTGGGCCGCAACTGGCTCAAAAAAGGGCATAATCCTCCGGCCCACGCTGTATCAGAAAAACAACTTGCCACGGCAGAGTGTGGCTGGTGAAAGCTGGGAGACCCCAGCTTTCCTGGGATCTACCCAAGTTTGGCATTGAATCTCGCGAGACGTTGCAATGGGCGGGATCACCCAAATTCTTTCTAACAAATCTACAGATTAGAGCTAGGCAGTAAGCCCGAGAGGTATGAGGCTTTGGGATTCATTTAATCCCTTTGCCTCGGAGATCTCTGGCGAGCACTCAAGACGGAACACCACACCGGTGTCTCCAAGGGATTGGAGGTCCCTAGCTGGCCTGGCACTTATGGCATCCTTTGGGCAGGATGGTGCTCTGGAACTGCTGGTGTCATCTGGACATCCTGGCAGTGCCACCTGGGTGCTAGGGTAGCACTCAGTTGGCATTTGCACGATTGGGCTGGGGTTGCCTGGTGTGGATGTTTGGGGGCAGGAGGGGGAACAGGGTGGGTCACGCTGAATTGGGAAGGGGAAAAAAGAATTGGGTATGTAAATTTATAAACCATTTTTAAAAAAGGAAACTATCCCACCAAACACATCAGGAAGTTGGAGCATATGAATATACATGTGCAGGAAATTGTGGTGGTGCAAAACCTCGGTACATTGCCAGTTTCAGTTGACTAGTATGGGACCAGCGGAGACCTGCTGTTATCCAAAGTGAAGCATGGAATATTGGCAGGATGGACTAACGAGAGTGAAGCATGGAATATTAGCAGGATGGACTAACGAGCTGGTATCTGAAGAAATGAAGCCATACTGTATTCGGAATGTGAAGACTCCAACACCCTGCTGTACCAGGAAGGGAGTTTGCTTTTGGCTGGATTACATAGTGCCCATCCAGATGTGTCAAATTTGAATGGTGCCATAAGTGCCAGGCCACCAAACAGCTTCTGCCTGTAGTCATTTAGTGGCCTGGCATATATGCTGACCGAGGTTAGTTAACCACTACGATCGGTGCTAATTTGTAACCAAAGTTGCCTGCTACAGCCCCTTTGCACTTGCAAATGGCCTGGTCGGCAATGGGTGTGTATCCATATTTTGGGGCACTGATTTTACTCCTGATGTCCATTGGAAGTGTTACAAATTAATTCTCCGATGCCACAGTTGAGAAATTAGTGTTTTGCAACCCATGGGCCATCTGATGCTCCTAACCCGCAGATCATAATCAGTAAGGAAAGGCAACCATACCTCCTCTACGATCACCCTCAACACCAGTGTCCGACAAGGCTGTGTCCTCGGCCCCCTACTATACTCCTTCTACTACGACGACAACGTCGTCAAATTCCTCTCCGACTCGATTTGCAAATCTGCTGATGACACCACCATAGTGGGTCGAAGGAGTCCAGGAATGAGATAGAGAATCTGGTGAACTGGTGCAACGACAATAATCTCTCCCTCAATGTCAACAAAATGAAGGAGATTGTCATTGACTTCAAGAAGCCCCTGTCTACATCAATGGGAATGAAGAGCTTCAAGTTTTAGGTGTCCAGATTACCAACAACCTGTCTTGCCCCCCCCTCCCCCCCCCCAATGCCGGCACTATAGTTAAGAAAGCCCACCAATGATTCTACTTTCTCTAAGGAAATTTGGCATGTCAGCTACGACTCTCTCCAACTTCTACAGATGCACCATTTGAAAGCATTATTTCTGATTTGTACCACAGCTTGGTATGGTTCCTGCTGTGCCCAATACCGCAGGAAACTACAAAAGGTTGTGAATGTAGCCCAGTCCATCACACAAACCGGCCTCTCAACCATTTACTCTGTCTATGATTCCTGCTGCCTCGGAAAGGCAACCAGCCTAATTAAGGACCCCACGCACCCCAGACATACACTCTTGTCACCTTCCGTCGGGAAAAAGATATAAAAGTTTGAGGTCACGTACCAACCGACTCAAGAACGGCTTCCCTGCTGCCATCAGACTTTAGAATGGATCTACCTCGTTAAGTTGATCTTTTCTCTACACCCTAGTTATGACTGTAACATTATAATCTGCAGTCTCTCCTTCCCTATGTACGGTATGCATTGTCTGTAAAGCATGCAAGAAACAATACTTTTCAATGTTTTTAATAATACATGTGACAATAATAAATCAAATCAAAAGTAATAGTTAAGTGCTGAATTTCACCACTCCACAACCACTTCCACAAAAAGCTTATCTGGCTGTGCCTCTGATCTTTTTGTGATTGGCCTTTCCCCTCCCTGGCAAATTCACTTGGGCAAGATGAACGAACCAGTATGTCAGAAGTTTCAAGCCGGGTCCTATGAGCTGTAGCCAAAACAGGATAGTTGTCTTATTAAGTGAATGTGCAACATAGAATTGTCAGGAAACCTGTGGGCTATTTACATGGTCAGAGTAGTGTAGAGAGAGAAATACAGCACAGAACAGGCCCTTCGGCCCACGATGTTGTGCCAAACTTTTGTCCTAGGTTAATCATAGAATTTTGGACACTAAGGGCAATTTTTCATGGCCAATCCACCCAACCTGCACATCTTTGGACTACTGTAGTACCGAGTCGGCCTGTGACAGGAGAGTTCTGCCATCGCCTCAGACACCATCGGGTGCGATCCTTCCGGAAAGCCGAAACTATCAGAGACTACATCTGACATTGAATGACTTGGTCCCCTGTTCACTGTATAAAAGAACTTGGGAAGGGATATGTCGGCCAATAGGGTCACATGATTCAGGGTGGGGTTTACCCTAGGGGGTGTGGGCTTTTGCCTCAGACAGATTCCCGGCTGACTGACCAACACAAAGCTGTAAGTTCCTAAAGTTGGTTATATTACAAATAAACGTTGGTTGTTTAAGTATTTTTAGCATTTTAACATTTTACAAAAACAGGACCGCCAAGCTCAGTCCTCGCTTCTGTCTGCAACTCTGGCAGGTCCGACACCCCGAATATGGCCCCCAGGGGACTGTCTCCAAATCCACATTCAGGATCGGCAACATCGTGCTGACATAAGACCCCCCCCCCCCGAAATTTCTCCAACTTCAGGCACAAACTCCTTCTCTCCCACTTGGCCTTAACCCCCTCCCATAGACACCGTTTTTATCGTCCATCAAAATCCTCCCATAAATCGCCAAGACTACCCCACCCACCAACCCCCGTTACCGACAGCACCTCATCCAACAGCGAGGAGGCAGGTGTTGCCTGAAAGGTCGAGGGAAAACTTTTTTCTAGCAATGCCCTGCAGCTACATATACTTGAAGCCCTCCACATGTGGCAGCCCAAACTTCCCCCTCAACTCCAAGCTTTCGAACCACCCCTCCAATAAACAAATCCTTCAACTCCTTCACCGCTTTCTTCTCTTATCTTTCTCGCCCCGCCTCCTTTCTCTTCCCCACCCCTGGAGAAGACACCACAGAATATTTGCTTTTCCCCAAATTCAACTTCTATACCGGAAACGCTCCAAATCTCTTAAGCAGGTGGTGAGCCAACACCCCAGTCCCGCAGAGTGGTTGATTCTCTTCTGAAAAGTCCCTAACAAGTCTCTATTTATATATTTTCATTTTAAGTGGCTCCCATTGCTCCCATTGGCTTTCTTTAGGTGAAATCCATTATTATTATTATTATTATTATTATTATTATTTCTTAAAGTGTATTCACCTGCTTGCTGCTGGCATCTGACCTACAGCGTGAAGCCCAATCCTCTTCAAAATCCAGCCTTTACATTACATTTAATAGAATAAATATTGTTTTGCTTTAAAAAATACTTTTCCATTTCTGCTGTACCACTCTTGTAGAGTGGGTCGCGTGCTCCCCATACCACAATCTATTAAAAGTTGTGGGTCAGGTGAATTCCATGATGATACACTTTGGGGTTCTATAAGCCCTGGCCCATAACAAATTGGGTGTTTGAGGGGGTAAGTCTATCTATTGGATTGGCATAGTGAACTTGAGATAGTGAGAGGTGAGCATATTGTGGTTGCATTTCGGGTGTGGTATTTTAGTTTAAGTAGGGAGTATGTTGTGGACAATGGCTCTTGTTTGGGGGTGGAGACGGTCACACGCAGTACCTTACGGGCAGAGACTAAAAGCAGGCTGTTAGATTTGGCAAAAACATTCCAGTTAGCATTACCTGACAAAATGCGAAAAGATGAGGTAACATTTCAAGTTGCCTGAGATACAGTTTGACTCATTAGAAATGGCAAAGATCCAGTTGCAGATTAAGCAACTTGAACATGAAAAAGAATTAAAGCAGCTTGAATATGCAATGAGAGAAAGGGAGATAGAGATCAGGGAAAAAGAAAAGGAGAGAAGAAACAAACAAGAGTAGCCCTAGCAAAACAAAAGGAGATAGAGAGGAACAGGAAAAAGAGTGAGTATGAACTTCAGAAAGTAGCTATTAAACATAACGGTCAGTTAAAATTGGCAGACGTAAAGGGAACGTACAGTTGGAGGATAATAGTGATGAGGATAGTGAGAAAGCATGCCATAGTCGAAGGCTTGGTGGGGATCTATTTAAATATGTCCAAGCATTGCCAAGGTTTGATGAAAAGAAGTTGGAAGCCTTTTTCATTTCATTTGAGACGGTAGCTAAACAAATGAAATGGCCACAGGACATGTGGCTATTACTGATTCAAACAAAGCTGACAGGTAGGGCTAGTGAAGTGTTTGCACAGTGTTTGCATCACTACCGGAGGAGGTATCTGGGATGTGATGAGGTGAAAAAATCCATCTTAGTTGCATATGCACTAGTGCCTGAAGCTTACAGACAAAGGTTTAGAAATTTAAGCAAAGAGTTTGGTCAAACATACATGGAGTTTGAAAGGCTCAAACAGAGTAATTTTGATAAGGGCTTTGAAAATAGACCAAACGTATGAAGCTCTGAGAAATTATACTTTTGGAGGAGTTTAAAAATTCAATTCCTGATGTAGTGAAAATTCATGTGAAAGAGCAGAGGGTTAAAACTGCGAGATTAGAAGCAGAAATGGCAGATGATTATGACATCAGTGTCAGCCTGTGAGGGATAGGAACTGGGGACATGAGAAATACTCAAGTGGTAAAGGTGATCTGATGGGCGATAATAAGGACAGTGTACCTCCAGATTAAAAAAGAAATCCTGGAGGGTGGAAAAGAAATGAAAAGTTTCAAATGTTTTCACTGTAATAAACTAGGCCATGTAAAGTCACAAGTCAGTGTTGGTGGTTGAAGAAAAGCACTGGGAAGGCTGATGTGGTAAAACAGGATAAGACAGTGGAGTTTGTGAAAGTGGTAAAGGAAAGCCCAAGTGAAGCGAAGAAGGTGCAAAACATTGTACAGCCTGATCAAGAGTTGATTGATAAAGTGCCAGATCTCTTTTTAAAGAATTTACTTGTGTGGGTAAAGTTTACTCGCGTGTATCAGGAGGAGCAGGTAAATAAGTCATGAGAGGATGAGGAGTTGTGTAGTTTGGGAAGAATATTGCTGGAAAAGGTGGTAATATGTGGCATTTGGGGTGAGAGTAGTGTTCAATTATAGAAGGTAAGGTTGGAAAGTCGAGTGAAGAGTGGTGAAGTGGTAGTAGGAGTAATAGAGAAACTATCTTGTCCAGGAATACAGTTTATCTTGGGTAATATAGCTGGATAACAGGTGGGAGTGATGCCTACGGTGGTTGATAAGCCAGTGGAAAATTAGACAAGTGTTAAAGGACAAATATCCCGGGATTTTTCTGGATTGTGTAGTAACCTGTGACTTTGCGACCTTGTTAAGACAAGAGGAGAAATCAAGAGTGAAGATAAGTGGAAGTGCAATTGTCAGAAACTATTTTGATTTAGATGGTTGAAAAAGAACAAGAACAGGTGGAGGATGAGGCGGATATTTTTAGTTTAGGAAAATTAGCGGAGTTACAATGGAAAGCTGTAGAAATACAATCTTATCAAGGATCAAATTTTACGTCCAGGTTATTCAAAGAAGTTATGGATAGCTTCAGAATAAAACAATTTTTAAATCAACTGCGTACCATCCAGAATCACTGAGTGGCATCAGACATATTGTAAAGATTATCCAGAGGATTGGGATAAAGGAATTCCATTTGTACTGTTTGCGATTAGGATGTACCTAATGAGTCAACCAAATTCAGTCCTTTTGAACTAACATTTGGTCAGGAGGTAAGAGGACCAGTTAAATTGATTTAAGGAAAATTTGGTGAGTGAGAAATCGGAAATTACATTATTGGATTATGTGTCAGATTTTAGGGAATGATTTAAATTGAGCAGGTGAATTGGCTAGATAACATTTGAATGTTGCACAAAATGTGATGAAACGGGTAATGGACAAGAAATCCAAAGTTTGTAGTTTTGCCTGTGGAGATAAAGTTTTAGTGTTGTTACCAGTGGTAGGTCAACCTTTTAAAAGCTAGGTTTTGTGGACCGTATCAGATTGAAAGGAAATTAAGTGAGGTGAATTATGTGGTTAAAAACACCAGATAGAAGGAAGACTGACTGAGTGTGTCATGTGAATATGCTTAAAAGTACTTTTGAAAGGGAAGGAGAAAAAGGAGGAGGTTTTAATGATTCAAACTCCAAGTGACAAACCAAATTCAGATGACTGTGGATTTGACATACCTCAAATTGAATTGGAAAATGAGGATGTTCTTAAAAATTGGGATAAATTGTTGAGTTACCTTTCAGAGGAAAAACGAACTGACCTGAGAGTTATTGATATCACATGAGCAAGTTTGTGGAGATAAATTGGGAAGTACTAAAAAGGGCTATACATGAGGTAGATGTGGGAAATGCTGTTCCAATCAAACAACATCCATACAGACTTAACCCTTTAAAATTGGCACAGGTTAACAAAGAGATTGAGAGTTTGCTTAAAAATGGCATAATTGAAGTGGGTTGCAGCCAATGGAGCTCCCCCATAGTGATGGTACCTAAACCAGATGGTACCCAACGGTTGTGTGTGGACTATAGAAAGGTTAATGCAGTTACAGGAATGGACTCTTATCCTGTCCCACGTTTGGAGGATTGCATTGAGAAAGTGGGACAATCTGTTTTTATTTCCAAACTGGATTTACTTGAAGGTTACTGGCAGGTACCTTTGTCCGAAAGGGGGAAGGAAATTTCAGCTTTTGTGACTCCAGATGGTATATACCAATTCAAAGTTATGCCATTTGGCAATGAAAAACGCCCCAGCCACATTTCAATGGTTAACTAACAAAATTGTGTCAGGATTACCCAATTGTGCGGTATACATCGACGATCTGGTAATTTTCAGCCAGACATAGAAAGAACATTTAAAAACATCTGGGGGAATTATTCGATCGACTTCAGGAGGTGGGTTTGGTGATAAACCGAGCCAAAAGTGAATTTCGAGAAGCTCAAGTCACTTTCCTTGGCCATACAATTGGACAGGATTGAATGGTCGCATGGGATGTGAAACAAACAGTTTTTGAGGAGTTTCCGATACCCTCAAGACAAAGTGAAATAATGCGATTCCTTGGCATGGGTGTATTTGATCGAACATTTGTGAAAATTTTTTGTAGCATGGTTACTCCACATAGACTTGTTGAAGAAACGTCAAATTTCAGTGGACAGTGGAGTTTTGACTGCCTGAAAGCTGTGATAGCCAATGCTCCTGTGTTGGAGAATTTCAAGGGACTCTAAAGTATCTGACTTTAAAGAGAAATGCTGAGGCGTAGAGAAATGGAGGGATTGTGCAGAGACCTTCCTGTTCAAAGAGACTGTCAATCGAGAAGGATTCCAGTTGGAGGAAAAACAAAAAAATGGACTTATTGTTGTACCTGTTGCGTGTGTTTTTTTTTATAAACAGAAAAGTATATTTACTGTGTGCAATTCTTAAACGATAGGGAAAAGATGACAAATGAAACCATCTTGAAGTTGATGGTTTATTTTTTTTCTTGAAGGGTGGTGTCATGTGAGAGTACCTTTTAAGAAATTGGTGTTTATAAATGGGTGTGTATAAATATCTGCCGTGAGTACCTTAAGAAATGGATGTTTATTACTGCAGTGATGTCAGTGGGTGGAGCTGGGCTGTCTGTCAGCTTTTTACTTTCATTTTAGGCTGTTTGCTGCAGAGTGGGTTTTAGTTTCGTTTTCAGAGCTGGATAGCTGCAGTCACAGCCAGAAGGAGTATGAATCTCTGTCTTTGTAATCTTAAAAACTGTAAATCGATCCTTTGGTGATTTAAAACTAAACTGCTCTCAATAGTGAATTTAAACCTGATCTTTGTGTTTTAAAGGTTTTGTTTAAGTCTTGTGGATGCTTAAAGGATTACTTAGTGTTGTATTCTTTGGGGGTTGTATTTGAATTGATGGTTGCTAAGATCGCTGTTTTAAAAAGGTTAAAATTATTTAATAGAATAAACATTTTTTTGCTTTAAAAAATACTTTTCCATTTCTGCTGTACCATGCCTGTAGAGTGGGCCGTGTGCTCCCCATACCGCAATCTATTAAAAGTTGCGGGTCAGGTGAACTCCTGATACACTTTGGGGTTCTCTAAACACTGGCCCATAACATCGCACATGCCACTTCTGGCGTGGTGGTGGTGGTGGGTGGTGGTGGGGGGGGGGGGGGGGGGGGGGTGTGTGTGTGTGTGTGTGTGAGTGAGAGAGCGAGATTGCTGTTCAAAACGTGGGCTGGCAAATAGAGTCAACTTCAGTGGAAGGAAAATGGGGTTTGTGATTGATATTTCACCATTGTGCTTAACACCAGTTTTGCCCCCAGTGTGTGGTTTTTTTGGGTGGGGGTGGGGGGGGGGTGCGTCACATTGGCTTTTAAAACTTCTCCACTTGTAAACAATTTTCCCAACTCTGTTTAATAAAAAAGTTCTGTTGCATGTTCATTTTCAGACTTTCTACCCCAGGTTTCAAAGAAGAAATGGAAAGCAAACCAAAACTGTTCCATTCAGATTACTTTTTGTCTGAAACATCTGAAGATTTTATTTTGATCCATTACATGGCCGGGCCAGTAGTCTAACATCAGTCAATATTCCATTATTGCAGGCAGCTGATCTCCATTTCCATTAGTCTGGGTAGTGTCTGTCTGTGTACAGCTGGAAAGGAGTTGGGTTGTTAGTTCGGGTGGAATTCCGTCAGGAGCACTGCACTGCGAGCAGAACATGTTCTGTTTATAATTCTGTTCTTGACCTTCTGGGTTTGGACAGAACAGCTCTGACTTTTCTTTTTGTTCAGTTCCAGATCTTCTCTTAAAGACTGATCCAGTTTTTCTCCTCTGCTTTTATTGAAGATGCCATCTAATCTTTGCAATATTCTCCTAGCTGTAACACATCCTTGAATGTTCCCTCTGACTATAGCCTCCAACGCATCTCCCTTTTTCTATTGTGCACCATTAACAACCTGTCTGCAGTCTAGAGGCCACTATGTAGAATTCTCTCCCCCTTCTCTCTTTTTGAATTCCACCTCACTGAGCGCTTCTCTCTCTCTCCTTGGCTTGGCATTCAATTTTCTGATCACTGTTTATGAAGCACCAAATGTTTTTGTGTATCTTTTAGTGTGAGTGTCGACAGATTAACAAACCATTTTTAGTTTTAAAGCTTGCTAGTTTTGGTTATGTTACGGACTCCTGCTCAGCTCAATGGTTATCAATTTCTCTTTCTCTCGTAATGTGTTTTGCCCTCTCTTAATGTGTTTCTGGAACAATGTTGTCAGGTGTGGGCGTATCTCTCGGACTCTGTGCTAGTGGGTTTTTGTTTCCCCTCTGTCTGTTTGACCCATATACTGTCTGTTATGTTGGAGTCTCATTTCTGGACCCAATTTCCTAATATCTCCCTCGTGTGATGTATTACTTGTGAAACTTAGTTCCTACAATGCACCAGTGGAAATTGGATACTAAAGATATCCTGCCCATGATCCAATACTGTCATGGTGGCACAGTGGCTAGCACTGCTGTGTCTCAACACGAGGAACCTGGTTTCGATTCTGACCTCGGCTGACTGTGGCATTTGCACATTTTCCAATTCTGTGTGAGTTTCCTCCCACAGTCCAAAAATGTGCAGGCTAGGTGAATTGACAAAATGTGCAGGCTAGGTGAATTGACCATGATCAATGCGCGGAGTTACAGAGATAGGGCGGGAGAGTGGCCTAGGTAGAGTGCTTTTTCGGAGGACTGGTGCAGATGGGCCGAAATTGTCTCCTGCACTGTGGGATTTTGTAGAAACTTGCCTTAGAAGCTGCAATAGTAGGGAAGCACATAGTACAATGCTAATAGTTATTGACTTGTACTTCTGAAAAGAGAGACCGTCATTGCTTTAGTGCATTTCAGAACATCAGGATAAAGTGCTAAAGGGAGTCACACAGGAAAATCAAAAAAGCTCAGACTGGAATCGATCTCCATTGCAATCCATAATTGACTTGTCAAACAGGAATGAGTTGCATTTTAAACTTGACTAACCTTCACCAAAACCTTTTGGCCATGACTAGGACGTGAGATCTGCAAAATAAATGAATCCCCCTGTACTGATGGGCTGACACCATCTCCTTTCAGCCCTTCCTTCTGTTCAACCAGGATTAATAAACCACCACCTAGCTGGAGGAACCAGGATTAATAAACCACCACCTAGCTGGAGGTAGTGTTAGTCTTCACTGAACCAAAGCACATTTTATCGAACTCTGATCTGGACAAAGTGTGGTCCAGTTCCAGGGTTGTTTGGCTGCAACCGGACACCGTCATGTCTATTGTTGGTGTAAGTTGCAACGTTGACAAATGAGGGAAGATGGTGACCATTGATTTTAAGCTGTGTACAGTTCATCTTCCTTCAGAGAGAGAGAAAACCTGGAGCAGTAAATGATGCCTTGTTTGCCTCATCCAAACAAAAACACAAAGGCCATGTGTGGGTTATTGCTCAGTGGTAATTCTGCTAAATGAACTGTGACAGACAAACCCAACAATGCACTGGCATTCCACTGCTGGGTAACTACAGAGGTGAAAACTGAGTAGGCACTCTTGCAGGAATAATTCTGTCCCATGGACCCACCAATTTGAACAAAGCTGGAAGGGTGCACTTCACAAAGTGATCACTGCCTTAGCTGTCGTTCATTAGATAACACTCTCTTCTCGGGTACCACTGTAGAGACTTAAGCACAAAAATCTAGGTCCACACTCCACTGAAATACTGAGGGGGTGCTGCATTCTGATGTGCCATCTTCTGGATCCGATTTGTCCGCTTGGGTGGATGTAAAAGATTGTGTGGCTTTCTTTGGAAGAGGAGGAGCAGTCAAATGTCTTAAGATTATAAATGACATTTTCTGTTTTCCTTGTCCTGGCAAATACATATCCCTCGGTTGAAATCAAATAAAAATGAATCATTATCCTATTGCTATTTGTGGAACCTTAAGTGTGCCTAAATTCACTGCTGGTTTTTTTGACATGAAGATGGAAAATGAGAATTTAATTGACTATATTCAAAAAGCACCCCCGCGACTGAGCCATTGAGCGAACTATTTAGAACCTTTTTTTTTGTATTGTCTTAGAATTGTAGAATGATGCAGCTCAATAACTTCATTTATAGTTAGTGGCACGGTAGCACAGTGGTTGGCACTGCGGCTTCACAGCGTCAGGGTCCCAGGTTCGATTCCCGGCTTGGTCACTTGTGCAGAGTCTGCGTCGGTTTCCTCCGAGTTCTCCGATTTCCTCCCGAAATACATGCTGTTAGATAATTTCGACATTCTGAATTCTCCCTCTGTGTGCCCGAGACAGGTGCCGAAATGTGGCAACTAGGGCTTTTCACATGTATGCCTACTTGTGACTATTCTATTAGTATTATATTATAATTATATAATTATAATAATAATACACCTGGATAAACATCCCAAGGTGACGCATCAGGAGCACTATAAAACAAAGTTGGGACACCCGAGCTACATGAGACGTTGGTTTGGTCAAGAGGGAGGTTTTATGGAGCATTTCAACGGTGAAAACAAGTCCGTGAGGCGGTGAAGCAGGGAACCTCGGCAGCTGAAGGCACAGCCAGAAGTGAATTTTATAATTGGGGTGTTCATAAGGTCTGAATTAGAGGAGTTCAGATATCTCTGGGGGTTGTGGTGCTGGAGGAGGAATAGATGGGGAGGGACAAGGCCATGGAGTAATTTGAAATAAAGATGAGAACTTTCCAAGTGTAGGTCAGAGAGTACAAGGCTGATAGAGGAACGATTGTGTGTTGGGATACAGCCAGTCGTATGGGGAGAATTTAGATGTCCAGCCAGGATCATGCCTGTGCTGGCTCTTTGAAAGATCCAATTAGTCTCTCTCACCAAAGTCCTACAAATCTTTCCTCTTCCAAGTGTTTATCCAATTGTCTTTAGAAAGCTATTGTTGAATCTACTTGCACTATCCTTTTCAGGCAGCCCATTCAAATTCGCTCACGTTCTGCATAAATTCTCCTTGTTTCCATCTCCTGGGTCTTTTCCCAAGTTGAAATCTCAATTTTCCCTGTAACTGACCCTCTACTGGGAATATTTCTTATTTACTCATGATGGCCTTCTGAATCATGGGTTACTGTTGTTTTGCACTCCATTAAAATCCTTACCCAGCAGGGTTGCAGATGTGAAATATATCGTAGCTTAAAGCACTGAAATGAATAGTGAGTTAAATCCCTCCCACATATATCTTTCATGATGAATAAATACTTTTTTATGCCTAGAAATAATATTGAAACTGCAACACTGACAATTTTCAGGTTCAATCAAGGCTTTCCAGAAGGCATTTTATGAACACCTTGAATAGAAATTGTGTGCAGTGGGGAACGGGCAGGCGACTGACACCTTTTGGAGAGCCGGTGCAGACACATGTCAAATGGCCTCCTCCTGAGCCATAACAGACTGTGATTTTGGGAGCTTGCTGTGCACAAATGGACTGCTGCATGTCCCACATTACAACTATGACTTCGCTTGAAATATACTTCATTGGTTGTAAGGTGTTTTAGCACACTGAGGCTGTGAAAGTGTTTTTTATATGTGAGAGCCTTTTCCTTTACTGTGGGTTCCAAAAATATTTGGCACTACATCATAATATCAAAGATTCTGATTTTTGAGAATGAGGAAGTGAGCAAGGCCACTTTACAGAGACTCAGCAGTGTGGTGATGTGCATCACTAAATACACAAAGGGTTAATGTAAATACACATAGACTAGATAGACACTAGAGCAAGCACCAGAGACATGACACACAGACAGTCAACCAACAGTCAACAGTAAGATAGGACATGACCAATGGGCATTCAGGACACAGAGGTGACACTACCACAGGGGGACATTACACCAACGCATATAAAAGGACACAGCACATAATCTTTCTTCCAGTGGAGACATTCAGTGAGTACACAGGGTTGATTTGAAACGCATCACACCTACCACGTGGATTGTAGCAGACTGGTTAGACCGTCTGAGTAGCTATAGCAGGATTAACAGGAGAGTCTAATCCAAGTAGGAGAATCATTAACGGTTTAATAAATGTGTTCAAGCAACCTTATTTTGTCATCAAGGAAGCCGCTTATGCTACGTCAAGAGCATAACAAAACAAGCAGATGTAGTCCATATCAAGTGCTGCGGTTTGAAACAAAGCACCGAATCACTGCAGACTCTTATTAATCATTGCAAAATGGGAACCCATTGGCACAAACAAACTCCTTCAACATTTATAAACCCAAAAGAGAAAATTTTGATCACTGTCACTTATCTCACTTTTTTGTAGTTCCATGTTGTTGGAATATATATGTGTATGTTTTTAAATTGTTTTAGCAATTCCCTTTCTCTCTTTGCATCTCTGCACCCCCCCCCCCTTTTGTCTAACAACATTACAAAGGGACTATTATGAAGTAATACAGACACACCTGAACTAATGAGGCACAATTTGCTCTTGAAACATCAATACAAAATTATCGCTAATTTGTGCATAAACGCTCATCCACAGGGAGTTGTGTTGAGGGAGTACTGCATTGCCACTGTTTAATGATCCTGCTTTTCTTACCAGACTGCAAAAGATGCAGTGGCACTGTTTGAAGAGTGAGTGCAGGATCCAAAACACTTGTAGTTCATTCATCACATTTTTCTGCCTATATGGAACCACCACTGCGAAAATTAGCTGCTGCAGCTACCCAATGTTAAATGAGCTTTTCACAGTAACTTCATTGCAGTGTTAATGTAAGCCTAATTGTTACATTAATAAATATTATTTTTTAAAAATCCATTGTGTATATATTTGCTGTTTAAATAAGTGTTCTTCCTTTTGCACCAGATGCCCACTCCCAACAGTTAATTTCACAATGTTTGGTGTGCAAACATTCAGGAGCAAGAAGACTTGAGTGCATCAAAATACATCTCCCCATGGGAAGGACGGTCTATATTGTCAATTGATTACACACCTCGCAAAATGAATTGCTAATCATTCTTGGTGTATGTCTTTAAGCTCTCCCCTTTTTTTCTTTGTTCTGGTCAGGTTCCCTTCTCCATCACATGATACTCCAGCACTTTCCCGATGATTGATGTCTGGGCTCTTGTGGTTCACTGCATTCTCGTTCCCTCTTTCCTTGAATGATAGTGTACATTCGCTACCCTCCAATCCAATGGGACCATTCTGGGTTCTAGGGAATTTTGGAAGATCGCAGTCAGTGCATCCACTTCTTCCCTAGGATGCAAGTCATTAGGTTGAGGGAATTATTTTTTCTAGTCCCTGCCTTTTCTCCATTGCAAATTCCTTGTCTCTTTAAGATCTCACCTCCCAATTAGTGCTTTGTAGTGTGAGGGCATGCACATAATGGAATGGCAGAGACAGCAAAAAAATAAAAATAAATTCCTCATGATGATTTCTCCAGTGTCAACTTTGAAAAGTCACTTTCCCCACACTTTTATTTGAAATATATTGGTGCAATCTGTTTCTGTATTTCTGCTTAGTTTACTGTTCTATATTTTTTCCTTTGCCAATTTTTTTTGCTGATATCTGCTTCTGACTCCTTTTCATTTAAGTTCAATACTCTAGTTTTGGACTTGTATCTGCCACGCTCATGAAATGAATAATTACCCCTGTCTCATGACCCTAAACAAGATCTAAAATATCTTCTGTCCTGGTTGTTTTAGCTCTAGGAAACCATCTCAAATGGATTTCATGAGTTCATACTACTTTTGCTGTTTCTTTTTTCCCCCAGTCTATATGAAGATTAAAGTCACCCAGTAATCTTTCTATTTCTTGATTTAATGCTCTGACCAATAGTACTGTGAGCAGACCGATAAACTACTCCCAAAAGTACTTGCTGACGCTTGTTATTTCTTATCTTCACCCAATGCTGAATATACTTGCTCTTTCACGCCAGGATCATTCCTCACGACTACTTTTTTTTGTGTCATTGTTTTTATTGTCAGTACTGCCTGCCACCCACTTTCACTTCTTCTTCCTTTTTGTCTGTCTTTTTAAAATGTTTCTCAACTTTGATTACCTCCAGAACAAAATAAAATTACATGGGGCGTAATCAAACAGCCACAATGCGCCCGCAAAGTAGCTCAACGCAGTGTGGCCGATGGAAGCTGGGAGATCCCACACCCAGGATCTACCCAGCTTGCAACGCCTTGTGAGATCTAACGCAATCTCTTGCAACATTGCAATGTAAACTCCGGCCATTGTGGGTGGGGTCACTTTTAGGCAAATCTGCACATTAAAGCGAGACAGCCAGTTTCACTTTAATTTGCAAATTCCCGAGACGCTGGTGTCTCGCCCCTTCGCCTCTTGAGACCTCAGTCGAGCACTGGTCTCCACAAACTGGGACCAGATGGAACTTGAGGGGGTCTACCAGAGCATCGGAGACCCACAGTGCATGCCTTCTGGGCAGGGTGGCATCCCAACACTGCTGGTGCCACCTAGGAACCCTGGACCCATCAAAGTACCAAGCTGGCATTTTGCATGGGGGTGCCCTGCTTGGGTGTTTGGGGGTGGGGGAGACCCTCCATAGTGCGTTGGGGCTTGGGTGGGGTAAGGGGTCACTTCGGGCATCTCTTGCTACACGGAGGCGTTCTGGCAAGCAGAGCTCCTCTGTGCACAAAAGTGGGGGGTTTATGTGCAGCTTCGGCCAAGCTTCCCTGAGGCCCCCTATCTAACCTAAGTGCCATTTTATAGCATTTTTTCTCAGCGCAGCGAAGGTTGGGTAATACGTGGTGAGACGCGCTCGCTATGGGACTTTGTTCCCATTCAGTTAATCTCACCGCTTTTCCGTTTTTGTGCTATTAATCCATCTACCTTGTTATAAATGTATAATCGAATCACCTTTTTCAGCTTTTCTGCTTTATTTTTACTTTAACTTTTTTGTTGATATACCAACATGTTTTGTCTCTTCCTGTCACATTCCATTTCTTTATTGTAATACTGCACAGAAGCATCAACCTTTTTCTGTTCACATTTTTAAACTTATTTTTCTTCACAGTAAGCTACTTCTCCCATGACTGGATTGAAGTATATCAATCTTCTACAACAAGGAGCTATAGCTGATGCATTGTTTGGTTTATTTATCATCCTTGCTTGACAACATCCTGGATAACTCGTGCAGACATCAAGAGAATGTGCAAACTCCACGCTGATAGTGACCCATGGCCAGGATTGAACCGGGTCCTTGGTGCTGTGAGGCAGCAGTGCAAGCCACTGTCACTGCGCCGCTCTTGTTTGTTTGTTTGCTCAGGGGATGTGTGTATTGCCCATCCCTTCCCATGAACTGTGTAAGAACCAACCACATTGCTGTGGGTGTGTTGTAGGCCAGACCAGGTAAGAGCAGCTGATTTCTAAATCTTCCCTAAAAGACCAGATGGGTTTTTGCAACAATTGACAATGATTTCATGGTCGCCATTCAACTTTTATTTCCGCTTTTTATTGGAATTCAAATTCCACCGTCTGCCATTATGGACGTTGAACTTGGGTTCCCAGAGTGCTATCCTGTGTCTCTGGATTGCCAGTCCATTGACAAAGTGCCTTTCTTGCTTTGGTTATGTCATTGATTGGTGACCTGTGGACCGTGCCTACCTGGATCTACAAACACTGACAGAAAGACCTCCAATGTAATACCAGGTGTCCCAGTGACCCAGTGTTGTTTTATAAGCTCTCTCTCGTGGGACTGGGTTCAAATAGGAGGGAAGTTGTGCTTCAGCTGTGCTGAACCTTGGCAAGACCCCTCCTGGAGTCATTTCAGTTTTGTGCAGTGTACCTCTGGCCTTGAGGGTGTGCTGTGCAGATTCACCAGAATTATGTTGGGACTAAAAACAGAAAATAATTTGCATACATTTTGGCACTTATTCCCCGAATATAGATTTGAGGGATGATCTGATTGCAGTGAGGTTGTAATAGAAATAAAGTATTCCCTATCATAGGAGAGTGAGGGGACTTGATTTTTGAAAATCAAGAAGCAACTTCTCTCAAAGAATATTGGAAATGTTGAGTGCTTTATGTTGAGGACATATTGGAGCTTTCATGCTTGAGCCTGGTAGATGGGTAAGGGATATGGAGTTTAAATAGTGGTCACTCATAATCTGATAAAATGGCTAAACAAGACTTGATGGTCTCTCCCTGTTTATGTGTTCATGTCAAGGTCATCTAACCCAATGAGCTAATATCACCAAAGGGGTTTTGTGCTTCTATATCTGGTATTTGTTTCTGAAACAGTTGATACTTATGATTCCTGATATTGGCTGCCGATCTCCTGTCTGTTCGATACTCCACTCTGCTTCATACTGCAATGAAATAGCTTCAGCAATATCCTCTTATGAACTGTATTTGAGATTAATCTGGATCTGGTTGGAAGTCCCATCCTGTTGATCTCTCGTTTGGACTTTGTGGTTTTTGTAATGAGCACAAAATCAGCAGGATATTGTAGTAGAAGGGTCTCACACATGGGTTCATGTGGCACTGAGTACAGTAACACTATCTTACATCAAATTGCAGATTTGCACAAGGATGTAAGAAGGCATATTACCTTCGGCTCCGTGCAAGTGTGATGTTGAGCAGAGATGTGTAAATACCTCCATGTGGAGATATCTCTTCCTAATTTGTGCCCTTTTTAAAATATCTACAAATAGTTCTAGTTAATAAAGACTTGGTTCACCTCTTTAAGACATGCTGATCTGTAACAAGTGACCTCCCTCAGACTCGCGTCTCCTGGTTGGTGTTCTCTCTCGGGCGTGGAATTATGGATTTATTTCTGAATTCCTTGACTCCTATCATTCACACTGTTTTCTCCATTAGCCTTTCCATCGACCACCTTCACTCTGAAATCCTCTTCTATTGTTGCCTAAGCTGGAATGATGGTTTATTTTAATAGCAGCTTGACAGCAGTACACAAGGTGGAACACTTTTTTTGTGAGTAATAATCAAAATTACTTCCTCCTCTCTGTGGAAGGAAGTGGGTGGGTAAACTTAACAAAAAGGAAACAAAATCAAAATTTAAGTCAAATTATGGTTTGCATGTATTTTTCAAATAAGTGACTGGATCCTGCTTTAGATTCACTTGCTATAGTGGAAACGCCTCTCACTGCCAATTGTCAGCCATGACTCAATGGGTTGTACTCTGCCCTCCTGAGTCCGAGATTGTGGAATCCAGTTCTGCTCTAGACTGGACCGTATGATGCAGGCACACTCCAGTGCTGTACTGTTGGCGATGCTATTTTGGTTCATCTGCCCCCTTGGATGGATGAGGGATGGTGGCATAATAGCTATATCACTAGGCTAACAATACAGAGGGCCAGGAAATGGAACAGTTAGGATTCCATTATAGAATCCCTGCAATGCAGAAGGAGGCCATTCAGCCCATCAAGCTGCACCAACGCTCTGAAAAAGAACCCCACGTAAGCATTCTATTTTGAAGTGCAGAGCATCTTCATCCAGGCCAATATTTATCCCTGATGTGGAGATGCCGGCGTTGGACTGGGGTGAGCACAGTAAGAAGTCTTGGAACACCAGGTTAAAGTCCAACATGTTTGTTTCAAACACTAGCTTTTGGAGCACTGCTCCTTCCTCAGGAATTCACCTGAGGAAGGAGCAGTGCTCCGAAAGCTAGTGTTTGAAACAAACATGTTGGACTTTTTAACCTGGTGTTGTAAGACTTCTTACAATATTTATCCCTCCATCGATACTTGAAAATCGGATTATCTGGCCAGTATCTCATTGCTGTTTGTGGGAGCTTGCTGTCAACCAATTGACTAACACGTTTCTTGCTTCAAAAATAAACTTCAATGGTTCTAAGGCACCTTAAGACATGCTATGGTTGTGAAGGTGCTATAGAAATGTAATGCTTTATCTCTGCAAGTACTTCTGTAACTGTTGGCACACTGAGCATTTGGAGGCAGGACAAAAGTTCACTAGATCAGTTTGCAGTACAGATGGAGGCCATTTGGCCCATTGAGTCTGCACTGGCCCCCACAAAGAGCACCCCACTCAAGGCCACGTATCTGCCCTATCCCAGTAACCCCCACTTAACCTTTTTGGACACTAAGGGCAATTTAGAGTGGCCAATCCACCCAACCCGCACATCTCCGGACTCTGGGATGAAACGCAGGCACGGGGCAGAACATGCAGACTCTAAATTTATATTTTAAAAAATTTAAAACTGCCTCATCGCGGCACTTAGAAAACATCCCCAAAAGAGCTTTGTACTAAATTGTTAAAATTGCAGCTGCTTTGCATGCAGCAAGATCTCTCTCACAACAATGGGAAGATGGCCTGGTTGACGTTGTTTCTGTAACGTTCATTTGAGGGATAAATACCGGCCACGATGCACGGTGAACTCCTCTTGAAAGTAGGGCAGCACAGTGGTTAGCAAAGTGGCTTCTCGGCTTCAGGGTCCCAGGTTCGATTCCTGGCTTGGGTCACTGTCTGTGTGGCGTTTGCACTTTCTCCCCGTGACTGCGTGGGTTGCCTCCGGATGCTCCGGTTTCTCCCACAGTCCAATAATGTACAGGTTAAGTGGATTGGCCATGATAAATTGTCCTTGGTGTCCAAAAAAGGTTGGGTGGGGTTACTGAGTTAGGGGGATGGGATGGGCCTAAATGGGGGCGCTCTTTCCAGGGACTTGTGCAGGCTCGATGGGCCGAATAGGCTCCTTTGGCACTGTAAATTCTATCTCTTCTATAATGCCATGGGATTTTGCATCCATCTTCTGATAAATGACAAAGAGGCCTCTGTTTAAGGATAGCACCTCTGCACACTCCGTGTAGTGTTGAAGGAGCCTTGTTGAGGTTTACTTTTTATGCTCCAGTCTCTGGACTGGAACCCAAAGCCATCTGACTCTTGGTGAGAGTGCTGCTCGCTGAGCCACAGCTGACACCCAGCAGGTGATGTATGTCATCGCCCACCCTGCACTCCACCTTAATCACTCAGTTGGAAGTTTTGCTTTGAGACCTGATTTTGTTCCAGCTACCCCTGTGTGTTTGGGAGTGGCTCAGTGTATGAATATTGCCCCTATAACGACAGCTATGCCCCTCTGCTCAATTGCTCCAGAACAAAATAGTTGATGCTAGATGGAGCTAGTAATCAATCAAATGCCAGTAAACTTGTGCCTTTAGTACTGTCATCTGCTTGTTAAAGATTAAGTTTAACAGCATTGTTGTAGGTGCTTTATACTGACTCAGTCATCTGTTAGTTATAAATCATTTCTTGTGGGTGTTATGGAAGTGATGGGTACACAGTTATTATTTTTTAAAGAAAACCTTTTCTAACCTTTTGAACCGAGTAATGACTGTTGCTTTTGAAGCAATTTGTCTCAAAAGTTTGCTTAAATGCATAAACTTCTTTTTGAAGGGATTGTTTGTTTAGCATTTGATGAGATCATTGGTCTTTCTCACACCGAGTCACTTTCTCACACTGAGTCCCTGAATCCTCAAACGTTGAGGTGGTATGAAGTTTTAGTTTGTGATGAAACAGCGTTGACTAAAAGGTACAAAATTAATCTTTGGGGATTATGTGAGTATCACATTTTTTTTGTCTTCTGCATGTGATGGAGGGATTCAATTTCCCTCCCGTGTTTTATGTGATAAAAGGGTAGAGAACTGGGAGTTGGTCAATGCATTCACTATTGGCCCACTGTTGTTTAACCCATTACAGCTAATGCTCACAGATGGGTTTTGGCAAGAGAGCATAATTATCTTGTTTTTGTATTGGATTTTGAAAATAGGAACAGGAGAGGCCATTCAGTCCCTTGAGAATGTTCTACCATTGGTCAGAGTTTACATTTATATCTTGCATTATTACAAATATCATTTTCGGATTCATAAGTTTTTTTTTAGGATTGCAGCTTTTTGAAATTTTTGATAAAGTTTATTAAGGTTAGAGTTTGAAGTGGGGCAACATTAAACATTCTTGAGATTTGTGGTGTTTGTCTGCATCGGTCCTCATTAAATTTTTAAAAATCATTCACATGGTTTCCCATCTGGGATATCCCAGGTGTGCCATCCACATTGCAATGAGGACTGATTGTAAGGGGGGAATTTTCCTCAGTTTTGGGTTTTATCAAGGTGATTTCTCACTGAAACGGAGAGTTGGCCTAGAAGAAGCTTTGGGACAGGTAGAGAGAATCTACCAGTACCTGTGAAGCAGCTGGAACCAGGAGCCGAAAGGTTATCAGAAACCAAGGATGTTTACTGACTTGGGAGTCACCTAAGCAAGAAAGCAGTGAAGCCCATGCTTGAGCTGGAGCGTCCACAATTGAGATGTTGACGGGTTCGGCTAGCTGAATGCTAGTTCAAGAACCTCTTAAGAAATCTCATACTTTTGGTGAAAAGCAATTCACTTGTGAATTCCTGAAAGCTGTGGCAGACCTTGGTTCAGTTCCAGAAATGATTGAATCCTCCAGGTCCTAGAAAGTATAAGAGAACGCTGTAGAACGTGAGGTGGAATGTTCCTTTTATTCTGGCTCGGCCGAGAAATGCAGTGTGCAGCTTGTTGGGACGATAGTGGGGATGCCCACTATTATGGACGTGGAACCTCCATTACTTCAGTCTCCTGCCCACCACCACTATGCTCTAGCTGGCGAGAATCTCACTCTTGGCCTCAAGGGAATATGCGGCCACATCTCAAATCATGGGTGCAAAATCCCTGCCAAGGAGTGTGCTGTTGAGTCGATCAGTTTGTTTAGCTTTTCTACAGTAAGATTTTTTTTTTGTAAATGGGAATGCTCTGTAATTCTCTTTGGTTAATAGCTGGAATTTGCTCAATTGTGTGTCTGTCTGGTTTATTCCAGGTATGAGTGTAGCTATTCATGGGGCTGAAAACTGCGTTCAGATTCATCGGAGAACTGTGCCCACCTATCAAAAATCTGTTCAGATGTCTGGAACTAGGCACTCCTCACTTCCTCCTGTCACTAAATCTGTGACCATGGACTGCTCCTCTTCAGGATCCATTGAATCTGCTATTATCAATGGGAAATACCATTATCCAGGTTTGTGCTGTGGGACTTTTCTTTGGGCAGGTGCCTTGCTTTTCCAATTAATAATATAATTTAATAATTTGGCGAATATAATGAAACTGGAAAGCTGGCTGATTTCTAACCTCTCTCTTGTAATATGTCTTAACACGGCATAAGGGAGGGGGGTCATCATTCAGCCTGTCCTGCTGTGCTGGTTCTTTCAAAGAGCTATCCAATTAATCCAATCTCTTGCCTCGTAGCTCTGCAAATATTTCCTTTTCGAAGTATTTATCCCACAAGTTATGATTTGAACCTGCTTCCATAGCCTGGTCAGGAAGTGCATTTAGGTGATGACAACTTGTGTTTCATCTTTTGAACTTTTGAATTTTTGGAGAGATTTAAGTTGTCATTTTTTAGGTGTGGATCCTAGGCCTTAGAGGGTTCACGTTAATTCTTCCATTCTCCACCGAGACACCTGGTAAATGTGCAGACAGGATACAGCCATATAAAGAAATCTCTAGGCAACAGAGTTTTGCATTCCAATTTGTAGGTGAGAAGTGTTAGTCTAAGATTAATGCATTAAACATTTTTTTTCCAAAAAAAAGGTCATTACGAGGGTATGAAGGCAGAGCTGGGTAAAGTGGACTGGGAAGTTTGGGATAAAAGAGGCGACCAGGGCGGCAGGTGGTGCAGTGGTTAGCGCTAAGGACCCGGGTTTAATTCCCGGGGTCACTGTTGTGTGGAGTTTGCAAATTCTCCCCTTGTCTGCGTGGATTTCACCCCCGAAAACCCGAAGATGTGCTGGTTAAGTGGATTTCCCGCGCTAAATTGCCCTTTAATTGGGGGGGAAAAAAAATTGGGTACTCTAAATTTATATATTTTTTAAAAAAGGTGAGATTATAGCGATGCAGTGGCAGACTGGATTGGAAAATCACCGTTACTCAAGAAAAGAGTGAGTCCAAGAACAGAAAAACCAACAGGCCAGTTTGCCTAACATCTGTCATAACAATCCATTGTTAAGGAGGTTTTAGCAGGTATGTGGGTGTCGCAGGCTGTGCCAACATTTCTTGCCCATCCTTAATTGCCCTTGAGGGGACAGTAAGAACAACCACGTTGCTGTGGGTCTGGAGTCGCATGTAGGCCAGACCAGGTAAGGATGACCGATTTCCTTCCCCAAAGGACATTAGTGAACCAGATGGGTTTTTAACGACAATCACAATGATTTCATGGTCATCATTAGACCTTTCGTTCCAGATTTTATTGAATTCAAATTTCAACTAATAAAATGGTTTATTGGGATAAATACTTGGAAAAGGAAACATTTGCAGAGCTACCCCAGAATGGATCAGGCTGTATCCAGGTTTTGTGCAAGGGAAATTGTGTGGGAGTTATTGAGGAAACAACAAGCAAGGTGGATAAAGTGGAACCTGTAGTAAATGTGGTATACTTAGATTTCCAAAAGGCATTTGATCAAGTGCCACATCAAATATGAGGTCAATATAATTCCCTAAATGCTGTGGCCAGAACTGTACACCGTTACTCCAGATATGGTCTAGCCAGTATTTTATATAATTGAAGCACAATTTTCCAAGTTATGATAAACCAGGCCAACGTTCCATTAGCCTTTTCAATTACTTTTTTGTAACCGTCCACTCGTTCTAAATGATTAAATAATGAATAATTCATCAGATAAGTTGCTGGCCTTGAATGCGCAGAGGAGATCAAAGCAGTCCAAGTGATCTTGTAATGGACACAAACCGTACCCTAGGTGTCCAGACCAAGTTTGTAAATAGCCTTTGATAAAAGCTAATTACTATGGGTGCTGGAATCTGAAACATACAGAAAATGTTGAACAATCTCTGCAGATCTGACACCATCTGTGGAAAAGAAGGGAGTTTAACATGTCACGTCTGGATGACTCTTTTGTAAACGTTGGCGAGACCTGGAAGAAGGGTTAGATTTGTATTGTTGTGGGGGGGTTCGTGGAGCAGTGGGGCTGGATAGGGGGCAAGCAATAGGTGGAGATTGACAAAGGTGTCATGGACAGAAAGGCAATGGGGTTGATTAAGGCTAAGAAGGGTGCTGATAGTGAATGTGTTAATGGCAGAACAAAGGTCAGCAGTGTGTCATGGGGCAACTAGGAACAGGTGGCCCAAGTGAGGTGGGGGGGGGGGGGTGGAAACAACGGTGAGGGAAAAACAGATCAATGGAAAAAATGAAAATAGATTGATAGAAATAAAAATGGGGTGAAGGTGGAGGGGAGAGTTCAGTCTGAAATTGTTGAACTCTGTTAAGTTTGGAAGGAATGCCCTAATGTAGGGGGGAAAACAACGATGCACAAGCTGTTCAAAGGTGGAGAAATGGGCTGAACACCAGAATGAGGTGAGAGTGACTGCCCTTGACATCGAGGTAGCATTTGATCATATATGGCATCAAGGAGCCCCAGCAAAACTGAGTCAATAGGAATCACCAGCACAACGGAAGATAGTTGTGATGTTTGTAGGTTAATCATCTCAGTCCCAGGACATCACTGCAGGAGTTCCTCAGGGTAGTGTCCTGGTCTCAACCACCTTCAACTGCTTCATCAATGACCTCCCTTCCAACATAAGATGAGATGTGGGGATGTTTGCTGATGATTGCACAACGTTCAGCACCATTCATGACTCCTCCAACACTGAAGCAGTTCACATGCAAATACAGAAGGACCTGGGCAATGCCCAGGCTTGGGCTGACGAGTGGTAAGTAACATTCATGTCACACTAGTGCCAGGCAATGACCATCTTCAATAAGAGAGAATCAATCAATCGCCCCTTGACATCCAGTAGCGTTCCCATTGACCACAAACTGAACTGGACTGACCAAGTAAATGCTGTGGCTCCACAAGCAGGTCAGAGGCTGGAATTCCTGCAGCAAGTAAACTCTCCTCTCGACTCCCCAAAGCCTGGCCATCAGCAACAAGGCACCAGCCAAGTGTGATGTGTCTGGATGAGTGCAGCTCCAACCACACACTCATAAAGCTCAACACCATCCAGGACAATGCAGCTCACTTGATTGACATCCCTTCAACAAGCATTCACTCCCTTCACCATCAATGCAGTAGCAGCCACCGACGCAGGAACACTGCAGGAACTCACCAAGGCTCCTTGGGATAAAAAGCTTTTATTACATGTCTTTTATTTTCAATACTCCAGTTCACTTTAACCTTTAATCTAAAACCTGACATTCTATTATTGGTCTCATGACAGTCTGTGTGCAATCTAATGGCCATGCTGCGATGGGAAGTAGCGTGGTCATTGAAAGCCAGGAGACCCTGCTCCCGGGATCTACCCAGCTCGCCATTCCTTGCGAGATCCAATGTGATCTCATGAGACGTTGCAATGTGAATCCTGCCCACAAGTGGTGGGATCACTTTTTGGAAAATCTTGCTTGTTAGAGGGAGACAATTGGCCTCCTTATTTCTGCAGATTCCCAAGGTACCTGACACTTTGGGATTCAACCCCTTCACCTGAGACTGCGGGAGTGACATTCAGCACTGGTCCCCACAAACGGGGACTAGATTGAACAGCACTCTTGGGGTTTTCTCAAAGGGGAAAGGAGGCCCCTAGCTGCATGCCCTTGGGGCAGGGTGGTGCCCTGGCACTGGTGCCACCTGGGCCAGGGTGCCAAGTTGGCATTATGGTGATCGAGCTGGGGTTGTCCAGAGTAGGTGTTTTTTTTGGGGGGGGGGGGCGTGTTGCAAGGACCCTCCCTTTGTGTGTTTGGGCTGGGAGGAGGGGGGGGTGGGTTGTGGAGATCGGGGATTGTTTTGGGGCCCTCGGAGATTGGGATGCCATTTTTAAAATGGTGTTCCAATCCCTCGCTACAATGGGGAATTCCAGCGAGGGGAGCTGCCCACTGTACAAAGCAGGGCTCCCCATTGTAACAAAACTGGGTTTCTGTGCCTCCTCGGCCATCCATTCCTTTTCAGGCCTTTTTATTCAACGCGAGATGCGGGTAGCTATGTGTTTCTTGGCACTGTCAGCGCCGGGAAACGTGCGGCTACATGCATTCGCTAGAGGACTTGGTTCCCTTTTAGGAGAATCGTGCCCAAGATTTTCTTTAATTTTAGCAAGAAAGGTAACAAAAGCATGTTACGTTTCATATGGTACATTAATGTAGCAATGTCCCAAATGACTTGATGAGCAAGCAATAGAAACATTTTAGACGAGGCAACAGAGAGGTTAGTAACGCAGGTTACTGAATCATTTTATTCAAACTTTACTAAGTGATGTTTTTAAATCTATTATTACATATGGATTATGGTAATGAGCATCATTATAAGTATCAATCATCTGCAGGTAAGAGTCAAATTTGTGGGTGTTTTGTTGAATTCTGACTCACTCTGAAGTAATTTTAGCTGAACTGTGCTGTTTCATTTTGCTGATCCTTTGAATTACTTTTTTTAATGTACTCTAAACACTTGCATGGTGAAGATTGAGCAGTGATCATGTTATGGTGTTCAAAATGAAGCAATTCAATCAGCTCAACACCGAGAAAAGTGAATAATCCAGAACAAGGTGATGTAACCTTAGCTAGACCAATTAGGAGAGAAATCAGGAAGCGCCTTGGATGTCTCTGTCTCTATGGATACTATACATTAAAACTCTCTTCAGACTGACTTGGCCCAGCTGGTGATTTTTTTTCTCTCTCAATGCGATGATGTCAAAATTTACCACTTGTATCCATCAATCTTTGGAAGGACATGAGGTGTAAGGGTCTGAACAACATGAACATGTATCACTTCTGAATTAAAAATTACACGGTTCTCCTTGCAATCCATATGAAAAATCTAGCTGCAGAGTTGTTTTACCTCTTGAAGAACTATGGGAGGGATTTCTACACTCCCAGTGGAATGTTTTGCAGAGCCAGCCTGCCACTGGCCGGTGGGAGGATCTTCGGTACCACTGTTGTCAACTGGCCAGTGGTGGGATCTTGAAGGATTCCTGTTGTTTGCACCTTCTGCCGCTAGGGAGACAAGGGTGGCCGATGCTGTGACCAGAAGATCCCATCAGCAGGAATGGTTGGAAAACTCCATCCTTTGTTTACATATGTGATAGATTGCCTCTTCCGAGAGATGTGAAGCATCAACCACGTTGCTGTGGGACTGGATTCACGTGATAGAACCAGGTGAGGAGGGCAGATTTCCTTCCCTGAACGACATGGTAGCTTTATTGAAGCAAACATATTTTCTGAACACCACCTCAAAAGCCCATATGTGGCACTTAAACTCTTGTTCTTTGGATTATTTAGTCCACTGTCGTGACCACTACTTGACCATAATCAGTGATCATGACATTTGGAGAAGTTTTATCTGATAGATCATCTCAGGTTTTTTTTCCCTTGGACTTGGCATAACTTCTAATGGCATTGCATCATCACTGGAATTCTTCCAAGGCATTTGGCATAGGAATCTCCTCTTGTGCTTATTTTTTGCTTTAGTTATTGAACTGCTGACAGCCACCATTCACGATAATGCAGATTGCGTAGTTCATAATTGCCAATGTTTCTGATGATCCTAACTGTAGCTGTCAGCTCTTTGCCTTTCTCCCTGATTATTCAGCATTATGCTTCCATTGTCAGCTAGCAAGACTAATAATTTCTACAAACAATACTTTCCACAAGGAACCGCAACAATACCAGCATTGCAGGATCTCTTATTCAACCCTTGTCACCCTTTTTGTTTTATTTTAATAAATCAGTATGATTCATGTGTATGTGATGAGTGTTAAAATAGATTTTCAGGTCTGCAAAAAGTTTGGATAATTTTGGTAATGGTGTGATCGGCAAACCTCAATTCTCTCTCGGCTAAGAAAGTGGGACTTGGCGGGATTGGTGACTCTCCCAAGATTAGCTTGGAGTCTCCAGGAATTAAAGGATAATATCAGGAGAAAAGTCATCGGGGCACTTGAATTGTTTTTTTTTCTTTGTTGTATCAAATTTGGATGTGGCTGGGAAAAGCTGCCTGAGAGTCCAGCCAGAGAATGAAGAGTTTATATTTCCCAATTAGGAAGCTGGGTCACCATGGCAATATGGGTGTCATGTGACCACTGACTATGCTGGGGGGGGGGGGGGGGGGGTTGTTGGCAGGACCCTGTACATTATGCAAACTGTAAGGAAAGAAAATGGCTGGTTGGCCTTCAATGCAAGGGGGATGGAGTACAGGAATAAAGATCATTTGTTTCAATTGTACAGAGCTTCCAAACCTCAACTTTTGTGCAGTTTTGGGGTCTCTATATAAGGAAGAGTATCCTTGCATTAGCAGTGGTACAGTGAAGGTTCACTACATTGGTACCTGGATGAGAGAATTATCCAGGATAGTATGGGTCCAATTTATCTTTTGGAAGAATGAGACGCGATGGTCATTGCAACGTACAAGTATGTGAAGGAGCTCTTGTAGGGTAGATGTGTGTTTCATTGGTCATAGAATTTTGATTATCGTAGAATTTACAGTGCAGAAGGAGGCCATTCGGCCCATCGAGTCTGCATCGGTTCTTGGAAAGAGCACCCAACCCAAGGTCAACACCTCCACCCTATCCCTATTAACCCAGTAACCCCACCCAACACCAAGGGAAATTTTAAGGGCAATTTATCATGGACAATCCACCTAACCTGCACATCTTTGGACTGTGGGAGGAAACCGGAGCATCCGGAGGAAACCCACGCACGCACGGGGAGGATGTGCAGACTCTGCACAGACAGTGACCCAAGCCGGAATCGAACCTGGGACCCTGGAGCTGAGAAGCAATTGTGCTATCCACAATTCTACCATGCTGCCCAACAATGCAACCGTGCTGCCCGGCCAGAGGGCAGGCAGTCTCTGGATAAGGGGCTGATCACATCAGACTGAGAAGAGTAGAAATTATTTAACTCAAAAAGATTGTGCATCTTTTGGCATTTGATGCTCTGTCATTGAATACATTTATGGTTGAGATAGCCAGATATATCTGTCTCGGGGGATATGGGGAGCAGGTGGGAAAATGAGGTCCATGATCAAGCACAATGGGCTGAATGGTGTACTTTTGTGTTCATTGGGAAATTAAATTCTTGTCATTTTATCTTGAGGAATAGCCATTCTGCTTCAGCAATACAAAACGGTTCTGTTATGTATCTGAGCAACATTCTTACTGGTTAAACGTCGAGATGTGCAGTGACGTCAGCAGAGTGTTTGCGTGGGCTTTGAGAAGATCACCTATCTTGACTGTGTGGGCACCATCTCTTGATAAATCTAATCATATTTTACAAGAATCCAGAGTGTTGGCACCTCCATATCTCTCTGCGGCAGCAAAGAAACGAGTTCTGAGTACCTACCCGCAGGAAGGATAAATTGACTTTGGCAGTGAATAACCGGTAGGTTTACAAGAATGATATTTGGGAGTCCAAGGGTTATATTAGGAGTGTGAGATTACATTATAGTGCTGCATTCTTTGGAAGGGGATCAATTAGTAGTAGGAGAGATAAAAACTATTTCCACTGATTTGGAGAGTCCCGGACGAGGGGACATGGTGGAAAACCTGGAGTAAGTCCTTTTCCAGGGTGAAATTGGGAAACCCTCCCCATACAGGCTGATAAAGTGGTAATCGAAGTTTAGTATTGATAAATTATTAATGGGTAAAAGCATGAAGCAAAGGTGAGCAATGGAGTTAGGCCACCGTCCAGCCAAGATCTCATTTGAATGATGTTTGAGGGACAGAATGATATCCTCCCTATTCGGTATTGTTGCCCCCTCATTTGTTTTGGGTTTCAATAAACTTAACTACTCTCTCTCAGTCCTCACTTAATTCGGTCAGGAAATCTTTCCTGGTGACTGCAAGCTCTTTCCTTGTGAGTTCCTACTAGTTTAGAATTCGAGCTTAAACTCAACAAAGTTTCTCATGCAGACAATTAAATGTTGGAATCGTTGTGAATGTCCCAAGAATCCAGATGGGAAATGCCTGCAGCAAATGTGACTGTTCTCTCTCTCCATTCTCGTCTAGCGATTGCTCATTGTTTTGGATGCTGTGGCCATTTTTCCACGAGTAGGCCCCACGCTTTTGGATTGTTTTGCGAAGGGCTTTGAGCAATGACATTCAAAATATGTCAACAACTTGCATTTAAATCGCACCTTAACATAGGAAAACAGGAACAGAAACCAGGAGTCGCATGAGATGTTAGGCTCGTGGCTTGGTCAAAGGTTGTGAGAATCAAATTAAGGGAATTCCAGAGCTGGAGGCCAAGCCAGCTGAAGATTATGGTTGGCATTTAAGTGATTTAAAAACTTAGCTGTCAAGCCAGTGGAAGTCTAGATGATTTAAATTTGGAGAGTTCATGAACAATAGCCCAGTATTGAGCAATGTCTGGTCATTCTTGAGACATTTATCAACACTTTGCTCAAGGGAATGAGGATATTACTGAACAAGATTCCTGTACCTGCTTCTGTAGCATCTGCCCTTTTTTTAAAATAGTGGAACATCATACAAAGATGTTGCAGGCGGTTATTAGCTCTGATCTTTTGGCTCCTTTTCAGTGTTTGCACTGAGACTACAAGATTTGACCTTGCCTATCAAAATTTGGAACCCCTCTTCTGGATTATTTGTTCAGTTTGCACGCCATCTCTTTTTTTGTGATTCGTCTTGCTAAATGTCTGTTTCAGGGACTCGAGATGTAAATATTTACCTGGGTGAATCTGAGGGGAGGAACAGTCCTTCGAAAGATGATGACTCCTTGCTTCATCCTGGCAATTTAACCAGCACATCAGATGAAGCAAGTAGACTGGAAATGGGTGTCGAGGTAAGAAACGTTTGCCACACTTTTGGTGCTGAATGTTATAATCAAGAGGCACAATTTTGAAATGTAAGTCTTCAAATAAATTGAATTCTACGAGTTGCTGATTAAAGTTGTCATTACTAGTGTCTAATGCTTCATAAATCTGGAATGGGAAGTAAAGGATAAAAGCTAATTTTTTTTTTTTGGCACTGCTGTTATTTTAGCACAAACGAGCAAAGTCTGCAAGAACATTGACCGGGATTTGGGAAAATGTTTGCAAATCACCAAAGCCTAAGTTTGAAAGAGTTGTGCTCCCAACTTATTACTGTTTTGATGTTCTACTTGCTGTAGCAGTGTGACACGATGCCTTAACCATGTCCTTGGCATCCATGACAGACACAAGTGACCATTCAAATTTCCGATAACTTGGCAGGATAATTATTCGGCCCGCCCTTTATTTCTACATTAACATTTGAGAAAAAGTTTGGGCTAATGGAAGTTCACTTTTTTTTTTGTACAATGCCTAGAGTTTGGTAAAGTTGGGCTTGTCAAATCCACTTGAAAGGAGTGAATTGTGCCTTTTAATGTTGGATCCAAATCCTGGAATTCTCATCTGGACAGCCCTGCATGTATCCTGAGCAAGTAAAGGATGGGTAACATGCTGGTCTTGCCAATGGTACCCACATAGCTGGAATGGTAATTTAACAAAACCAGCTTTTCTTGTTTTTTAATTCATTCATGGGATGTGAGCATTGCTGCCTAGGCCAGCATTTATTGCCCTTTGTGGTGGTGGTGAGTTACCTTAAAGCAATGCTGAAATGCACCCACAGTTCTGTAAGGGAGGGAGTTCCAGAATTTTGACCCAGCATCAGGGAAGGGGCAATGATGTATTTTCAAGTCAGGATGGTGAGTGATTTGGAGGTGGAACCTCCAGGTTGTGGTAGCTGCTGCCCTTGTCCTTCTAGATGGCAGCAGTCATGGGTTTGGCACCTGTCTTGGGAGACTTTGTGACTTTCTAGTCATGTGTCAAACAGGAGTTAATAAAGTTGGAGAAAGCAGCTTAAATACTGGGGCATGAATACAAAGACTTTGGTGGTGGTTCTTAAATTAGTTATCTAACTTGGTTCCATCAAAATTTTATGAATGTGTTTCTGAGATTGGGGTGGCAAGAACTTCACCATTAAATCCATAAGTCTCATTGTGAGTCAGTAAGTGCATTGGAGTGGGATTTTTCCATTCGCTGCCATTCATTGTAAATATGGATTTTTATCTGGACTATCTGCCACAAAACCCATTACAAGCCAGAAACAACTTAATGGACGGGTTGCTGATTGCATCATTTTGGATACCTGATGCAGCAGTGCTGCTGTTTAAATTTAAAAATGTAGTAGCCACCATTGAAATCTCTGCGAGGGACCTTGATTATGCAGTGGGTTAGACACTGGCTTTTTGACTTCAGAATCAAACTCTGGGATCTAGGCAAGCTACCAGACCGAAGGTGAAAGGGACATGGCCAGTCAACCCAGTTCCAATCGGGCTGTGGGCTCGACAGCACAAAGTGCCCTCCATTTGGTTTCCATTGACCGCTTCCACCCCACTCGGGCAGGCTGAAGGATCGCTGGTGTGAGATGAGGGTGCTGCTGAAGGTTGATTTGAGGCAAGTTGCTGGGACAGAATTTTGTGCTAATACTGAAAGTCTGAGATACAAAAGGTTTGCTTCCTCCCCCCCCCCCCCCCCCCCCCCCCCAACCAGCTCCAACATCCCTCCTCCCTTGTCCTTTTATGAGCTTAAGAAATAATGACACGCACTCTTAACACTGGACTAAACAATCTCATCTCCTGTGTGAGTGATGACACAGAATATCAGTGCATATTGTTTCAGAAGCCCAGTACAGTCTGTGATTCCTGCAGTATTGGAATACGAAGAACCATACTTGCTGCAAAAGGGGAGAATAGCATAATCTTTTCCCTGAGATTTTTTTAACCAAATGGCATGAATCTGTCACTGCTGCTTAACCGACCTGCCTGTCAGTGGAAGCATTGTTTTTCCCCTCCCTATATCCCTTCATGAATTAATGGCGGTGCATTTCAACAAACGGGATAATAAAATCAATTGAACGAGAAAGTTGGAGGCCAATGTGAGTTCCTAGGAAGGCTGTGAAGGCCTTGGGTGTGGTGATATGATTTGCATAGCTGTCTGCCATTGGTGCAGAACACTGGCTTACCATTGGCCCTGGTCGGTCATGTGCCTCTCGACCGATTGGTTGAGACCAGTCGCGACGGCTCCCCGATTGGTCAAGAGGCTGAGTTAACCCCACCTCAGAGCGAGGTATAAATACCCAGAACGCCTGGCGGTCGTCCATTCACTGTAGTCGACCGCAGGGCTAACTTCTAGCTTATTAAAGCCTAACTTGTGTACAACAACTCGTCTCGCGTTCGATTGATGGCTCATCAATTTAATAAGCTAGAATTTTGAAGATGGAGTTCCGGATCAAGCCCGAATGCCTCCGCATCAGCCCGCAAACTCAGAACGCTTCAAAAATCTTTAAACATTGGCTGGCATGTCTCGATGGATACCTGGCGTCTGCAAACAGCCCCCCCACCATGGCACAGAAGCTTCACATCCTCCATTCCAGCGTGGGTATGGCGGCCTACGCGATGATTGCTGAGGTAAAGGATTACGATGCGGCCATGCTTAAGCTGAATGGACAGTTTCTTAAACCGGTAAACAGAGTATTCGCCCGACATCTGCTGGCTACCAGACAACAGCCCCCCGGTGAGTCATTAGACGATTTTTACCAGGCCCTCGCTGTCCTGGGGAGGAATTGCTCCTGCCTCCAAGTTTCCGCCACGGAGAACATGGAACTTCTGATTAGAGATGCTTACGTGGCTGGGATGCAGTCTGCCGCTATCCGCCAGCGGATGCTGGAGAAAGACTACCTCAGCCTAACTGAGGAACGGACTCTCTCCACCTCCCTGGAGGTCGCCCATTTAAACGCCTGCGCCTATGTCCCCAGCCGTGCTGCAGCGCCCTGGGCCTCCTGGCACGCTCCCCCACTGCCATCCGCCGCTCCCGACCCACCTCAGGCCACATCGGTCGCTGCTGTACCGCGCAGCGACCGGGGATTCCCCCCCCCCCCCCCCCCCCCGGGCCCTTGTGGGCCCTTCCAGTACACTGCACCAATCTCTCTCCCCGGGCCCCTGCGCCTGGCCTGCGCGCCTCCCCCTCTCTTCCGGGCACTCCCAGCGCACCGCGCAACTCTCGCCTGCGCGCCTCCCCCTCTCCTCCGGGCCCTTCCAACGCACCGTGCAAATCTCTTCCCCCGGTCCCTGCATCTGGCCTGCGCGCCTCTCTGCCCCTGCTCTCAGCCGCTCCGATCAGCCCACCGGCACTGCTAACCCCGCCCCCACCAACCACGAGGGTCCCGCGGGCGCTGCCATCTTGGGCCCTGGACGCCGCCATCTTGGGATGCCGACTCCACGTGCGGGTCCTGGGCGCCGCCATCTTGGGACCCCGACTCCACGTGCGGATCCTGGGCACCACCATCCTGGACTGGCACCCAAGGTTCTACCAGCAACTATTCGGCTGACGACGACGACGATGGTTCTTCTCCACGGCTCGCGGCCATTCAACTCGACCAGTTACGGCCACGTACGCTCGCCAAAACAACGACGCTGATCCACCTCAACGGCCACGAGACGGGCTGCCTGCTGGACACCGGGAGCACGGAAAGCTTCATTCACCCTGCCACGGTAAGACGCTGCGCGCTCCCTGTCCATCCTGTAAAACACAAAATTAGCCTCAGGTTCGCACTCCATCCGCATCACCGGGTACTGCATCGCGGACCTCACGGTCCAAGGGAAGGTTTTTAAAAATTACAAACTCCTTGTCCTCCCTGACCTTTGCGCACCGGCACTCCTAGGACTGGACTTCCAGTGCAACCTGCAGAGCTTAATCTTCCAATTCGGCGGGCCTATACCCCCCCTCACTGTCTGCAGCCTTGCGTCCCTCAAAGTGGACCCCCCCCTCCTTGTTTGCTAATCTCACCCCCCGATTGCAAACCCATCGCGACACGGAGCAGATGGTACAGCGCCCAGGACCGGACCTTCTTCAGGTCCGACGTCCAGAGGTTGCTGAAGGAAGGGGTCATCGAGGGCAGCAACAGTCCCTGGCGAGCCCAAGTGCTGGTGGTCCGGACTGGGGAGAAAAACCGGATGGTCATCGACTATAGCCAGACCATCAACCGGTTTACGCAACTGGACGCGTATCCTCTCTCCCGTATTTCTGCCATGGTAAACGATATCGCGAAATACAAAGTCTTCTCCACTGTGGACCTTAAGTCCGCTTATCACCAACTCCCCATCCGCGCGAGTGACCGCAAGTACACCGCGTTCGAGGCTGATGGGCGCCTCTACCACTTCCTTAGGGTTCCATTCGGTGTCACAAATGGGGTCTCGGTCTTCCAACGGGAGATGGACCGAATGGTCGACAAGTACGGATTACGGGCTACCTTCCCTTATCTCGATAATGTCACCATCTGCGGCCACGACCAGCAGGACCATGACGCCAACCTCTGAAAATTCCTCCAAACCGCAAAACTCCTTAACCTCACTTACAATAAGGATAAGTGTGTTTAGCACCGACTGTCTAGCCATCCTCGGCTGCGTAACGGAGTGATAGGCCCCGACCCCGAACGCATGCACCCCCTGATGGAACTCCATCTCCCCAAAACCCTCACATCCCTCAAACGCTGCCTGGGTTTCTTCGCTTACTACGCCCAATGGGTTCCCAATTACGCCGACAAGGCCCGTCCCCTCATTCAAACCACGACCTTCCCGCCGTCGACGAGAGGCCTGCCAGGCCTTTAGCCGCATCAAAGCGGCCACGATGCGCGCCATCGACGAGTCCCTCCCCTTCCAGGTCGAGAGCGACGCATCAGAAGTAGCTCTAGCGGCCACCCTGAACCATGCGGGCAGACCCGTGGCCTTCTTCTCCAGAACCCTCCAGGCTTCCGAACTCCGCCACTCCTGTGGAAAAGGAAGCCCAGGCCATAGTCGAAGCCGTGCGACATTGGAGGCACTATTTGGCCAGCAGGAAGTTTACCCTCCTCACTGACCAACAGTCAGTGGCCTTCATGTTTGATAATGTACAGAGGGGCAAGATTAAGAATGACAAGATCTTACGGTGGCGGATCGAGTTGTCCACGTACAACTGAGATCTTGTATCATCCTGGGAAGCTCAATGAGCCTCCTGATGCCCTGTCCCGCGGTGCCAGCGCGCAGATGGCCCGCCTCCGCTCCCTCCACGTGGACCTCTGCCATCCAGGGGTGACCCGTTTCTACCATTTAATTAAGGCCCGCAACCTGCCTTTCTCCATCGAGGAAGTCAGGACAGTAACCCGTGACTGCCACATCTGCGCAGAGTGCAAACCGCACTTCTACCGCCCCAAGCGCGCACATCTGATCAAAGCATCCCGCCCCTTCGAACGTCTCAGCATTGACTTCAAGGGGCCCCTTCCCTCTAACAACCGCAACATTTACTTCCTGGCGGTTATCGACGAATACTCCCGCTTCCCCTTCGCCATTCCCTGTCCTGACATGACCACATCGACCGTCATTAAGGCCCTACTCTCCATCTTCTCACTGTTCGGCTACCCCGCGTACATACACAGCGATCGGGGGTCCTCATTTATGAGCGACGAGCTGCGTCAATTCCTGCTCAACAGGGGCATCGCCTCTAGCAGGGCGACCAGCTATAACCCTCGGGGTAACGGACAGGTCGAGCAGGAGAATGGTACCATCTGGAAGACCATACTACTGGGTCTCTGGTCCAGAAATCTCCCTATTTCCCGATGGCAAGAGGTGATCCCCGATGCCCTACACTCTATCCGCTCACTCCTCTGTACCGCAACTAATCAGACACCTCGTGAACGTAGTCTTGTTTTCCCCAGGAAGTCATCCTCCGGATCCCCTCTCCTGACGTGGCTGGTCACCCCCGGGCCCATCTTGCTCCGGAAGCATGTGCGGGTGCACAAGTCCGACCCGTTGGTGGAGCATGTCCAGTTACTCCACGCGTACAGTACACGTACGTGGAGTACCCCGACGGTCGGTAGGACACAGTCTCCCTCCGGGACCTGGCACCCGCCGGCGTGCGGCCCCCCCCCCCCCCCCCCCCCCTTCACCACAGACCACCCCTTCCCCATCCATGGCGTCTCCACAGCCAGCTCGGGTGACGGAGACTGTTCAAGGACCATCGCTACCGGACTCCAGGATATCAGCGGAACCACCACCATCGGCTGAACCAACGTCACCAACTCCACTGCGGCGGTCTGCCAGGACGTCACAGGCAGCGAAAAGGCTGATCGAGTCTATTTAATTTTTCCACAACTCCATGGACCTTGTATGGACAATATGTACTATTGTTAATTGTCTGGGCCTGTGGGAAGCCAAAATGTTTCTCCCTTTTCTGGCTGCTACTCATACCACCCCCCCCCCCCCCCCCCCCCCCCGGGCTTCTTTCTCCGCAAGGGGTGAATGTGGTGGTATGATTTGCATAGCTGTCTGCCATTGGTGCAGAACACTGGCTTACCATTGGCCCTGGTCGGTCATGTGCCTCTCAACCGATTGGTTGAGACCAGTCATGTGACGGCTTCCCGATTGGTCGAGTGGCTGAGTTAACCCTGCCTCAGAGCAAGGTATAAATACCCAGAATGCCCGGCGGTCGTCCATTCATTGTAGTCGACCGCAAGGCTATCTTCTAGCTTATTAAGGCCTAACTTTTGTACAGCAACTCATCTCGCGTTCGATTGATGGCTCATCATTGGGTGTTGAGGGGATTTATTGGCATCCTCCTGAGCATGAGGGACTTCACTTCACTTCTGTGGAGAGACTGAATAATTTCCTATCAAGAGCAGAGAAGGTTAAGGCTGGATTAAAATGAAGCGTGAAATGGTGAAGCATTTTGACCAATGCCTATCTGGCAGAAAGGCTGCTACCCAGAGCACCCTGATTTAAGGTAATTGGCAAAAGATCAGGAGGGAGTTGAGGTGTTTTTTTTTAAGTGGCAAATTGTTATGATCAGCAATGTGCTGCCCTAAAGGGCAGTAGAAGCATATTCAATAACTTTCAAAAAGGGAATTTGATAAACACTGGAGAGACGTTAGCAGGGCTGTGGAAAAAGAGGGTGGAGAGCTTAACGGAATAGATTTTTAAGGAGCTGGCATAGGCACAGTAGGCTCAATGGTCTCCTATATTGAAAGACACTATGTGGACACTTGCTTTTTCCTCTGTAGGAAGCTGCAGATAGAAATAAAGGAAATGGACTGTTCTTCAGAGATGGGAAGTGTCGGATTGATTACATCCTTGTTTACAGAAAATCTAACATACAAGCAGAAAAACGTGAGGTGTTTGAGAGAAACTTGAGAGCTGAAGGATTGAACATTGAAAAAGAGGTAGGTCTGACTTTGCTTTTATATAAACAAATGGTTTAGTTCTTGCCTTAACAATCAGTTTGCTTTAGCAGTCTCCCAGGTGGATCCCAGATAACCAGATCTCAGATAACCCAGATGACCCCGATCGTTTGGGCGTAACTTTTGAGTACAATTCTCCCCAAAAATTCCCTAAGTTAGTTTGCGCCGTTTTTTTCTGCTGGCAAGTTCCTCACCGCCGTTCAATGACTTAGTAACTTTTTTGGGCCCTGGGGCGTTTCTCCCTGGTTCTGGATAACTTGATTAGGAACAGGAGAGGTTAATTTATCCCCTTGAGTTGTTCTGCGGTTTTTTAAAAATCCTTTCATGGGCCAGTATTTGTTGTCCACCCCTAATTGCCCTTAAACTGGGAAACGTATCAGCCATTTCCGGCAAATAAGAGTTACCACATTGCTGTGGGTCTGGGGTCACATATAGGCCAGACAAGGTAAGGATGGCAGATTTCCTTCCCAAAGGATGTTACTGAACCAGGCGGGTATTCTAGATTTTATTAATTGAATTTAAATTCCACCAGCTGCTGTGGGGCAGCACGGTAGCATTGTCGATAGCACAATTGCTTCATAGCTCCAGGGTCCCTGGTTCGATTCCCGGCTTGTTCACTGTCTGTGCAGAGTCTGCGCATCCTCCCCGTGTGTGCGTGGGTTTCCTCCGGGTGCTCCGGTTTCCTGCCACAGTCCAAAGATGTGCAGGTTAGGTGGATTGGCCATGATAAATTGCCCTTAGTGTCCAGAATTGCCCTTGGTGTTGGGTGGGGTTATGGGGATAGGGTGGAGGTGTTGACCTTAGGTAGGGTGCTCTTTCCAAGAGCCGGTGCAGACTCGATGGGCCGAATGGCCTCCTTCTGCACTGTAAATTCTATGATATGATAAGCCATGTCCCCAGCATTATTCTGGGCCTTAGTAATAATGTCACTGACCTATTAATCCAATGTCACGGACTCCACTATTTTGATTTAGATGTGGTTAATCTGAACCCCATCAATCACCCTTGGTTCTGTAATCTTTATATATCCTTGCCTAACAAAAAGCTCAGTGTGGAATTTTGACAAAATGCCATCTCTGGTGGAAAAAGTGGAGGGCAACCTGCTGGCTTTTCCCATTGTATTTCTAAACACCAGAAGAAAATGGAAAGACGGGTCCCACAATGTCATGCTGGTAGGGTAGGCTCATGGAGTTTTTAAACGATCAGGGTGCCAATAAATAAATAAAAATAATCCCCCCCCCTTCCAGGCCTGTCCCTCCCTCGCCCCTTGGGGAATGGACTCGCCTGTGTGTCTCCTGCAGGTTCCCATCACCAGGTGCACGTCGTGGGGAATTGCCATAATCCAAGCTGATGTGAATGTACAATTTAACAGGGGTGGAGGTGGGGGATGGCTGCTAATATCTAATAGGGATCCCGATCTTTGCATTCCAGTTAAGTCATTGGCAGGGGATGGGGACAATCGATCGGGGAATTCCCGTTGGCATATAAGCCACCTTGGGACTCCTACATGTCTGCATATTAGAGTGAGACAGCTAGTTTTACACTAATGTGTACCTGAGGCTTTGGGATTCAATCCCTTTGCCTTGGGGACAGGCTGGGTTCCCACAAACGGGGACCAGACGGAATGTCACCTATAGGCTGCCGGGGGGTTTGGCCCACAGCTGCATGCCCTTTGGCAGGGTGGTGCCCTGGGCACCCTGGTGATGCCAGGCTGGCACTGCAAAGGGGGCATTTGCATGCACTCAATCCAGCCAGACTTGTCTGCTGTGGGTGTTGGGGATTGGTGGGGGGCTGAAGGACCCTCTCGTGTTGTGTTTTGGGTGGGGGGAGGACGGGGACTTTTTGGGGGCTTTGGAGATTGGGATGCCATTTAAAAGTCATGTCCCGGAGTTCCAGTGAGCTATGGTCCCTGTTTAGGACCCTTTTTATTCAAAGCGATTTGCGTTCCTGAGTGTGCTGGGAAACACTCGGCTAAATGCGCTCACTCGAGAACTTTGTTCCCTTTTGAGAAGATCATGCTCCGTGTCCCCAATGGCCTAGCTCTAATATTATGTTATTGCTTCCTTCGATCCTTCCAGTGCTCTCTGTGCTTCAATGTGCTCCATCTATGCTGGCCACAGGTCAAATGCACAGAGATATCCTTTTGGGATTTAATAAAGTAATGTTTTGGCAGATCTTTGCCACCATAGCTAAGTGAATGCATCAGACTCCATAGCATAGATTGTGCGTGACTTGTGGAACCTCTTTCAATCTTTTTCTCATGGAAAATTCTTCCATTATTCTAACTTAATTTAAACGGAAAAGTACCTTTTCACAGATTTTCTTAGATGAGATATATGACCATTGGTCTTGTTCTCTCTCTCTTGACTGCTCTAGATACATGCTCTGAATACAAACATAAGAAAAAAACATTTAAAAAAAATATTCCATACATGTATGGCCTCATGCAAAACACCCCCCCCCCCCCCCCCCCTCTCTCATCACCAGGCTCTCTGTCATGCGTTCTTAAAGTTACTACTTTTTGTTGCAGTTTCTTTTAATCTAACTCATTCTCCCCTCCTTTCAGTTCCGACAAAGTGTCAAAGACTCAAAACGTGTTTCTCTCCTGATGGATACTGCCAGAGCTCCTGAGTATTTCCAGCTTCCTCTGTTCTTGTTTCAGATTCCAGTAGCCGCAGTATGTTGCTTATTTTGTTGTTGGTCTGTTCCTTTTAGAAGCAACCTCTCTGAATGACGGGGTTATAAAATATGCAGCACTCTGTAAAGAGTCTTCACACACTGCATGAGGATTTCTTGGGCTTTGAAATCAGTTGATGAATAGCCGGTTTGGCTAATTGAGCGGATTCTGCAAATATTACAATTGAGGATCAAAGATTTGGGGGGGGGGGGGGGGGCGATTCTCCCAAATGGAGCCCAAGTGTTCGCGCTGTCGTGCGACGGTGTGAAACGGGCCCGGGAACGACCTATTCTGTCCCCCACAGGGGGCCAGCACGCGCGCCCCCTCCACCCCCCCACAGGCCTGCCCCTCGAATGCAGAGTTCCCGCCGGCAGCGACCAGGGGTGAACGGCGCCGGCAGGACTCTGTCGTATCCGCTCGGCCCATCCGGGCTGGAGAATCAGCGGCCACGCCGGCGCAAATAGCGCCAATTCTCCGCACCTCGAAGAATCGTGTGCCGGCGTCGTGGCACGGTTGCGGCGATTCTCCAGCCCGGCGCAGGGCTCGGAGAATCGCCCCCTAGCATTTTTTTAAATTCAAGCCACCCTGCTCCCCAGAACTCTGCTCACAATCATCAGCCTGACTCCTAGATTTGGAAGATGATGGATATCTCACATCTGGATTCTGGATTTTGCAAGTTGACGTGTACGATCATTTTCCTGGGCATTGCTGACTGTGTTTGTGCTAAGTAGCTG
Source organism: Scyliorhinus canicula (assembly GCF_902713615.1). Taxonomy (NCBI): domain Eukaryota; kingdom Metazoa; phylum Chordata; class Chondrichthyes; order Carcharhiniformes; family Scyliorhinidae; genus Scyliorhinus; species Scyliorhinus canicula. The sequence continues at coordinate 42,476,057 of NC_052165.1, read as the reverse complement.
CAGGTTGTATATTTGTGCTTAACTCCAGCTCCATGTAGTCATTTGTAATGAGCTCTGTGGAGAAAAGATTGAGTCTGCCATCCTCGTAGAGCAATCCATCAGTCATCTCGAGAACGTAGGAAGATATGGTGACTTATTCGATATCTGGAAAATCGGCTGATGCCCAAAGAAAGACTGTCACTGGAAAAAATGGTTGCTGTCGTTTTCAAAGATGCAAGAATATTTTGAATTAGTGACTCCTTTTTGTTTGTTTTTCTTTCATACCTGCCTCTGATTATACCTCGTGTGTGGGTGGGTGGGGGGGGTCAATATTGATTTGGGTCAGTAGTGTAGATGCTTCGCATACCCATTGAACAATGTTTTCCCTTCATATTCTTTATTAAAGGGACTAGAAGGAATAGATACTGAGGTGGTTTTCCTCTGGCTGGGGAATCTAGACGGGCGCAACCTCCAGATCAGGGCTCCATTATTTAGGGCTGAAATGATGCAAAATTACTTCACTCTAAACGGTTGCAAGTCTTTGGAATTCTTGAATCCAGTGGGTTGTGGGTGCTTCCATCATCAATTTTATATTCAAGGCTTGAGATACAGATTTTTGATTTTGTAGGGAATTGAAGGATACAGGGAGTGGGCAGGAGTTGGGATTAAGAGGAGCATTATTAGAATGGCAACCTGTAGCTAGTGGAGTGCCACAGATATCTGTGCTGGAGCCACAATTATTTCCAGTATATGTGAATGGTTTGGACTATGAGTGAATGTACTATTGCCAAGTTTGATACAAAAATGGAGAAGAAGCCAAGCAGTGAGGATGACCTAGTCTACCGAGGGCTACAGACTGGTGAAGTGAAACTGGGCAAAAACTTGCCAGATGGAATAAAATGTGAAGTCGTGCACTTTGGTAGGAAGAATAAAGGAGCTGAATATTTCAATGGAGAAAGACTGCAGAAATCATGCAGCTAAGAGGGATTTGGGCATCCTAGTGCATAAATCACAAAAAAAATCTTGAATGAGAGTTCAGGATAATAGGGTAGGCAGATGGAACTTTTGCCCACTGAGTCTGCACCGGCCCTTGGAAAGAGCACCCTCCACCCTAACCGAGTAATCCAACCTTTTGGGACATTGAGGACAATTTAGCTTCACCAATCCACCTAACCACATCTTTGGACTGTGGGAGAAACCGGAGCACCCGGAGGAAACCCACACGTACACGGCGAGAACTCCACATAGACAGTGACCCAAGCCAGGAATTGAACCTGGGACCCTGGAGCTGTGTGCCTGGAATATTGGCCTTTTATTTAAGGTAATGAAATGTAAAAATGAACTAATAAAAGTCACTAGTTCGACCACATCTGGAATACTATGAACAGTTTTGTTCCCCTTACCCAAGGAAAGAAATACTGGCATGGAGATACTCCAGAGCAGTTCATCAGGTTGATCCCAAGTATGGAGGGATTTTTTCAAGTAGACTGGGCCTGTACTCATTGGATTTTAGAAGAATGAGAGGCAAACTTATTGAGATATATATAGGATTCTCGGGGCTTGACAGGATAGATGCTGCAAGGTTGTTTCCCCTTGTGGGCGAGTCTAGGGTCGAGGAGCATAATATCAGAGAAGTGGTTGCCCATATTAACACGAGATGAGGAATTTCTTCTCTCTAGTGTAGAGGCTGGGTCGTTAAGTATGTTCAAGGCTGAGATAGACAGATTTTTATCTGTAAGAGAATCGAGGGTAATGAGGTAAGCTGGAAAAGTGGAGTTGAGGATTATCAGATCTCATTAATTGGCAGGGCAGCTCTGATGGCCTACTTCTGCTGCTAAGATCTGTGGCTAAATGGCCTACTCTTATTTCTTTGTTACTTGTTGAAATGGAATAGGGAAGGCTTTAGAGTGCCGCGTCAATATTCGAATGAGCAGAAGCAACCCCTTGAATGTGCTCTGCCAGTTAATTGGGTCATGGTTGATCTGATGGTGACCTCCAATCTGTATCCTGCCCAACCCCGATAACCTATAACCCCTTGCTTGCCAACAATCTAACCCTCCCTGTGATAAATGATCTTTTAATTACTTTTTTTTAACCTGCATACTAGCCTTGAGGTTCTGACCATACCACTGCTTTCCAAATGCTGCACTATGAAATCCTTGATAAAGGACTGTAGCACCTTCCCTACTACCGGCATTACATAGATACATAGAACATACAGTGCAGAAGGAGGCCATTCGGCCCATCGAGTCTGCACCGACCCACTTAAGCCCTCACTTCCACCCTACCCCATAACCCAATAACCCCTCTGTGGTGGTATGATTAACATAGCTGCCTGCCATTGGTGCAGAACACCGGCTTGCCATTGGCCCTGGTCGGTCATATGCCTCTCGACCGATTGGTTGAGACCAGTCATGTGACGGCTCCCCGATTGGTCGAGAGGCTGAGTTAACCCCGCCTCCAGGGCGAGGTATAAATACCCAGTACGCCCAGCGGTCATCCATTTACTGTAGTTGACCGCAGGGCTAACATCTAGCTTATTAAAGCCTTACTTTTGTACAGCAACTCGCCTCGCGTTCAATTGATGGTTCGTCACCCTCCCTAAGCTTTGTGGACACGTGGACAATTTTGAAGGGCCAATCCACCTGATCTGCGTGGCTTTAGACTGGGGAACGAAACCCACGCAGTCATGGGGAGAACGTGCAGACTCCGTACAGACAGTGACCCAGTGCGGAATCGAACCTGGGACCCGGGTGCTGTGAAGTCACAGTGCTAGCCACTTGTGCTATCGTGCCATGCATTAGGCTCACTTGTCTACAGTTCCCTGTTTTCTTTCCTCCCTTTTTGAGTAGCAGGGTTATATTAGCTACCTTCCAATCTGTCAGAACCATTCCAGAGTTCTGAGAATTTTGGAAAATGACCCCCATCTTTTTGTAGCCTGCTCGTCGTCCTCACAATTCACTTTCCTACCTATCTTTTGTGTCATCAGCAAATTTGGCAACCGTTCTTTCATCTTAGTCATTTTATATAAATTGTGAGCAGTTGAGGTCCCAGCACCTCATTTATCGCACATTGTCAACCTGAAAAAGGCCGGTTTATACCAACTCTGCTTCCTGCCAGCCAGCCAATCATCTTTCCATGCTAATATGTTGCCCCTATACCGTGAGATTTTATTTTCTGCAATAACCTTTTGTGGCACTTTATGAAAAGCCTCTGAAAATCATTTAATCTCTTGAATGTTACTAGTAAGGTCAATATTCATTGCCCATTATTAATTGTCCTTGATGCTGGTGGTGAGCTGCCATCCTGAACTTCTGGAGTCTCTTGGCGTAGGTGTACACAGTGCTGTTCGGGAGGGAGTCCCAGTATTTTAACCCAGTGACCATGAAGGGATGGTGATCTATTTCCAAGTCAGGATGCTGAGTGGCTTGGAGGGTGTGGTGAATGTTATATGGGACTGTAGGATACTCTTAATCGGCAAGGGGTGGGATTTTGTTTAGACTTCTTGAGTTGGCAGCAATGCACTATTGGCCTGTGCTGTAAATCCTGGGGCGGGATTCTCCGACCGCTGGGCCGGAGACGCAAATCCCGCCTGACGTCGGCTGCCGGATTCTCCGGCACCGGTTTTTCATTGGGGTCGGGAATCTCAACGAGCCGGTCAGGGACCGTTGGCAATGGCCCTCCCCGGCAATTCTCTGTTCCGCGATGGGCAGAGTGGCCGCCCGTTTTGGACCAGTCCCGCCAGCGTAAATAAAACCAGGTCCGTACCGGCGGGACCTGGCTCTGCGGGGGAGGGGGATCTGGCCCTGGGGGCCGGAGAATCTCCATGGAGCGGCGTGAATCCCGCCCGCTGTCGTATTCTCCGGGGCCGGTTTTTCGAAGGGGGCGGGAATCGCGTTGCGCCGATCGGGGCCATTGGCAGCAGCCCCCCGGAGATTCTCCGCCCAGCAATGGACAGAGTGGTCGCCCATTTTCGGCCGGTCCTGCCAGCATAAATTAGACCAGGTCTGTACCGGCGGGACCTGGGTCTGCGAAGGGGGGTGGGGGGGGGGGGGGGGGGGTGCAGGTAGATCTGGCCCCAGGGGTGCCCCCACGGTGGCCTGTCCCCCGATCGGGGCCCACCGATCTGTGGGCAGGCCCGTGTCATGGGGGCACTCTTTCTCTCCGCGCTGGCCGCTGTAACGGTCCGCCGTAGCTGGCGCGGAGATGAAACCCCCCCCTCTGCGCATGAGCTCAGAACACGCTGGCGCTCCCACACGTGCCAACACACGCCGGCCAACTTTGGCCCGGTTGGTACGGCTCCAACCCCGCCGACGCCAGCCTAGCCACTGAAGGCGCGGAGGATTCCGCACCTTCTGGGCAGCCCGACACCTGAATGGTTCACGCCACTCCTCGGCGGTGGTACGGCCCGCCCCACCGGAAAGCGGAGAATCCCGACCCTAATGTTTGATGAAATTAATGAAAACCATGTATTGTCACGAGTAGGCTTCAATGAAGTTACTGTGAAAAGCCCCTAGTCGCCACATTCCGGCGCCTGTCCAGGGTACTGGTGATTATGTGGCTAATGTTTAAAGGAATGCACAAAGCAATCATGTAATATATCCGCAGTTGTCCGAGACAGACTCTGGGTCTGCTCGTTGCCCGGTTTCCGACCAGCTTTGCACCAATCCCACCCTCTAATATTTCTTCGAATTATTTCCCTCCCCACACACCTGGGAAAGCTGCTACATCGCACTACTTTCTTCCTGTGCACCTGCCAAGTCAACAGGAAAATTGCAAGCCCCAAAGTCTCCTAAATGACCAGATCATCGTGCTCTTGTGGGGCGCAATTCTCCGAGCTTTGGGCCGGGAGAATTGGCGCAACCGCGCCACGGCGCCCCGACCCATGCGCGCGATATTCCAAGGTGCGGAGCATACCCGCCATTTGCACCGTGCATTTGGTGCGTCGCAGGCCGCTGTCCGCGGCCGTGCCGCTGATTCTCTGCTTCTGGCCGCACGGAAATGGCAGAGTCCTGCCGGTGCCGTTACCCCTGGTCGCTGCCCAAAGGGAACCCCGCATGAAGGGTCGGCGGGGGGGGGGGGGGGGGGGGGGAGCTCTGTCCCCAAGGGGTTCCTCCGATCGGGTCTGGCCCGTGATTGAGGCCAACCTTTTTCGTCTGCCCACCCGGGGTCGTCTTTGTTGCGCAGCCAGCCCCTGAACCCCCACGCCATGTTGCGTAGGGGCTGGCGCGCTGAAGAATTTGCATGCGCAGGTTGGAGTGGTGCCCATTTGGCGCCGGGAAGGGAGGTTGGAGCGGCGTGAACTGCTCCAGAGCCGTGCTGGCCCCCTGCGGGGGCATGAATCGGTTGTCCTGCACCCATTTTGCGCCGTCGTGGCTGCGTTCACAATGGCGTGAACACTTAGTCTCCATTTTGGACATTCGCGCCCATGATGTTTGTTGACTGACTACCCAGAAGAATGTCTCCACTTGTGCAAAAGCCGAATACTGTGGATGCTGGAAATGGCCAACAGGTTGGGCAGCACCTGTGGAGATGATGAAATGTTAACCCCCTTGATAACCTTTCATCAGAACTGATCAAACGTCATCTCAACCTGAAATAGTGGGCGGCATTTTCTGCCCGTTCCAGTGGTGGTTATTGGAGCAGGTGCAAAAGCAAAATTGCATGGGGCCAAAAGTCCGGTATCCACTGGTGGGGAAAATAATTTGAAACTTTTCCCCTTGTACTTCCATCGAGACCTAACAGTGGGTCAACGTTCCTGGTGCTCCATGTTGGGAACCCTATTAACATATCATGAATACTCGTTCAAATCACAACTCTACCAGAATTGCATTCTGCTACTAATGAAGCACGCGTTAAACTGGTCTGATTAATGGCATGAGCTTGCCCACCTTCACTTGTGACTAAGTGCATACAACATTGAGACCATACCTGTGATGGCACTGCTGCCATCTCTCGCTGTTCGGATTCCTGACTGCTGGCAAAGCTGTACGCTTGGGCAATGGTGGGGTGGGCTGGCAGGCAGAATGGTAGCATTGTGGATAGCACAATTGCTTCACAGCTCCAGGGTCCCAGGTTCGATTCCGGCTTGGGTCACTGTCTGTGCGGCGTCTGCACATCCTCCCCGTGCGTGCGTGGGTTTCCTCCGGGTGCTCCGGTTTCCTCCCACAGTCCAAAGATGTGCAGGTTAGGTGGATTGGCCATGATAAATTGTCCTTAGTGTCCAGAATTGCCCTTAGTGTTGGGTGGGGTTACTGGGTTATGGGGATAGGGTGGAGGTGTTGACCTTGGGTAGGGTGCTCTTTCCAAGAGCCGGTGCAGACTCGATGGGCCGAATGGCCTCCTTCTGCACTGTAAATTCTATAATCTATGACTGTGAAAACTCACCAGAGACTTGGCTGCGGCACGGGTAGGGCACCAGCATGTTGATTGCCTATGGAATGATGTTAAAGTCCAGGGGTGGGATCCTCTGAGCCTCTGCTCCGAAATCTCTCTCGGGGGCGGAGAATGGGGGTAAAATCCGAGATCGGGTTCGACGCCGCTCCCATGATTCTCAGGACCCCGGAGAATCATTGGCAATCGTGTGTGCGGTTGACGCAGCGCCGGTCGGGGGCCATTGAAAGAAGCTCCTGCTGCGATTCGGAGTGCAGCTAGCCGAGTTCCCGACAGCGCCATTTTCAAATGGTTCCACCCAGCGAGAACTCGGCATGGCAGCTGTGGACTAGTCTGTGGCAACCCTGGTGGGGGGGGGATCATTCACCGGGGGGGCCTCCAGGACAGCCAGGCCACCGATCCACGGGCGCATGTGATCTGGGGGGTCTATGTTTTCGGTGCAGGTCCGCCGTGTGGGTTGGCCCTGTCGCACGGGACGGCCAACACAGTCCGCCGCCGTACGCATCGCGGACCCCCGACTGGAAGTGCAGGGCCCTGTATTAGTATCCAGAGCTGCAAGGAGTACTCTGGGGCCCTGCTAGCCCCCCACAAATCGGAGAATCACCTTGGACTTTCTACAGGCAAGTCCAGAGTTATTTGCGCGCGTTTTGTTTCATGAGCATGGGGACGTAGCCCCTTACTGGAGGATCCCGCTCCTTATTTTTCGCTGGAGGGGTGATAGGTTGTGTGGGTGGAGGTTGGACTCATTCTAGGAGTACCCTCACTCTTCGCAGATGAGAACAATTGAGATGAAGGCTCAACTGGGAAAAATAATGAAGACTTGTTTGAAAAGGCGAATGAATCAGGAATCTGAACTTGATGCATCTTTGATGCCATTACTAAATGGGGCTTACGCTCACATTTGAGTTGGTGTAATTGAACCAGAGGAATCACAGTTTAAAAAAGCACTGAGGCAGGTTGTAGCCATATACATGACAGTCAATGAGAGCCTGCCCCTTACATTATGGAATCTACATTGTAGCTATGTACATGACAGTCCATGAGAGCCTGCCCGTTGCATTATGGAATCGACATGGCTTGCAAGATTTAAAATGTGCAAGGCATGCCTTCAAATCCAAATGAGGCAGCCTGATGGTTGTTTTAAATTCATTCACGAGTTGTGGGTGTCACTGGCTCTGTCAGCATTTATTGCCCATCCTTAATTGCCCTTGAGAAGGTGGTGGTGAGCTGCCGCCTTGAACTGCTGCAATGCTTGTAGTGTAGGTACACCCACAGTGCTATTAGGGAGGGAGTTCCAGGATTTTAACCCAGCAACAGTGAAGGAACAGCAATACATTCTCAAGTTAAGATGCCCAGTGGGTTGGTGTTCCCATGTGTCTACTGCTCTTATCCTTCTAGGTAGTAATGATTGGATTTGGGAGTGCTGCCTGTAGGCACAGTGGTCACATGAGAATGTGACGGGATTGGGCTCATGAGAGGGGCTGGTTTAGCTCACCAGGCTAAATCACTGGCTTTTAAAGCAGACCAAGCAGGCCAGCAGCACGGTTCAATTCCTGTACCAGCCTCCCCGGATAGGCGCCGGAATGTGGTGACTAGGGGCTTTTCACCGTAACTTCATTGAAGCCTACTCATGACAATAAGTGATTTTCATTTTTTAGGGGCTGGTTTAGCTCACCAGGCTAAATCGCTGGCTTTTTAAGCAGGCCAGCAACACGGTTCGATTCCTGTACCAGCCTCCCCGGACAGGCGCCGGAATGTGGCGACTAGGGGCTTTTCACAGTAACTTCATTGAAGCCTACTCATGACAATAAGTGATTTTCATTTCATTTTCATGATGATATGGCTACATAGAAGTCACATGGCAGGGAACACAGGAAGCAGTTGCCCCATTATCTTGAGCGGAACGCAAGTATTGTTTGTAGCTCGAGTTTAGACATAAACTACCTTTGTTCAAAGTCCTTTTGTGGGTTTCTCAAATCACCGACAACATTCTACATGGTGTCAAAAGTTGGCAGTATAAAACACTGACTTCGCCATTTGCTTTCGATAGAATATTATGTATATTTCTGAAGGAGTGGCATATTTACTGCGGTGCTGCAATCGGAAAGGCTACAGACATTTACCCTATTAAGCCTCACGGGCCCTGTGGCATTCTCCAACATTCAAAAAGGAGTTTGTTTCCCAGACAGGAGGAAAACCTAAGCTCCCAAGATAATCCTGAAACCATTCGAGAATATTTGACTACTGGTTTTCCCAAAAAAAAAATCCTTGATAGACATGTGTTCAATACCATGAACTAGAAAGCTGATGAAGGCAACATAACCTTTCATGGCCACTCTAACAATATTGGCAAAGAAATGTGTGTTTGGAACTCTCAAATGAAGATTTAATCAGGGATCGGGTAGTTTGTGGAATATATAGCAATTTATTCTGCAAGCTGCTACTGTGAGGAAAAAGCCCCCACTCCACTAGCCGGAACCTTGCACTGTAGCATCACGTTTCATTGTAAGTCGTCCTCTGTTCGTAGATGGTGGACGTGCTTTGGGGAGTCGGGAGGTGAGTTAGTTGTTACAGAATTTTTAGCCTCTGACCTGCTCTTGTAGCCACATTATTTATATGACTAGTCCAGTTCAGTTTTGGTCAATGCTAACTCTCAGGGTGTTGGTCGTAATGATCAGGATGGTCATTGAATGCCAAGGGGTAATGGTTACATTTTCGCTTGGTGAAGATGGTCATTGCCTGTGTGACGTGAATGTTACTTGCCATTTGTCAGCCCAAGCTTGGATAATGTCCAGGTCTTGCTGCATTTAGACATGGGTTCTTTTAGTATCTGAAGAGTTGTGAATGCTGCTGAAAGTTATGCAATCATCAGTGAACATCCCTACTTCTGACCTTGGAATGAAGGACATTGATGAAGCACAGTAAGAAGTCTTATAACACCAGGTTGAAGTCCAACAGATTTTCTTTCGAATCACTAGCTTTCAGAGCACTGCTCCTTCCTCACTTGAAAGCAGTGCTCCGAAAGCTAGTGATTTGAAACAAAACCTGTTGGACTTTAACCTGGTGTTCTAAGACTTCTTTCTGTGCTCACCCCAGTCCAACACCGGCATCTCCACATCATTGAAGCAGTTAAAGATGATCGGACCTAGGACACTATCCTGAGAAACCCCTGCAGAGTGCCCTGGAATTAAGATGGTTGACATCATCATCCTTTTTGGTAGCCATGATGTGGAGATGCCGGCGTTGGACTGGGATGAGCAGAGTAAGAAGTCTTACAACACCAGGTTAAAGTCCAACAGGTTTATTTCAAACACGAGCTTTCGGAGCGCATCTCCTTCCTCAGGTGAATGAAGAGGTATGTTCCAGAAACATATGTATAGACAAATTCAAAGATGCCAGACAATGCTTAGAATGTGAGCATTTGCAGGTAATCAAGTCTTTACAGATCCAGAGATGGGGATAACCCTAAGTTAGAGGTGTGAATTGTCTCAAGCCAGGACAGTTGGTAGGATTTTACAAGCCCAGGCCAGATGGTGGGGGATGTCAAGGTCCCGATTGAGGCCGTACTCATGTGTGCGGAACTTGGCTATAAGTTTCTGCTCGGCGATTTTGCGTTGTTGCGTGCCCTGAAGGCCACCTTGGAGAACGCTTGCCCGGAGATGAGAGGCTGAATGCCCTTGACTGCTGAAGTGTTCCCCGACTGGAAGGGAACATTCCTGCCTGGCGATTGTCACACGTGCGACAAGTCATGCTAGGGCTACTTGATGCTGTACTTGGTTAAATGCTGATGTCAAGGGCAGTCACTCTCTCCTTACCTGTAGTATACAGTTCTTTTGTCCATGTTTAAACCAAGGCTATAATGAGGTTGGGAGCTGCATGGTCCTGGTGGAATCCAAACTGAGCATCAGTGAGCAGGTTATTTCTAAGCGCTGCCAGTCCTGGAAGCGCTCTCTGGTCGCGTCCAGGGACTGCACATCCGTGGCCATGGAGCACGGAGTGCACTGTCTCCCTCTGGGTCTGGGCAACCTCCCTCTGGGTCTGGGCCATGTCCTTCTGGGACTCTGCCACCCCAGCCAGTGTTTGCGCCATGACAGCCAGCGCCTGGGCAATGCTGCCGCCCATCTACACCATGGCCCTGCTGTGACTGGGCCACACTGAGGAGCGCTGCTGCAATGTCCAGGTGACTCTGGCACATGGCTGCCTGTGAGAGGGCAGCCCTGTCCTGGGCCATGGCCCCGCTTGCACATAATGCCCCAGGCCTTGCACACGCTGACCTATATCCGGCACCATTGTATCCACCGCAGGTGGAGCTGGCCTGCATGTGGTGTCGGCCTATGTGGCACGCATGACTGGCACCACCCCCTGCTCCTGCATGCGGATGGACTCCTCCACCTGCGCCTGCAGGTGCTGCATGTCAGCTGTTATCCCCACTTGTAGTCCCTTGCTCTCTGACTACACTGCACTGTGGCTGGGACTGGATGTTCCAGGAGCCTGGGTACCGATGGCTGATTCCTGGGGATAGCCTGCCCTGTGACCGTCCAGCCCCTCATTCCACCTGCTGTGCGTGCGTGTGTGCGTGCGTGCGCGCGTGTGTGTGCGCGCGTGCGCGCGTCCGATGTATGCAGCCCAGGGGTTGGGTAGCTGATGGCATCAGTGGCCGGGGCACCCGGTCATTGAGGCTGGCATGTGGGGCAGGGTGGGGGTTCGTCTGTCCCCTTGGGGGGTAGGGGGTGCAGGCAGTTGCGGGTATGTGGGGGGGGTTACGGGTGTGTGGGATGGGGGGTTGGTGCCAGGGTCACACTGCTGCCTACTCACCCTGGCTTCCCTGAGGAGGTCGTACAGTTTTTTCCTACCTGCCACTTGCGCTCGGACACCGCGTACACTGGCGCCTGGTGGCCTTTCTCCCGGGCTGGGGTACAGGGTCATCCGCCTCTCCTCCACGGCATCCAGAAGGGTCTCCAGCTCAGCGTCCATGAACCATGGCGCTACTCTCCTTCCATCCTGTTGACTGGGATGGTGTGTGTTTGTGGGGGGGGGGGGGGGGGGAGAGAGAGAGGAGGAGGAGAGGAAAGGATCGTAAGTGCGGCTGCGGCGTACGGGTCTCGTGCGCTAATCACAGACCCGACGAATCCGGCGCCGTTTTGCTTGGAACCGATTGCGTTCCATGTGGCGATGGTGCTGGCCCATTGAGTTGCTGAATCGGTGCACCTGTTGCACCATTTGTGGTAAAATACCACTGTTTCCACGCCGGCGTCGGCACTTAATCTCAAAATCAGAGAATCCAGTCCCACATCTTTGTCTGTCGAGCAGTTGGAGATGTCCTGCATTCGTGCTTAATAAATGCAAGTACTTAAGTCAAATGTTTAATGACAAAAATAATGTACCTTTCCTACATGACTTGAAAATTGCTGCCAGACTTAGAACCCTCATTAGACATTCTATTTACAGTCTTAATTGAGGTCATTGAAGATAGATATTGACTGTTTCACTTGAAAACTCGAGACTAGGAACAGGATTAGATGTCCGTAAATCAGATTTTAAATCTTTGTCTAGCAAATCCAATTATCCTTATATGAAGGAAAGCAATTAACTAGACAATCATGAACGAAGAGATTACTTCATCTACATAACAGTACTGAACTGATTTGGGCCTATGGTGTTTTTCAGCATGGTTTGACTTGAGAATGTTTTTAAAATTTTGTTTCCCAGGTGTCTTTTTACATTTTAGATGATTTTGCGGAATGGAAACCTGTGTTTTTCAGCTGAAACTGATGTTAACGGGCAGGGGAATAACTGACCGAAGGAGACTAAAGACATACAAGCCACCCTTTTTTATATTTTCAATATTAATTCTTCTGCCCACATTTATAATGGAAACCACCAACGTAAAAATGTAATGCTGTAATTGCACTCACAGGAGTGGTTGTGCAGCAGCGTTTTCGGTGAGAGCCTATGTGTAATTGCTGAGCAAAGTGTTTACATGGAGATGTTTCATTATAAATACGGACAGGAGAAAGAGACGGCAAGGCTAGTGGATATATTTTTAATATTTCTAGATGTCAACGTTTGTGAGTCGTACAACCCTTTGCCACCAAGTGAATCCTGAGCAGTATTCTTGCAGTTTTCAGAAAGGCATGGGTTATCTGGTCAAATAGGTGGCTGCAATTTAACGTGGATAAGTGCTGCGTTTTGGTAGAGACACCATGGACCAGCAGAATCATCGGAGTTGTGTATTTCTAAGACGGGGGCAAGTTGTGAGGGATCTGGGGGTCATGTGCACAAAATTTTGAGTGGCACAGGGCAGATATATCCTGCCACGAGTTTTAACTTTTTTTTTTGCAAACCAGAGGCATGTAATATGCAAACAAGTAAGTTATACTGGGTGTTCCTACACCACATGGACTGCAGCAGTCCAAAAGGCAGCTCACCACTATATTCTCGAGGGTAATTGGGGATGGGGGCAATAAATCCTGGCCTAGTGGGCGATGCCCCACCCCATTAATGATTTTTCTTTTTAAACTGCAGATCCTTGTTGGATCAGCTGTAATGTTATGTGGGGTCCTGGGGCAGCACGCTATAGAAAGGATTTCAGACCTTGAAGAGGGTCAGAGGAGGTTGACCAAGGGTGTGGGACTTGCCTTATGTGGAGAGATTGTCTGGGATTGTTGTCCTTCTTGGAGCTGAGAAAGTTAAAGGGAGATCTAGTAGACCTAATTAAATTTAATGAGGGGTTTCAGTAGAACAGCGAGAGAATAACTGATTATCCGGTAAAAGGATCTGTAACCAGAGGGGTCACTGTTAAAATAATTGGCAGCAAAACTGGAGAGGAAAAGTACCTTTATGCAAGTTTATTTTCAATGGAATGAGAAATGGGTGTCGGGATAAATTAGAAGGGGGTGGGGGTAACACCCCATAAGACTCTGTTCATGAAATCTTTCCCTCGCTGAGAGTTCTAGGCAAATAGTGGCTGTACAGCTGCTGTGTGAAGCCCGTTTGAACAACAGAGCTGTTGAAGAATGTGGAACAATTAATACAAAAGCTACAAAGTCTTTGTTTCATGTTGAGTGATGCTCCTCTTACAGAAAAGAGCATGAAGCATCCCAGATGAGCTAATTTGCCATCTGACTAGAAGAATGGAGACCAAGTAATGCGCGAAAGCAACTGAAGTAATGACGGGGACAATTTTACTCCGATTAATTTGCTTTAATGGAGTGTGAAATGGTGAAAATTACTTTTCTGTAATTGCCTGCACTTAACAATTGTAAAACAACTGTATTGCGAAAGAGAGATGCCTTTGTTTTGAATAGTGAATATTTTCCTCCAAGGGGCATCATATTTATTACTTTAGAATCAGATTATAGTTTATTGAATTTATTAAATGAATGCCTTTTAATGTGACCGTTTTCCTCGGTAACGACCTGGGAAGAATTTTGAAGGAATTCTCTGGGTGCACCTCTGGCGAGTGCATGTGGGGAGACCAGCATTATTGTTTTCTTTTTTAATGGTGACCTGAATTTGTGCCATCTTTCTGTTTTTTGAAAGAGCTTTAATTTGTGAAATCTACATCTGTAATCCTGCACAAGTGCTCTTGTTTCCTTCTCGCCATAGAAACATCACGGGCTCGATTCTCTGATTTGGAGACTGTTCCCTGATGTGTTAGGCAGGTTGGTTCGATGTGGACTGCACTCGATGCAGGGAAGTTAGAAACAGACGTCTAACACTGGAGAAGATCCAACACTGTTTTATTCAACTACAGAACTGCGATACATATTCAGCTGTGGGCCGACACTATACTGATCTGACTGGTGCCCTTGTAGTAGCCTGACCAGACTGACTAGCTACCGCATGGTGTTTGCACTTGCTAGCTCGTGGACTCTGACTGTCTCAGTGGCTGGGTCCAGAGAGAGCGGGAAACCTAGTGCCCTCTGGCTTTATAGCGGTAGTGTCCTGTCCGGTGATTGGCTGTGCTGTGTTGTATGCTTACTGGTCATCCTATGTGTCAATCACTGCCTGTCTGCATCTCATTATATACATGAGTGGATATTATGACATTCCCGTGCCAACGTGGGGTGGGATTTTCCCCGCACCGGGCCAGAGAATGCCCACGAAGAGGCCACACCGCTTCGATGCCGGCACGAGATTCTCCCCTATGCAGAGAATTGGCATTGGCGCGGTGCCGGTCGTGGGCCGCTCTAGGCGGCCAGCCCGCAGATTCTCCGGCCTGGATGGGCCGCGCAGCTGTAGGAAAAGAGCCAAGTTTGCTGGCGCCGTTCTAACCTGCTCAGGCCGGCGGGACCTCTGCGTGCAAGGGCCAGGTGGCGGCCTGTGGAGGGGGGGGGTCTGCTCTGCTATTCATCATGATCGTGGCTGATCATCCATATTGCTTGGAGGGGAACTTGCAGGTGTTGTGTTCCCATGTGTCTACGGTCCTTGTCCTTCTAGCTCAGTGTTCTTCAATTTTTACCAACCGGCCAATCTTCAGGACCCAACCCGGCCAGCCTTCAGGACCCAACCCAGCCAACCTTCGCAACCCACGCCGGCCGACCTATGCGACCCACCATTTTCTCTTGCCTTGTTTGCTGCTGACAAAAATGGAGGAAATGGTTTTGGGTCCCTTTGGCCCTCATACATGCTCCTCCAATGGAACCTGTTGGATGAAGGTGAAGCCTTCCGGTGTCGGAAAGTATGGAGTCTCCATCTGTCCAAAGTTCTTAATTTTTTTCCTGTAAAATGTTATTAAACAAAACCCCCTCCGGAACCTGTTTTAAAAAAATAAAAATAAAAACCAAATAAAAAGCTGCAACCGTTTTAAAACAAAAAATAGCGGCCGCACTGCGCATGCCTGTTCCGATCATCATGCACGCATGCGCATTGCGGCCAAATTTGTTTTACATGCTCGCGGAATGCGCATACGCGCCGATCGTGCGCGCATACGCAATGCGGCCGAATCTTTTTACATGTTCGCGGAATGCGCATGCGTGCCGATGATCATGCGCAATGCGGCCGAATATTTTTTTCCCACATATTCGCGGCCACTTGCAGCCAGCATTATGAAAGGTCGGTTGCTGCACCGGGATTTGCGCAATCGGGAGCGCCGCGGACAATGGCTCTGCGACCCTCCCGACACCCGCCCACGACTTTGAAGAACACTGTTCTAGATGGTAGAGGCTTTGAAGGTTATGGTATGCTCTGTTGCCACTGTGCACTGATGCTGAAGGGAATGAATGTTTTGAGATGGTGGATATGGGGTGTCAATCAAGGCTGCTTTGTTCTGGATGGTGTTGAGCTTCTTGGTTGTCCTGGGTGGTGGTGCACTCATCCACAGTGTTTCACACTCCTGACTTGTGCCTTGTGGATGGTGGCAGACTTTGGGGAGTCAAGAGGGTAGTTACTTGCTGCAGCATTTCTAGCTCTTGTCGCCACAGTATTTGGATGACTGGTCCAGTAACCCCTTAGGATGTTGATGGTGGGGGAATTCAGCAATGATAATTCCATTTAATATCAAGGGAAGATGGTGAGAGTTTCTTTCAGCTGGAGATTGTGGTTGCCTGGCAATTGTGTTGTGCAAATTTGGTTGTTCCGTTTCACTTTTCAGCCAATCTAATGCCAAAGACAGCATTTCTATTCCTGCGTGCCTCTCCGGGGCGTGTGGAGCTGCACATTCTCCCTGTGTCTGCGTGAGTTTCCTCCGGGTGCTCCGGTTTCTGCCCACAGTCCAAAGAGGTGCAGGTTAGGTGGATTGGCCATGATAAATTGCCCTTCGTGTCCAAAAGGTTAGGTAGTGTTACGGGGATAGGGTGGAGGCATGGGCCTAGGTAAGGTGCTCTTTCAGAGGGTCGGTGCAGACTCGATGGACCAAATGGCCTCCTTCTGCACTGTAAGGGATTGTTGATTTATAAAGCATTTCACAATGAATTATTCTTTGGAGTCAGTAAATTGACAAACGCCTCAACCACTTTGTGCATAGCAAGTTCCAAAAATCATTAATGAGAGGGTGGTCTGCTGAACTAAAATTAAAAACAAAGCATGCTGGGTAAACCCAGCAGGTCTCGGCATTTGTGGAGAGCGAAACAGTTGAGTCCGTATGACCCTTCAGAGCTTTTGTTTTTATTTGTGGTCTGCTGAGCTTCTTTTGTTTTTATAAAGTGGTGGTATTTAAGCTCCCTACTCCCCCCTGAAATAGTGCCACAGGATTTTTTTATTTCTACGTCATGAGGCAGTTGAGGCCCCTCATTGATATCCCGTGTCATCCAAAAGAAGGCACCTCTGATGATGCAGCATCTCCTCAGCCTGACTTCAGTCCTGGAATGGAGCTTGAATTCCTGTCCTTCTGACTGGGGGACGAGACTATTATCAACTGAGCCACGATGCATTGAAATGCGTTTATATTACCTTTTTGGATGAAGAAAGGCTTGTATTTTTCTTGTTATTGTGCATTTCAATGATTTGTTTTGATCACTTTTTCAAAACCTGAGTATCAAATGTCTTAATTTCTCAATTCAGTTTTAAATCCAGTCTTCTTCAAACTCGGGGGCGCGACCTGCGGGTGGGTTGGGGGAGGGTCGCGGAGCCATCCTTCGCGGCGCTCCCGATCGCGCAAATCCTCGCGTGGCAGCTGGCTTTTAATAACGCTGGCTGCAAGCGGCCTTTAAAATAACCACGAACATGTAAAAATAAAAGTTGAGCATGCACGCACGATCATCGGCGCGCATGCGCAGTGCGGCTGCTATTTTTTTAACAATCACAGCTTTTTTGTTTTACAAGTTCAAGGGGTTTTTATTCATTTTATTCATTTATTTTATTCATTTTATTTTTAATTTTTTTTACAAGTTCGGGGGGGTTTCGCTTAATAAAACTTTACAGGAAAAAAAAAATGCAGAACTTTGGACAGATGGAGACTCCATACTTTCCGACACCGGAAGGCTTCACCTTCATCTGACAGGTTCCATTGGAGGAGCGTGTACAAGGGCCAAAGGGATCCAAAACCATTTCCTCCATTATTATCAGCAGCAAACAAGGTAAGACAAAATGGTGGGTCGCAAAGGTCGGCCAGGTTGGGTCCCAAAGGACGTCCGGTTGGTAAAAAGGGGTTCCCGGATAAAAGTTTTGAAGAACACTGTTTTAATCTATAGTCCGAGGTTGCTGTTTATTAAACTAGTACTCCAGAGCATTCCACACATGCAAACTGGAAATTTGGGCTCTCTATAGCAATCCCCTGGATGTACCCCAGTCAGTACTTCACTCCACCCACCAGTCTGGGTATCACTCTCGTTTCTCTGAGCCAATATTGTGGGCTCGGGACCCACCTTCTGAGTGTGGGAAAGGCTGACCTAGCAGGGGGTGCTGTAAGTGTGCCGAACTGTTGGTGGGCTCTGTCTTTCCAATGAGGCGTTAAATCCCTGTTCGTCCCCTCTGATGGATGGATAAGATCTTGTGCGACTGTTTGTAAATTAGCCATGGCATTTCCTACACTACAACAGTGATTTACACACCCAAAAAGTACCTCGTTGGCTGTGAAGCACCTTTTGAGACATCAACTGGTCATGAAAGGCTATATAAATGTAAGTCTTTTGGAACCAATCTCATCTGTTGTTTCACTCTTCAGGCAATTTCTTATGCAGCCTCCGGGTTTATTCAAAGCTCTTTACACATGGGGGGGGGGGGGGGGGTGAAATTAAAATCAATGGAATGGTGTAAGATCAGTTGATTCACTATCCTCAAACACCAATTTCACCACTTTGAGGAGTATGGAGTACACAACCTTGCAGCCTTTTCCATAATCCAATTGCAGCTTTACTTATGAAGAGGTTAAACAGGTTGGTTTGGCTGTATCTGGTTCCATGCTGACTGCTATTTATTAGCTTGTTTTGGATCAAATTTAAACCTGATAATTGTGACTCAATATCTTGCAATTTCACAAGGCTGCCATAAACCTCGACAGGACATGTGTTGTCATAGTAACTAACTGAGTTCGTAGGTAGGGTTCTAAAACTGGACTATCTGGCAAGCTTAGGAGGAAAGACTTGCATTTATATACCAACCTTCAGGATGTTCCCAAGCACTCCACAGTCACATGTGGTCACTATTATAATGTAAGAAACGATTTGTGCACAACAAGATCCCATAAACCGAGCAGCATGGCCGCAAAGTGGTTAGCACTGCTGCTTCACAGCACCAGGGTCCCAGGTTCAATTCCCGGCTTGAGACACTGTCCGTGCAGAGTCTGCAAATTCTCCCCGTGTCTGCGTTGGTTTCCACTGGGTGCCACAATCGATGTGCTACAGCTGCCTTCCGCGCACTCCTCCAGCACAGAGACACACACCTTGGTGGGCAATGGCAGTGGACAGGCTTCTGGGAAACAATGTGGTGAGTCCAACACAGTTGCTGATGCACATCTTTGGCTTTTAAAGCAGACCTGGCAGACCAGCAGCGTGGTTCAATTCCCATACCAGCCTCCCCGAACAGGCGCCGGAATGTGGCGACTAGGGGCTTTTCGCAGTAACTTCATTTGAAGCCTACTTGTGACAATAAGCGATTTTCATTTCATTTCAATGTCTAGACGAGACAGCAGTTGGAGGCCTGCTGGATCCCAAGACCCAGCTAGGTCCCAGCCAGATGCTGAGCCCATGGACCAGTATATCCCAGAGCTGATGAAGATGTTTGGGAGTGACTGGGACATTCTGATGGAAATGTCAGTGACACTCCCAACAGGTTCATAGCTGATTGGAGGAGGCTACGGGTGCAGGAGATATCACCGGTAATGCGTAGCACTGAGCTGAACACACCTAGGGTGCTGACAGCAGTGGCGAATCTGGCGCATGATGCCAGCAGCATTAGTAGAGATGTCCAAGCTGTGGCACAGTTGGTGACGGCCATGGCTGAGAACCTCAGCAGAATGTCCAACTTGCTGGGGACGTGACCCAGTACCAGGTTGACCTTGATGAGGTTCTCCGATGGGAATGGCTGAAGTACTGCAGAGCTTGTCCCAGGCACAGGTGGCATCGCCGAGTCACTGCAGAGCATGGCCCAATCACTTGAGGAGCATCGCCGAGGGAGTCAACAAAATGGTGCAGATGTCGGGATGCTGCCAAGGCTGGCAGTCAGATGATGCAGCCGGGGCGCGGACCCTATTTGCACTGACTGGGAGGAGGGGGTGCTGGGTGCCAACCTGGACCCATCCCATGGAGTCGGGATGGTGGCCACCAGCTTAGAGTTCCATCCCTTTTTGAGGTCGCATCTCACAGTCCGCACATGGGACTGGGCGGCATGGTAGTGTATGTGCTCCTCGATGGCTGCACTGGGGATCTCCGGCCTCGAGGCACCAGAGGATGCCCGCCAGGAGCATCGAAGGTCAAGGGACATCGTATGCAGCTGGCTGTCTCCGCCTCTGTGCATCTAGATGTAAAAGTAGAGCAAGGAAGGCTTAGCACATCGAGAATCAGCTGAGAGGGCATTGGGGTGGGGGAGCAAGGAAGGCTAAGCACATCGAGAATCACCTGAGGAGGCGCGGGGCGGAGCAAGGAAGGCTACACACATCAAGGATCACCTGAGAGGGCACTGGGGGGAGGGAGCGGTCAAGGTAAGAGAAGCTCATTTAAGCAGTCCAATGCATTGCTCAATGGCAGCTCGTGTGCCACATGGCCCTCCATTCTATCGGGTGTCCAATTCCATCTCCGGCATCCGTACTAGTGTCATTAGCCAGGTTCTCCTGCGGGTATCCCTTATCCCCTAAGAGCCAGCCGGCCATCGTGGCATGGTCCTCAAGAGGCCGAGGATGTCTGACTGCCCCAGAGCGTAGCTATCATGCACACTCTCTGGGAAGGTGGCAGTCTATTAGCCCCTGGACCTGCGGCATCCTGGCGATGGCAGAGAATCCTGCTGCCCGGGCATCTTGTCGGGCTTGGTCCATGTCAAAGTTAATGTAATTTTCTGCCTGGACAAACAGGGCATCCATGACCTGCTGGATACACCTGTGGCCTGCGGGCTTCTACATTGGTTCCTGCTCGAGCATCCAGGCATCACGGTCTGATTAGGATGCTAGGCAATGACTACCACATGCTACATGGCCCTCCCACCCAAGGGAATCCACTTGGGATGTGTGAAATGCTCACATCTACGACTCCCAATTCCCTATTCGCAATAGCCTTCAGCAGCGCGGCCAGAGGCCTCGGCAGTCGGTGGGGGTTATGGGTGGGCGGTGGGGCAGATGGGCACAGACCAGGGTTGCCCCCTAAATAGATACACATGATCCAGGGGTTGCCATGGTAGAACCGCGAGTAGTTGCTCACCCCCCTGCCGAGGACGTGGGTAGCAAGCCCAGGACCCTCAGGCTCTTAACCTGTGAATGATTTTTTGCTACTCCCTTCCGCTCCAGGTTCACTTTTTTAAAAAGGAGTACTAATCGGCACCGGCGTGGCCACTTGCTGGGGACGCTGTTGGATATGGGGTGGCTCCGATTAATTGTATAGAAATATGGCTCAATGGTGATAATTGGCTTCTTGCCACGCTACGATCCCAATTTCACCTAAGGGGGAAGACCACATGCATTGCAAACTGTTTGGTGCCTGGTGATGTTCTCGTTTTGGGTCTCTTCCGCTACTCATCGGCCTCGCCGCGCTCTCACTCAAGCGGAATGAGGCTAGAGAATCACACCCAGTATTTGTTTTCCCCAAGTGTTTTTAAAAACTATTAATTATTTTGTATCACCTTTGCCAGCAGCCCAGGGGGGGTCCGGCAGCCCCTACTGAGACAGAGCTTTTGAGGTGAAATTTAGCAGTTCTGGGAAAGTTCAAAATCATCACTGAGATGAGCAGAATACCCTTCAACCCATGAATTCCAGATCTGAGAGTGCGCTGCTTAGTTTACAAAAGGAAAATTATGTTCCTTTAAGGATACTACAGGTACTTTTATTCAATCTCTGGGAGCACAGTGGAAACTAGATTTGCAATGACCTTGGAGTGCTCCGAACTGCAGGATGAGATTAACATCATTTGCAATCTGGGTTGGTCTTTCAGTCAGAATAAACAACAACCAAATATTTTTAAGCACTGCAGGATGGGTCAATGAACATCATAAGCACTGCGGGATGGGTCAATGAACATTATTTGGACCTGAAGGTGTTTGAAATGAGCATCTGATTGGGTTTAGTGTAATGTATGTTGGGCATATTCTCTTTGGGAAAAGGATGGTTGTGAGGTGATACGGTTTTTAGCATTGAAAACAAACTGGATCATGTTGGCCATAACGGGTTGGTTCACCTTGCCCAGAATGTGGTGGTGGGAGATGTTGGTATTGATTAATTCAAATGCAAATTGGAGAGATTCAACTTTTGAAGATTTGGGGATCTTGTATGAATAATTCAACATGTGAGGCATCATGTGAGTAGCATGCTTGGGAGGAACAAGTAACTTTGGGTCTCCTGGTTGTTGCGTACCCACCCAGCATTGGGGGTTTTCTTCACTTCCTGTCTGGGCTGATGTAGACTTTTTTTAGCATACCTTCATGCGAACCCTTTCCCTTTTGGGGAAAAGTGGTAGAAGGATTCCCAAGTTGATTTCAGCCCATTGTACCACATTATGAATGCACCTCCTGTAGCCAAATAGTCCTAACGTTGGACTTGAACCCGGAGCTTCTCGTCCAGAGGTAGGGATGCTGCCACTGCCACAAGACCTCCACGCGAAGACTCATTTGATAGAGATTGACCACCGGAATCATAGAACTCCTACAGTGCAGAAGGAAGGCATTCAGCCCATCGAGTCTGTGTCGACCCTCTAAAAGGGCAGCGACTCCCTCGTAACCCCACCTAACCTGTGCATTGTTGGGCACCTAAGGGGCAGTTTATATGGCCAATCCACCAAACCTGCACATCTTTGGACAGGAATGGATTATTTCCTGCCCTCTTCATAAATTCTGCCTGACCTGCTCAGAGCCTTAACAGTTTTTATTCTGAAATGATTTAATATTGCAATTCTCCTTGCCATCAACTTGTCCAGCAGATAAACACATGACTGAGCCAGGCTCCTGTGGTTGCTGAGGAGAGGCTGGATTACGGCCTGAAAATTATTCTTCAATTTCTCAAGGGGCAAAGGAAGTAGAAAATGCTATCAGTTCACAGAAAATCGTACCTAAAGCCGTTCAGTAATTTAAACATTTTAAACACAGTGGGATTTCTCGGGTCTATTTTAACTGCTCACAGAACATACATTCTGAAGACGGATTGGGTTTATCGAACTATTCTATCTTGCTGGCTCATTTTATTTTTTTGCCAACAGGTCACTATCAAGTGAAATTGTCTCTTGCACCATTCAGCTTCAAGTCTCGAATGTTAGGTTTTTACTGAAACCTATTTACCAGAAAAGTCGACAGTGGCTGAAATGAATTATTTAGATCGAGTTCCCAGCAATTGTTTTTTTTTTTAAAATCACATCACTTTGCCTTTTACCACATACCAATCACACTTTCACAAAGATAATGATCCTTACCTCACTGGCTGACTGCCATGTTTATCATAAATATGATCTCTCCATCCGTTCTCTGGTTTTATTCATTTTTAATTAGAATTTGCACACTTGAACCTCTTTGTTGAAACGTGTAGCGTGTGAAATATTCGGAATCTGGTACATGGCTATTAATCTACATTTAATTTTAGTTTCCTTAACTCAATACAATATGAATTCTTTAATCACAGAATTAAAGAATGGATACAGGATGGGATGCCTTTTGGCCCATGTCTATACTAGCCTGAAGAAGGAGCAATTCACTTAGTACCATTCTGGTGCCTTCTGCCCTTCCAATTTATCATCTCCAGATATTTATCCAAATCCTTTTTTGAATGATTCAATTAATCCTGCCTCCATCACACTCCCTTTTACATCCAATCTATGCTCTTGGTTTTCTACCCTTCCACTAAGAGTTTCTTCCTATCGGGCCCCCCATGATTGTGAACACCTCTATCAAATTTCCTCTCCATCTTCTCTACAAAATTCTCCAATCTATCTTCATTGCTGGTTCTAGGGTTGAGGAACATCATTAATCTTGTTGATCTTTTCTACATCCCCTTAAATGCTTGTACGTCAAGTGTGGATCTAGAACTGGATGCAATTCTGAAGTTGAGGAGAACCAATGTTTGGGATTATGGGGATAGGGCGGGGAGTGGTCTTTTGGAGGACCAGTGCAGATTTGATGGGCCAAATGACAAGCCTCCTGCAATGTAGGGGTTCTGTGGATTCTATCCTCCTCATGGTTCACCAGACTTCCCAAATTTTCATATCATCCTCAAATTGTTCCCTGTACACCAAGCTCTAGACCGGCTACTAATTTTGTTCCAGATTATTGCTTTCAAAAGCTTTTCCACCACTGAGGTTAAACTGACTGGCCTGTAGTTGCAGGGCTTAATGTTACACCCTTTTTTGAACAAGGGTGTAACGTTTGCAATTCTCTAGCCACTTGGAAACCACTCCTTCTGGCCTGTGCCTCTGCAATTTCTGCTCTCTCTCCCGTTAGAATTTTAGGATGCATCTCATCCGGACCTAGTGCTTTATCAACTTCCAGCCAGCTTATCTAATACCACCTCCTTATCAGTATTAAACACTGTGGGTGGGATCTAAGGGAAGTGAAAGAGTCCCAAGTGAAAGAGCCCCGTGTTGAACACGTTTAGCCGGGTGTTTCCCGGTGCTCACATTGCCAAGAAAGATCCCACTGTTTTGTTTCAGCGCCTCTGCGGGGAACGCCCTGCCAATAGTCTCCAGTCTCATTTCCTGCACTGAGGGGCTCCGCTCGCCAGTGCAGGCGATCGAGGTGCCATTTTTAAATAGCATCTGGATCTCGGGATTCCCCCAAAGCCCCTATAAGGGAGTCATTGAGTCCCCCATACCCCATCTAATAAGGACAGGGCACCATTAGGCCTGATCCCAGGAGTGAGCCCCCAATCGCGAGCCTGGACCCTGTGGACCCCCCCCCCCCCCCCCCCCCCCCCCCCCCAACCAGGACGTCCGCCGTGGCCACGGGTCTAAGATCCCGCAAGGTGGTACCAGGTTGGAACCTCGGCGGGAGTTCGGCTCATCTCCTGAGGAGCATCGACGCAGGGGCCTATTTCAGCGGCCCCTGACCGGCGGCCAGGTGGCCGCGATTGGCGTCTTCTAAAGTTGCTGTAGAATCGCGGAACCGGCGTCGGAGCGGCGTAGCGGGAGTTTCCCCTGCCGATTCTCCGACCTGGCGCGCGCTCGGAGAATCACACCGATGGGATTCTCAGAGGGTTTAACAAGGTGCATGTTGAGAAGTTGTTTCCCCTTGTGAGAGTGTCTAGAACCAGCGGGCATAATGTTAGAATAAGGGGTTGCTGACTTAAGACCAAGATGAGGAGGAACTTCTTCTGAGGGTAGTGAATCTGTAGAATTCTTTACTGCTGAGGGCTCTGGAGGCCTCTCCAGGCTGAGAGACAGATTCTCTTATCTAATCAGTCATGATCTTATTGAACAGCAGAGGAGACTCGATGAGCCAAATGGCCTACTTCTGCTCATACATCATGTGTTCTTATAGGAGCTTTGAATGGCCCAGTCCTTCTGGTGCTGATCTGAGATCTTTGTATACTTTACAAATTTAGTTGTTTTTAACTAGACTATTCTTTCGCTCACGAACGGTTTGTAAAAATGTCTCGCCCAGAATGAACATTAATCCAACGAGGAATGTCTGTAAAGGACCTTGACCAAGCTTTTGCTCCCATGTACTCATCTCCTTATGTGGCTCAGTGTCAAATGTCGCTTTTATAAAGGCCCTGTGAGGTGCCATTGGATATTGTATTACATTTAAAGGTACTGAAGGAATACAAAAAATTGTTTAGTGTGTTTTATGTTCTCAACAGAGCAAAGGGTACAATAATTTAGCAGCTGTGTTACTGAATTATTAATCCAGAGAGATATGTTCCAATCCCATGAGAGCAACCGTGGAATTGAAGTTCATTTAATTATGGTGACCATGACACTTTGTAGTCAAAGCAAATCTGGATCCCTAATGTCCTTTTAGGGAAAGAAATCCTCTGTCCTTACCCGGTCTGGCCTACATGCGACTCTTAACTACCCTCTGAAACTGTCTAGCAAGTCCCTCAGCTGTATTCACAGTGAATCTCTGAATCCAGGTTAAGCTATAAATGTTTGCCTTGCCAGTCGGTGACACTGAAGTTGTATGAATTAATTAAAAAACACATTCCAAACTCAATGTATTGAGCTGTTGAAATAAAATTATTTTTGTCTTTTTGCAGTCATCACTAACCAACAGTGACATAATATTTGTGAAGTTACATGCCCCCTGGGAAGTTCTTTGTAGATATGCAGAATTAATGAATGTACGAATGCCTTTCAGGTGAGCAGAAATTAGCTATTTTTCCTCCAGTTATCCTGTTGGCAGTTTTATCTGTACTTTTGATGGATCGGGGTAAAACAGGATTGTTAAATTGATAGTGGGAATGTCCAATAGCCTGTTGGCATCTATAGAAGAAAGGTAGATCAACTTTCAAGAGCTGTGGTTTCTACCCCAGACATTGACCTCTCTGTCCCCTCTTTCTAGATGTTGAGTTCCGTGCTTTTTCGGTTTCCCCTGTCCGAAGGTGTCCCATCATGAAAAATCAGACCAAGAACATATGTACAATGTCATCTGCTTAGAATCAAATCTTGATAAGTTCACTGGACGTTGGCTGAAAAATTGCAAAAATATCCATTAACTGACCAGTGAGCTCCCATTACATCCATATGCATGGGCGATCTGATCAAGGTCTTTAAGTTTCGGAGGGTTATATTGGAGTTGATTTTGTTTTCATTGGGAGTAGTTACCAATCTGTCACGCGTGTGGAAGTAATTACCAATTTGCCACTCTGAACCCAAAACATGTCCCATGCGTCTTTGCTTCCCAAAATAACTGCAGGAAATATCACAGCAGGAGACCATTTAGGACATCATGCCTATACCTGCTCTTAAAGCAATCCAAAACTAATCCTACTGGCCCAAGCTCTCCCCATAGTCATGTAATCTCCTCGGAAAAGATGCAGCATTCTCATCAACTCAATTGTTGGAAAACACTTCTCCATTCCCTGTGGAAAGAAATGTCTCCAAACCCCCCTCTTACACTCTTATTTAGTTCTGCAGATATGTTTAAAATTCTCCTACTTTTTCCATCCATCCCATTAAAGTTTAAAAGTGAATTGTTGACCTTCTCTCGTGTCTTTTTGAATTGTTTTCCATGTTTGTTCTGTTAATCTCTCCTTTTAGTCTTTTTCTCCTACCTCTTGCAGGCTTATGTCTTCAATCTCCCTTTCCTTCCTTGATAGTTCATACTGTAACTGACGACGAGTTTTCTTCTCGACTGGCTTCATTTTTGCTGTTCTTCCAGGAGAAAAATCTATTACCTGCAGCGACGATACAAGTTCATGAGCAGGTTCGTGCGTCTGACAATTTGCCCGAGACCTAATCCCATGAACTGAAAGACTGCTTGCTTCTGTTTCTTACTAAGACTAGAAGGTTCCCTAACTGTTTCTTGACGACATAACATTTTCTTGAGATTCAATATGAGCAATGGTCACACCATGATGAAAGCCCAAGACCAACTTTCCTTGCCTTCTGTTACGCCACAGTATTTTCTAAATAGAAACACCTTGCTTTAGAACCTTTGGTTACACCCCTTGCAGTAGTCCAGTAAAATATTGCATGCAGTCATCCATTTCAAAGAACTTGCTTGCTGACTGGACAAGCTTGTAATGCTACTAATGTGCACAGACTCGTTAATTTTGTTGTGGGTCGTCTTCATTCAACTGGAGGCAATGCCACCATTGGCCAAAGCTTCTATTGAGGACATGCATGTCTTGCAAAAGTCTACCTTGTATAGTAGGACATTTTGCTGAGAAAGGATTGAGCAGACACGAGCCCTGTAAAAGCATATATAAATAGGAGTTGGAGTAGGAAGGGCTGGTTTAGCACAGTGGGCTAAACAGCTGGCTTGTAATGCAGAACAATGCCGACAGCGCAGGTTAAATTCCCGTACCGGCCTCCCCGAACAGGTGCCGGAATGTGGTGACTAGGGGCTTTTCACAGTTACTTCATTGAAGCCTACTTGTGACAATAAGCTATTTATTATTATTATTATTATTATTATTATTAGTATATCATATGGGATCAGGAGCTTGCTCTGCTTTTCAATGAGGTCGTGGCTGATCTTTGACCTCAACTCCACGTTCCCACCTGTTCCTCATATTCCTATTTCCCTTAGTGTCCAAGAATGTATCAAGCCCAGGCTGAATATTCTCCATGATGGAGCATCCACGTCTCTTTGGAGCAGAGAATTCCAAGATTCATAGCCCTTCGAGTGAAGATATTTCTCCTCCTCTTGGTTCAAAGTGACTGAGCCCTTATCCTGACACTCTGACCCTTCGTTCCTGACAAACCGTTGAAATACGTTGGGTGTATGATGGGACTACCAACAAAGTGAGAAATAGAATTTCCATACCTTGAGAACAATAAGATAAAACCCCCAGTATCAACTTTGACCTCTTATGCAATTAAGCTAATGAGAGATGAGGAAATGTTTCATTATTGTTTAAAACAAATCTGTGACTATAAACTGATTAAACATACTAGGAACTCTCCTGTGGAGTTGCTGATGGGTAGGTTGCAGTAGACAAAGGCAATGACTACCAAACCCAGAATGTCCTGGGACTTGAAAATGATGATGGATGGTGTTCATTAGACTCTTGTGTGTCCTGATGCTTCAGTGCTGAATTTGAAGCAAAGTCAGTTCTATAACCAGTTTAGAAATGCTGCAGTGCACATCATGATGAGTCAGGAGCAGAGGAGGTAAAGTTCAAGCTGCAGGGGCCACACACACCACTCAGCAGCAAGTCATTTAACATTTCCATAAAATTAATAAAGCTGAACAATTCTTGCAAGCATCACATTATTTAAAAAAAATCTTTCAACTCTTTCTCCGAGTTGATTTTAATGCCTGTCATGTCCATTTGCAATTGGGACGGCCAAATCTGCCAGTCTGTTCAAACCCAAGACTCATAAATCTTTGTTTTTAAAATCTGAACTTTTACTGGTGGAAGTAATGGCCCAAGGATTGGAAAAATTACAATCACAAAGTTATTTCTGTGCAAGTTAAGCAAGCATAAATCTGGAAATTGGGCAGTGCTGTTAAAGCAAAGGCTAAATGGACCCTTGAAGCTGTTTCTTTTCACAAGATGTAGACAATTAAAATAAGATGCCAGCAAAGCTAGGTGTTTTCTATTTTATCTATCCATTTCATAAAGTCCAAATGAGACACTTTGAACTTGAAATTGATTCTCGGTAATTGTACCTTTTAGCCAAGTAATCAGATATTGCTTTATTGGTGTTTCACGTATAGTGAATGTCACTTTATACACAGGTCAATTAAGTTTAAATCTGATCACAACCAGGACAGTGGATTTGTTTTGAGTGTAAAGTATGAAACTTGGAAAGGAACTTGCATTTGTACAGCACCTCTGCAATCCCAGGACATTCCAAACAACTTTGCAGAAAATGTATTAAGTGTAGTTACTATAGGAAACGTGATCGCCAAGTTGTGCACAGCAAGATGCCACAAAATATGAGACTGTGACCAGATCAATTGTGTTAGGGATGTTGGTGTATTCATCGACTTGCCCCGTGACCAAGTGCTCTTGGCACCAATTTTAAATGATCGAAGTGCCCAAGATCATCAGTGGGGTGTTAATTCAGCAAACCTATGAGCGCCATCAGGCTATTGAAGTTAGATGATTGAGTGATGCCAGAGTCCCAGGAAATTACAGTGACACGAGTATAGAATAAGTCACTTAGACCACAGGTCACTGGGACCGCTGGGCAGCATGGTACCACAGTGGTTATCACTCTTCGATTTCTAGCTTTGATCACTGTCTGTGCAGAGTCTGCATGTTCTCCCTCTGTCTGCATGGGTTTCCTCCGGGTGCTCCGGTTTCCTCCCACAAGTCCCGAAAGATTTGCTGTCTGAATTCTCCCTCTGTGTACCTGAACAGGCGCCGGAGTGCGGTGACTAGGGGCTTTTCACAGTAACTTAATTGCAGTCTTAAGTAAGTCTTATTTGCGTCGTTAAACAGACCCGAGAACGTTGATATGCCTTTACAAGGGCGCAGGTTTTCAGGAAATACTGAACCAATGCAACCAATTTATTATTTAGCTGTTAAATTGTATTCTGGGTGGAACCTACTCTACCCCTTACGGCCACAAGGTGTAACTATGCCCGATTTGGGTCAGTTAGAGATTAATTGCTCCAGCAAGTATACAGATCAGACTGTTTAGACTGACCTATTTCAGTCACACATTTGCAACACCTGAAATATTTAACCTTTATGTATTTGTCCCAATGAAGTATAAGCATTAAGATTAAACCATTTAATAACAGTTGCACATTTTTGTAAACAGGATGGAGAAAAGGTTGAGCAGGTTTCGAGGGTGGTTGCCGAGGAAACCTATGAAGCTGGACAAGGATACATTACCGGATCTGGAGGATACCGACTGCTACACAGCTCCTTTCAGCCAACAGAGGATCCATCAGTAAGTACTGCTCTCCTCTAACAGCTCTTGAAGCATTGCAAAGCAGGTGCTGGATGTTCCTGTATTCAGTTCTTCTATTACAACAAAAGCAATTTTCCAAGGATTGGGAACATCCTTCCGTGACGATAAAAGCAAAGTGGCCACTAATGTAAGTTCAGAGCAAAACATAACAGATGATGGAATGAAAAGTGGCCACTGAATACAAATTAAAAGCAAGCAAACCTTTATAGATGCTGAAAATCAGAAATAAAAACAAAGTGCTGGAAATACTCAGCAGGACTGACTGCATCTGTGTTAAGTATGACTCCAAACTGAAGGACGGTGGAAATATGATTTTAGGGGGGGGAGAAACAAAAGAGAAAGTATGGGATAGTTTTAAAGGCAGGAGAGATTGAATAACAAAAGGCAAAGAGAGTGAAGATCATTGGTCCAGATAAAATGTTAATGGAAGAATGATGAGCAGCTCTGTCTGAAAGCAAACCCCTGACAGAGTTCATTGTGTGAAGTTGGGTGAGTCCCAGAGGCTGTAAAGGGCCTAAATATAAAATGAGGTGCTGTCCTTGGAGGTTTGTGTTGAGTTTCACTAGAAGTTTGAGAACTACTTCAGCTAGTCCTCTGCCTCCAGAGGAAAATGTCCCTTTTGGTCCTTAATTACCCCTAACCTTTAACCGTCTGTTTGACTACACTTTACAGTGTCTTGGATGAAGAATTAGAGAATTGAGTTTCCAAGTTTACTAATGACATCAAGGTGACAGTAATAGTGTGGCCTTGGAATAAGAGGAATGTCTGGCAGTATTTTGGGGGAAGAGTTCCGGATTTCCATAATCCTAGTGTATGAACAACTGTTTCCTGATTATCATCCTGTGCGCCCTAGCTTTATTTTAAGGTTACAGCCTCATATTCTGGTGCCCTATTCATGTTATTGAGACCCAGTGTAAGCTGTGACCCAGTGTAAGCTGTAGCATAGCTAAGGGGATTGTCACAATGGCTTTAATCCAAATGTTCCAACTAGCCTTGCAGTCAGTCAACAAGCTCAAATTAGCTGGAAAATAATTTCTCAGACAATAAAACTCTAAGTGCCTTCATACTGCAGGGCTGAAAAGTGGCAATGAACGTTTATGCCGCAGAAGTGCCAGGCATGACCATCTCCAGCAAGAGAGAATTTAACTATTCCCCTCACTTGACATTCAATGGCATTACCATCAACAAATCCCCAACTATATAAATACTGTGGCATTTAAAAAAAAATTGTTCATGGGATGTGGGCATCACTGATTCGGCCAGCATTTATTGCCCATTCCTAATTTCCCTTGAGAAGGTGGTGGCGAGCTGCTATGAACCACTGCAGTTTATGTGGTGTAGATGCACCCACAGTGCTGTTAGGATTTTGTCCCAGCGACTGTGAAAGAACGGTGATAATAGTCCCAACTCAGGATGGTGAGTGGCTTGGACGGGAACTTCAGGTGTGGTATTCCCATTCATCTGCTGTCCTTTCCTTCTTGATGATAGGTGCTGTCTAAGGAGCCTTTGTTCCCACAGTGCATCTTGCAGATGGTACACGCTGCTGCCACTGTACACCAGTGGTGAAGGGAGAACGTTTATGGATGGAGGGCCAATAAAATGGGGCTACTTTGTCCTGGATGGTGTTGAGCTTCTGAGTGCCATTGGAACTGCAATCATCAGGCAAGTGGAGAGTATTTAATCACGTTCCTGACTTGTGCCTGTAGGTGGTGGACGGCCTTGGGGAGTTACTTACTGCAGGATTCCTAACCACTGACCTGCTCTTGCAGCCACAGTATTTATATGGCTAGTCGAATTCAGCTTCTGGTCACTGGTAATTCCCAGGATGTTGATAGTGGGGGATTCAGTGATGATACTGCCATTGAATGTCAAGGGGTGATGGTTAGATTCTCTTTTGTTGGAGACTTGTGTGGCACGAATGTTACTTGCCAGTCCAAGCCTGGATATTGTCCAGATCTTGTAGCTAGTCAATGTGCAAATGCAGCAAGAGCAGGTCAGAGGCTGATAATTCTGTGGCGAGTAACCCGTCTCCTGACTCCCCAAAGCCGATCCACTATCTATAAAACACAAGTCAGGAGTGTGATGGAATAATCTCCACTTGCCTGGATGAGTGCAGCTTCAAAGAAACTTGCCACCATCCAGGATCAAGTCGTTTGATTGACATCCCATTCACTCTCTGCTACCACTGTACATTGGCCGTGGTACATATCATCTACAAGATTCACTGCAGCAACTCGCCAAGTCACCTTCCTATCACCTGGAAGGACAAGGGAAGCAGACACATGAGAAAACCACCACCTGCAAATTCCCCTCCACAGCACACATCCATGCTGACTTGGAAATATATCACCGTTCATTCACTGCTGGGTCAAAATCCAAGAACTCCCTCCTTAACAGCACTTGGACAGCAGCAGTTCAAGAAGGCAGATCACCATTTCCTTCTCGAAGGCAATTGGGGATGAACAATAAATGCTGGCCTAGCTAGTACTACTCCCATTCTGGGGATATGTAAAAATGTGAGAATAAATGGTTGATTACTATCCTGGACTTCAAGCAGTGGGATTCTTTGTCGATGGAATCCTGTCCTTTGCTGGCAGCGCACCCAAGCTCGTGGGTTTCCCAATGGTGTGGGGTGGCCAATGGCTGGCTGCAGGAATTGAGAAACCAGCTGCTGGCAGTGGTGGGCCGCACTGGGAAACGGGCTGGAGGGATGGAGAATCCCAGTGGAGGTCTTTCATCTTGGGTCAACAGCCATCTCCACATTGAAGTGGTTGGGGTTTTTTGGAGGCTGATGTCCACCGCTAGCCTTACTCCTATGAATAATAATGGATGCTTAATGGGACCTCTGGATGGCAAGATTTAACATCTACCTTAACTTTTTGTTTTTCCCAACAGGAAATATTTACAGTAAATCTTGTGTAGCCAATTATTAAAGTGAAAGAAACTGATGCACGATCAATTCTACAAAGACTAAGGTTGGATACAACTGTGGCTTTGTTGCAGTAAGATGTGTGGCCTCCCACAGCAGCTGGCGAAATGGCTGCTGAATAGAGGACACGCATTTATACTCCTCCGACTGGGCGGAGCCAGCAGGCAGGGGCTACCGACAAACCTGTAGTACAGGTGAAATGAAAAAATGAAAATCGCTTATTGTCACGAGTAGGCTTCGATGAAGTTACTGTGAAAAGCCCCTAGTCGCCACATTCCGGCGCCTGTCCGGGGAGGCTGGTACGGGAATCGAACCGTGCTGCTGGCCTGCTTGGTCTGCTTTATAAGCCTGCGATTTAGCCTTGTGAGCTAAAACAGCCCCTTGGGGTAAGGTCCTACCTTACATCACTTATTACAGGTGTAACAGTGGTTTACCACATTCACCCCCTGGCGGGGTGGTGGAGAACTATATACAGTAGTGAATTTATGTACAGTGTTTTATCAGGGAAAAGAAAAAGAAATGTCCTTTGAAAGTCCGGTGCCAGTTAGAGATTCAACCGGTCTGGTGCCTTGAAGTTCCGCTGGGAGCGACGTAGCGGTGGCGGCGATGTCGATGCTGGCTCCGGGAGTGTGCCGAAATCCTCTTCATCCTGGGAAGGGCAAGGAGGGATGGTCCTGGTCGGGTTAATGTTGGGAGGGTAGGGTGGTGCCGGGCTGGAGATGTGTGTATGGGTGGAACTTGCTGGTGCCAGGTCCCTGAGAGAGACAGTATCTTGGTGGCCATTATGGAGAGTGTGGTGAATGTGTAACTGGTAATTCACACTGTACCTTACTGTTGTCCCTGTGGGCCCCATCTGTGAACCACTGTGTGGCTCTGCCCACAGGGGGAGATGAGGAGCATGTACAGGGCTCCGCCCACTTTAGGGAGTATAAGTGCTGCGGTCCTGCGACACCGCCCTCAGTATCGTGCAGTCGCAGGCAGGCTCAGTTGTAAACCGATTAAAGCCACAGTTTACTCCAACTCGTGTCTCCGAGTGAATTGATGGTCGCATCAGAGAGTGCTAGCTTTTTAGTCTCAGCTAGGTCCAGCGTGGCCCCTTCTAGCAGTCTTTGGCGTACGAGGTCTGACCCAATCCCCGTTACAAACGCATCGCGCATAAGAAGGTTGGAATGTTCAGTGGCCGTAACGGCCTGACAGTCAAGCGGACGAGTGGGATTAAGGCCCGCCATAAGTCTTCTATGGACACACCAGGGAGTTGAGAGCGAGTGGCGAGTATGTGCCTGGCGAAGAGTGAGTTCATTTTCTGTGCATACTTCGAGGACCGCCATGGCGTCTGTGTAGGTCGGGGCATCCTGGATCAGCGGAAACATGTTGGAGCTCAACCTTGAATACAGGATTTGTATCTTCTGAGCCTCCGTCGGAGGGGTGGTTGCTGAGTTTATATAGGCCTCGAAGCAAGCTAGCCAGTGATTAAAGTCCTTTTTGGCGTCGTTTGAGTGCGGATCCAGCTGCAGGCGATCTGGTTTGATTCGGAGGTCCATCTTTTAGAAAATCTTACTGCAATAAATTGATGCACGATCAATTGCACAAAGACTAAGGTTGGATACAACTGTGGCTTTATTGCAGTAAGATGTGTGGCCTCCCACAGCAGCTGGCGAAATGGCTGCTGAATAGAGGACACGCTCCTACTACTGGGAGGAGCCAGCAGGCAGGGGCTACTGGCAAACCTGTAGTACAGGTCCTACCTTAAATCACCTAATACAAGTGTTGTTTACCAAAGAAATGTTATCCAGTTAATCCACCTGTTCTGAAATTCAATGAAGCCACTGGAATTAAAATTCCCTAAATTTCATTTCTGGAGCAGCAGGTGTGTTATCACGGCACATCCAAAAAAAAAACTACTCTTGGAATTGGAAGGCAATCTAATCTAGCCTTGTGTCTGTGGACTTGGACGACTATCAGCAACCTCTGCTCCCAGTGTGGCCGATATTAAGTGTCGTATTCCTTGTATCTGTATCCCTCATTACATCCACTTCAATTCTACCTCGGGGATTTCTTCCAAGGCCAGCAGTTTGGCAAAAGGTACATTGTACCAAGGTGACTTTACCAAAAGCAACTGAGCTAAAACTTCCTAATCATTAAGATGATAAAGTAAAAATCCCAAAGAGAGAATTGTAAACACAAAACTAAACAAAGGATGATCGACCTAAAAACATTAGCACAGAGAATGACTTGCTCAGTCTTTAGAAACCTCTTTCAAGTATGGATGTTACCCTTTCTAGTGGTGACATTTCACATAGAAGGTAATCAGATACCCATTAAAGTTTAAAAAATACTCGCTGGTATACAATTCAGATATGCATGATGTGACAGAGTAGAAACTTCATTTAGACAGTGAGAATCAAATATCAAGTTGCAGTAATATAAAATAACTTAATCCTAAATTTAATGATCTTGAGGTAAAAGGAAAATAATTAAGTTTACCAATGCGTTCAGAGAAAGCGAATTTGAATATTTTATAATGTAATTTGTCCAACTTTATATGTCCGGATGCTTTCTAAACACCAATAGTGATCTTTTGCATTGTCCCACACGATTGTATTCCGGATTACAGGAAGCCTTGCGTTTCTATAGCAAATAAAGGATGCTCCCACAGTGGTTTGCAGACAGTGAGGTGCGATAATTGTAATGTAGGAAACAGTCGCCAGCTAGTGCAGGCATTGTCAAACTCGGGGGCGCAACCCGCGGGAGGATCGCGGAGCCGTCCATCGCGGCACTTCCGATTGCGCAGATCTGCGCGCAACAGCGTAGTAGCCGGCTGTTAATAATGCCCGCTGGAGGACCCTGGTTCGAATCCCGGCCCTGGGTCACTGTCCGTGTGGAGTTTGCACATTCTCCCTGTGTCTGCCTGGGTTTCACCCCCACAACCCAAATATGTGCAGGATAGGTAGATTGGCCACTCTAAATTGCCCCTTAATTGGAAAAAATAATTGGGTACTCTAAATTTATTTATTTTTTTAAAAATAAAAATAACTCCCGCTGTAAGCGGCCTTCAAAATGGCCTCGAACATGTAACAAAAATACGGCCGCACTGTGCATGCTTGCCAGATCATCGGTGCGCATGGGCAAAAATATGCTCATGCGTGCCGATGATCGGGCACTCATGCGCAATGCGGCCGCTTTTTTTTAAAAACGGTCGCATGTTTTTGTTTTACAAGTTCGGGGGGTGGGTTTTATTCATGTTGTTCATTTATTTTATTCATTTAATTGTTTTTACAAGTTCGGGGGGGTTTTATTTGATAAAATTTGACAGGGAAAAAAAAAATGCAGAACTTTGGACAGATGGAGACTCCATACTTTCCGACACCGGAAGGCTTCACCTTCATCCAACAGGTTCCATTGGAGGAGCGTGTAAGAGGGCCAAAGGGACCCAAAACCATTTCCTCCATTTTTGTCAGCGGCAAACTGTGGTGAATGTGATTTTCACTATATATAGTTGCCAATATCACTCCACATACAATATATATATATAAAGTGCAGTTGCACTATCCGACCATCAGGGGGAGTCGCTCTGGGAATACGTGAGTTTGTACTGGGCTCCGCCCAGGACTCCTCCCCCTGGGACCGATGTATAATGAGCAGTGCCTTAGAGCCAGCCTGCCATTTCACCTGAAGTTCAACAACGAATAGGCTGGCTCTATTGTAAGTGTATTAAAGCCTCTGTTTAGATCCAACTACACGTGTTCGCTGAATTGATGGTTCCATCACAAACGAGGCAAAAGAAAATGGTGGGTCTCGAAGGTCGGCCGGGTTGGGTCCTGAAGGACTGTCGGTTGGTAAAAATGGGTCCCTGGAAAAAAAAGTTTGAAGAACACTGAACTAGTCTACAGAAAGCTCCCAAAAAAAGAATGAGAATGACCAGATCATCATCAGGTTGATTGCTTTTGGCTGAGGGATAAATATTGGCCAGTCCACCTTGGCGAACTTCCCTGCTGTCCTTCAAATAGAGGCCACAGGGACTTTAGGTGCACTTGTGCGAATAGACTGGCCCTCAATTTTGCAAAACAAAATGATGCAGAAAGTCATGGAAATGCTTTGCAACCAAGCACTCTGGCTGCATCTCTGGGAAAGACGGTTAACGTTCCAGTTCTTTTGGGCACGTTCGAGCGACCACGCTGCGCCTGAAAAGCAGCTCGTCACAGCGCAGCATGGCTGACCGAAGCCAAGAGACCTCGATCCCGGGATCTACCCGGCTTGCGATACCTCATGAGATCTAATGCTATTTTGTGAGACATTGCGATGTCTCACTTTAATGTGCAGATTCCCGCGTTACCAGAGGCATGGGTTCAATCTCCTTAGCCTCCGACCTAGGGCGAGTGCCGTTCAGCACTGGTCTCCACAAACATGGGCCAGACGGAACGGCGCTCATGGTATCCCAGTGGATCTGCGACCCCCTGGTGCATGCCCTCTGGGCTGAGTGGCACCCTGGCAGTGCCAACTGTGTGCCAGCCTGACCCTGTCAAGGTGCCCAGGTGGGTTGCCAGCTGGCAGGGGCACTGCCAAGGTACCAGAATAAG
This sequence comes from Scyliorhinus canicula, assembly GCF_902713615.1. NCBI lineage: Eukaryota > Metazoa > Chordata > Chondrichthyes > Carcharhiniformes > Scyliorhinidae > Scyliorhinus > Scyliorhinus canicula. The sequence goes on along the minus strand of NC_052165.1, from coordinate 42,438,585 downwards.
CTGGCATTTTTTTGTGCACTGGTGATGCAGCCAGAGGTGGCCTGCGAGTATAAGGGGAGGTGTGCGAAGGTTGCAGGGGGGGCCGGGGACTCCCATAGAGTGATGGGATGGTTGGAGGTCTTTTAAAAATGGCGTCCTAATCTTGATGCACTGAGGAATTCTGGGGAGCAAAGCTCCTCCATGCACAAAATTAGGCGATGTGCGACCTCAGCCGCGTGTTCCCACTGAGGCCTCTCCCCGCTTGCTTCAGGCCTGTGGCCTTTCATTAGAACCTGTAACCTAATCTTTTGTTACCTTTTTGGTTCTAATAATTGAAACTTCCTTGTGTTCATTGACTCCATTGTAATGAGTGCCAGCACTTGTCAATTCTATCCCTTAACTCAATTACCACCCTAGGGTACAAAATATCACATGTGGATTTACTGATTTTTGAGTCCTAAATCAAAACAAGTCCGTTCCAATCCAGAACCTCCAGTGATGGGTCATGTACTAACATGGGTGTCGCTGGCTCTTAATATTATTATTATTTTTGTTAAAGAAATGAGGAACATGGGGCAAAAAATAAGCACACAGACTAAGGTCACCGACGAGCCATGATCTCACTGAATGACAGGACAGACTAAAGGGAGGAATGGGACTAAACTGAACAGCACTTTGAGTTGGCAGAGAGATATGGGCCAAAATGCTGTAAGATTCAATGATCCTAAGAAATGTAAAAATGTTAGAGGAAATCAGAAATGAATAATTCCCCGAGACAAATCTAGTATTGGGAATTATCTCAGCAAGACTCCATCATTTTCAGAATCAATTGCCATTTATGGAAGGTCTCCTGTACTTATTTCACTCCTGAGAGCTGGCTCCAGTTTACAGACTATGCCCCATGGCCCTTATCTTCCCAAGTAGCATAACTATTTTTAATGTACTCTACCTTTTCCCATTAATAGCATTAAAAACTTGATCAAATCGCTCCTTAAATTTTTTTAATGACGAGAATACAATCCTAGTAATTGGAATCTCCTCCTTGTAATTTATACCATGGGAGTCCAGGCAGCATTTTGGTAATTCCATGCTGTACCCCCCTCCAATTGTAATAAGCCCTCCCTTCCTAAGATGTGCCCAGAACCGCGCTCAGTAACACTAGGTGTGGTCTAACCAGGGCTTTGTATAGCTGAAGGCTGATTTCTATCCCTCTGTGTTCTAGTCCTCCAGATACAGAGGCCAGTATTCCATCAGCCTTTTTGATTACTTTCTGTACCAGTTTATGACATTTTAATGATTTTTGACCTCCACTGTTTCTAGTTCCTTATTTCACAAACGCCCGTGGTTTGTTGGACCATTTCTCGTAGGCTTTCCGTATATTCCTACAACTTTTGTCCAAAGAACAAAGAAAAGTACAGCACAGGAACAGGCCCTTCGGCCCTCCAAGCCCGTGCCGACCATGCTGCCCTAAATATTTATCCAGTTTCCTTTTGAAAACCACTATTGAATCCACTTAATAATAAATTGCTGCACTAAAATTCTCTAATTGCCCCTGAATCTCTGATTCTGGTTAATGACCCATTGGAAAGATTGTGTAGACCCCTGGTTTACTATTTAATTGTGATAACCGTGATGAAATTATTATTTGCCTATTGCAAAGAAGTTGAAAACGTTTGACCTCTCGCGGTGCCTATTTTTTTGGGGATTTCTTAGTTTAAACAGATAAATCAACTTTCCAGGAGGATCTTTCTGATCATAGCATGAATGATGACTAAAAAAATTCCATTTTATTTCAGCTTTATTATAAACAACAAAGATACGTTCTTCAACAATGCAACAAGGAGCAGGATTCTGCACCACATTTTGCAGAGGGTTAAATATGAGGAGGGCAAAAACAAAATTGGTAAGTCTTGTTGCTTTATTCTGCGAAAATATGAGTGAATATTATTGGTTACCATTTGTCATCAGTAGGCTTTTAAAAGCTAGAAGCTGCATGCAAGGAGCAGCTGGACCCTATTGCATTCATTCAGTATGAATTGTCTTTAACAGTGTGCCTTTTTGCAATTCCTTCCTATCAGGTTTTTTCATTTTATAAATTCCTTTGTCGCCATTTGTAGTGGGAATTTCCTGTATAAGCTCTAGCACCTCCACTGTCGAGAAAGTGTCATGACATGTTGACACAGGGCAGTTTCCAATATAAATGAGAATGTAAGTATTTTGTAATAGGAATGTTAAAAACAACAACATTTGACTTTAATACTAGGATTGAATGTCATTCGTCCTGGTCCAACATGGACGGCAGCGGTTCAAGAGGCATCTTGTCAGCACCTCCTCAAAGGAAATTAATGATGGGCAATAAATGTTGGCCTAGCCAGTGATCCCTCATCCCTTGAAGTTTTAAAATTAACCTCCCCATCTTTACCCACAAATTCGGGCGGCTTGGCAGAGCAGTGGTTAGCACTGCTGCCTCACGGTGCTAAGGACCTGGGTTCGATCCCGGCCCTGGGTCACTGTCCATGTGGAGATTGCACGTTCTCCCACTGTCTGTGTGCGTCTCACCCCACAACCCAAAGATATGCAGGGTAGGTGGATTGGCCACACTACATTTGTTTAGTGTACTCTAATTTTTTTTTTTTTAATCCTCTGGTAATTATTCTACTAGTCACCAGTTGACACAGACGCGACTTGTATGCAGGGACTAATTTTAACATGTGATGTTACTCAATACATATAAAAGGGATTTTATTCCCGGAGAATTTTGTTTGTCAGCAATGTTGGGGCTATCTCCGTATGTGGGATAGGATATTTAGGACTGAGATGAGGAGAAATTTCTTCACTCGGAGGATGGTGAAAGTATGGAATTCCCACAAGCTGTGGAGGCCAGATCACTGAACATAAGGAAATGTATGGATTTCTAGACTATAGAGGTGTGAAGGGGTATGGGGATAGTACGGGAGTGTTGAGTTAGAGGGTCAGCCATGATCATGTTGAATGGCAGCACAGGCTCAAAGGGCCGAATGGCCTACTCCTACGTTGCTGTAACTTTACACCCATCAGTTCCTAATATTATCGGCATGCATTTCTTAATGTACCTGTGCAGCATGACGTTTCAATACTTGATCGGTGCTACAGTTCAAAAATAACCTAGTTTAATTGAATAAAGAAATGAAACTTTGTCCAGTGATATTTCACAGTTTTGTCGTAAATTGATAATTGCTCTTGGCTTGGGAGCAGGTATGCTCATTCCTTATTACAGTCTCCAAGCCTCGACAATTCGGCAAAATAACTTCATGGAACAAAAAGGAATAATTGGACCTTCTTTTGTTTCCAAGTAGAGCTGAGCGTCTTGTTTAATATTCAGCATCACTTCAATCCAACATGACATTCTGACTGACCTCTAAATATCCAGTGTGTTAGGATTGATGCTATTGAACATATTTTGTGCATTGCAGAGGGGTATTAATTGTTAAGCGTACTCATTACATCAGAGGAAGGTCAATGGTCATGGTGATATCTACATTTCTTTATCAATAGTTTAAGGGCATCACAATAATAAACACAAATTAATCCGTCATTGGCAGGTTTCTGTGTAGTTGGTTGAAAGGTTATTTTACATCACTCCATTCATCATCTCAGCTTCTTATGCAAGTTTATTCTGTAGGAGCACTGGTCAAGCCAAAAATGCTATGATAAAATAATTAATGCTTCATGTTTTAGAAAGCACGGAGAATCACAAGCTGAGATAATGAATGACATGTAAAGTAACCTTTCCACTAACTCTACCAATGGCTAATTAATGAGTATATATTAAACACAAGTTTCCATGGTGTAGATATCTCAATGAGGTCATTGGCCTATTGACCTTTCTCTGACTTAATGAGTACTCTTCACAATTAACACGCTTCTGCAATTTAAAAATGTCCAACAACATCCATCCAAAAATGGTATTTATCGATTGGTCAGTATATCATTTTATTCTGAAGTGATGCTGAATATTAACTATCCAGCCCTAGTTGAACCTGTACTGCCCATTAGCAGTCATTGACCTGTCCTTGCGATGTTCCACCTATACCGTGTGTACGATGAACCGGAGTGATGGTCAAAGAGAAACCATAGATAGTATGACTATCTATCAGGAAGCAATGATAAGTCTTTACAAAGTTGTTACAGCAGAGATGGCTCAAAAACAAATAAGCACTTGCACAAATCTCGTGTGGCCAGTGAAGTCCAAGTGAGGAATAAGTGAGGCTGGAAGGGTAGAGGAAGGTGGTCTGTTGTTACCTCCACAAACACTTCATTCCTGATTTGAAAGGCTGGGAATCGTCAGATCTGAATTTAATCTCCAAGTGAGAAGATTCATCAAATCACCGATGGCCCGTATTAGAGAGAGCTGGCCTTCATCTCACATTATGTCTTGTGCTGGCCAGGCTTAGACATCCCAAATAAATCTGTAACTCACTTGACTAGAAGGTTCATTGGTGATGAGACATTGACAAAAGGAAACAGTTGGAGGTGAGGGAATAATGACAATATTTCCATTAACTAATACAACAGGTAAGTTCAACACAAGTCATGTGGTAAGTAGTTTTTTAAAACTACTCAAATTTTCAGCAGTACTTAATATTCATTTCTTTAGGTCTCAATCGTTTACTTGGCAACAACACCTATGAGGCAGCGTTCCCACTTCATGAGGTAAATGTGCTGCTTGCATCATAAAGTAATCGGAACTTATTGCTTAACTGTATCAATTGCGCTCTTTTGCAGTGCCAAATTCACCTGAAGCTTCGAATATAACGTTTTGTTTTAATCGTAATTGTATTCATCTTCCGAAGCGGTGTTGTCTAAAGCAAAATGCTGCAGTAAAATTCCAGAATAGCCAAGGAATTGCTGAACCTCAGATGTTTAATTGTATATTTTTAAAGAATTTAAAGGATTTGGTGGTGGGGATCTGGAGGTGTAGGGAAAATGACTTTTAAACTGTTTTCTTTCTACTGTAAGTTTCATATCTTTGTGTACCTTTTCAGGGAAGCCACAGAAGCAAAAATTCCATAAAGACTCATGGAGCCGTGAACCACCGACACCTCCTTTTTGAGTGCTGGGCCTGGTGGGGAGTGTGGTACAAATATCAGCCACTTGATCTAGTCAGGTAACCTGCAATGTTGGATCAAACAGTCACTGTCATTGTGTGAATAATATTTTTTTTTCATTAAATTTTTTATTTTAAAAGAGTTCCCAATTTTTTTTTTCCAATTAAAGCCAATTTAGTGTGGCAAATCCACCTACCTTGCACATCTTTGACTGTGGGTTGAGACCCACGCAGACACGGAGAGAATGTGCAAACTCCACACGGACAGTGACCCGGGACCTCAGTGCCATGAGGCAGCAGTGCTAACCACTGAATAATATAATTTTGAGACGCATCCATTACGTGGCAGCATAGAATGTTATAGCACAGGGGGAGGCCACTCATGTTATCATGCCTGTGCTAACTCTTTGTTGGAGCTATCTAATTATTCGACCGTCTACCTGTTTTCCCATAGCCCTGCAGTTTTCCTTTCCAGGATATATCCAATTTCCTTTTGTAACTTACTAATAATTTTTTTTCAGACATTGCATTCCAGACCATAACTCACTGTGTTTATTTTAGAATATTCTCCCTCCCCTGCAACCCCCACAACCACCTTCCTGGTGCCAGTTATCTTGTTATTGGTCCTCCTGCCATTGGAAATAGCTTTCTCTGTCTATTCTTATGATTTGAAACACCCCATCATGTGTCTCTAACCTTCTCTATTCTAAGGAGAACAATCCCAGCTTCTCCAGTCTCTTCAAATAACTGAAGTCTTTCATCTCTGGGACCGTTTTAGTACATCTCTGTGACCTCTCCATCTTCTCTAAAGCGTGGTGCCCCAGAATTAGACAATACTGCAAGTATTGCCTAACCAGCGACTTATAAAGGTTTAGCAAAACATTCTTGCTTTTGCACTTTAATTTTCTTTCCACTTTCTAAAATGTTTTCTCTTTTCATTCATGGGATGTGGGCGTCACTGGCTAGACCAGCATTTATTGCCCATTCCTAGTTGCCCTTGAGATTGTGGTGGTGAGCTGGGGGCATGGTAGTGCAGTGGTTGGGCGTCACTGGCTAGACCAGCATTTATTGCCCATTCCTAGTTGCCCTTGAGATTGTGGTGGTGAGCTGGGGGCATGGTAGTGCAGTGGTTATCACAGTTGTTTCAGAGCTCCAGGATCCCAGATTCGATTCCCGGCTTGTGTCACTATCTGTGTGGAGTCTGCACGTTCTCCCCGTGTCTGCATGTGTCTCCTCCGGGTGCTCCGGTTTTATCCCACAGCCCAAAGATGTGCAGGTTAGCTGGATTGGCCATGCTAAATTGCCCTTAGTGTCCAAAAAGGTTAGGTGGGGTTACTGGGTTACGGGGATAGGGTGGAGGTGTGGGCTTAGGTAGGGTGTGCTTTTCAAGGGTCCGTGCAGACTCGATGGGCCAAATGGCCTCCTTCTGCACTGTAAATTCTATGACTCTTGAACTGCTGCAGTCCATATAGTGTAGGTACATCCACTGTGCTGTTAGGGAGGGATTTCCAGGATTTTGACCCAGTGACCGTGAGGAAACAGAGATATATTTCCAAATCTAGAAAATGTTGAGAGAACCCGGGTAGTATATATTATTTTTAAAGTGGTGTTGTAGATCTGACTGAAACCTGTGCTACAGCAAGAGGTACAAGACTAATTCCCATGCAATAGTCTGCCATCTGCCAAAGTTAGAGTTTTACTTGTGAGATTTCTGGACACCGAGCAGTGAGGATTGTGAACAGCAACAGTATAACTTGCCTCCACTGGTTCTACAGCACCTTCTACAGGCCCTAATCACGAGCTTATAACACCAGTGATATAACCAGCTTTTTGCATTGATCTAGAACCAAATACAGGAAAACTCACGAATTAGAGTTGTTAGGAAAGCAAAGTTAGTTTTAAGGAGTTTATAGTTGTATTGGAAAAATTTGAAATAAGGTATAGTTTTAAGTGGGTTCAGTTTAATTTTTCTATGCCTGGAGGATAAACCTGTAGTTAGATTCGTATGTGTGGAGGTTGGTTAATTCCCAACTGTTTCTATTGTGGTTAGAGAGGGCTGTGATGTGAAGAATAAATAAACCATCGGTGGTTGCTTAGCAACTGGGGCCTTGTGTTGTAAATAAGCATTTTAGTTTAGCTAATTTGATGGCAGTTGAAGATGGGTAATGAGAAAGAGGGCAATCCTCAACTTTGCTAGAAACAGTTGGTTGAGAACGCTAGAGGGAGAGCATTTCTCTCAGCTTTGCTGGAAGAAAAGTCATACCATGGAATAATGGTTAAGAAAGCAAAAGTGCGAAAATCTGAAGAGCAGCTAGTTAAGGAAACTAGCAAAATTAAGAAGTTCCAAGGAAGTCGGAGGTTAAAGGTACTAGAACAGAGCACTGTTCAGTAATGACCAACAGCTGAGAAGAAGGCTGAGACACTAGAAAGATATCTGAAGTGATTTTTCTGGTTTGTGAGTTGAAATAACTATGGAAATCGGTGGCTGGATCTCAAGTTTGTGTAAAAGCAGTTAAGACAAAGTAAACCTTAAAAAGGGTTGGTGTAAAATTCTGGACTGGATTCAGTGTTTAAAAGTGTCATTTGAAAAACCTGGGCTGAATTTTGGAATGAAAACCACGAAGGGGCAGCATACGTATGAGAGAAGATTTTGGTCTGTTTTTGGCAGTGTAGTTGGGAAGCTCTCGTGTGCCAATAATTACCTTCTCCTTTGAAAGCGAGAAAGTTCCAAATACCTTGTGTAAAAAAAAATAATAATAATAATAATATCCTGGCATCACCATTAAACAGCCTGAATCTCGTTATAAGGTTCTGGCCACCCCTGCACCTCCCACCCCACCAGAGGAAATAGTTTCTATCTACCCAAAATATTTTCTCTCTAGCTAACCAATCAAATTCTTTAATCACCTTAATCACCCCAATTCATTAACATTCCATAATTTGAGCGGATACATGCCCAGTCTCCCTCATAATTAACCCTTTTTCTCCTGGTATCATTCGGCTGAATCTGCATTGAACCCGCTGAAAAGTCGATATATTCTTCCTGAGGTGCAGTACCCGAAACTGAACACCGTTACATCAGATGCAGTCTAACCAAAGATTTATACAACTGTAGCATGACCTTTTTATTTATTAATTCCCAGGGTATGGGCATCATTGCTTAGCTCAGCGTTTAGAAGATGGTTCTGAGCCACCATCATGAATCGCTGTTGTCCATGATTTTCACCACTGTATTCTAGACCTCCTTTGAGATTAGCACATTAATCTTATTAACCATGTCCATGGACACTTGAATCCCTCTGCTCTTCCATGGTTCCTAACGTAGTATTCAGAAGATTTTGCCGTCAGCTATTGATTTCTTTATTTTAATTTTAATTCTCTGCAAAAAGTTGCAGTTATTAAGTGCAGGAAAGGGCGCCAAATAAAAGCAGTTTCGGGGAGCAACCTAATATTCCAGAGGCTTCACAGTAAGTTGAGTTGGACAAATGGATTTTAAAAAGAGTTGAAGATGAGTAGTTTTGTGCTGTTTCTGCGAGAAGTGGTGAAATATTTATAACGTAATCAGACTATGTTGTGCAGGGCAGCTTATGAGAATCTTGAGAGTAGTTACATTGGAGTAGATCCTGACTGTGCAGTCGACCAAAAAGGCTCAGAGCGAGTAGCAGCCTGTTTTCTCCCTCCCCATTGCCGTTTCCGTTGGATTCAATCAAGCGGAGTTGTAAAATAGATTGCCAACTCGCTGTTATGTCTTTGACTCTCTCCTGAAAACTGAATTAATGCCAGTGAGTGAGCAGGATGTTCACTTACAGCCTCCCCGAACAGGCGCCGGAATGTGGCGACTAGGGGCTTTTCACAGTAACTTCATTGAAGCCTACTTGTGACAATAAGTTATTATTATTTATTATTAAAAACTCCTTTCTGGTCCACAAGAAGCACCAAGTGTTGTATCTTTAGACCAACAGTTCAAAAGAAATAGGATTGCAGAAGCACATTGGTTTGATGCAAGATTAACAAGTGGTTTACTGTACAAGGTTTGGCTTCGACTCCCTAAAAGCCTGCAAAGTAGCCAATGAAATAGTGTAAGTCACATGACTCAGTTCTTGTAGCACACAGCTACAATAACCCACATATATAACACTCCTCCCCCTTTATGTATATGGTCCAACACAATTAATAACTAGTATATCAACAGTCATTTAATCTAAATATAAGTGCAGCCATCATTTATTGCATTGTAATAATGCAGTCAGTAAGGTAGACAATCAGGTGGACGTCTATTTCTCGCTAGTTCCCTGCGCCCTTCTGGGACTTCGTCATTTTTGACCTTAAGTGGTTTTTCAAGTTCCCTAGTAGTTGTCTCTACCCTGGAAGGCATTACAGTCTCTTTTTCTGAAGAGAGACCAGTAGTAGCAGGTACATCTGGTGCAATCTCCTCTTCTGCAAATGAACAAGAAGTTGCACAGTCAGATGGAATGGAGGCCATTACTTCTTGAGGTGGTTCTGGTACTGGCCCACTAACGCGTGTTGACAATAATTGATCCACATGGTGTCTTCACATGAATTTATCTGTTGGATGGTGTATGATATTGGACCAGTCTGAGGCAATGCCGTTACAGGGACTCACTTTTCAGTAGTCATGTAGCTGTGCGCTAACACTTATTCTCCTTGAATTACTTTCTCGTCTCGAGGTCTGTGACTGTTGGTTTCACTCTGACATAAGCAAATACAGTAGAACTGGTGAACTTCGTGTGGTTGCATTTCCGTACGAACATGTTCACACCGTACTGAAATGAACCTTGGTCTTTCAAAGCCTTCAGTGCGTGTTTCAAGGACAGAACAAACCTTTCAGCTAAACCATTCATGGGTGCGTGGTAAGGTGCTAACTTTATATGTTGAACTCCACACGTCTTTAAGTAATCTTCAAACTCTTGGACTGTAAACTGGCTCATGATCTGCCCTGGTTTTCCAATTCCCGCAAAGATTTAGTTGAGTTTCTCAATGGTTGGTTCTGCAGAGGTTAACTTTATTGCGACCAGCTCAGGCCACTTTTAAGTGTGCGTCTACAACGACCATGAACATGTGCCCCTCTACTGGAACAGCAAAGTCAACATGCAGAAGTTGCCACGGTATTTTAGGCCACTCTTGTGGATGTAATGGGGAAAACAGCGGTGCATTTCTGCCAGGCACTTGACTGGCACAGCCCTGCTTTTTCTTCTTAAAAGGGCATCAATTCCTGAATACCAAAAGTAACTTTGTGCTAGTTCCTTCATTCACACTGTACTATTCGCGCAACTGCTCCAAAGCGTTTAGTTGTATATTTGGTGGAATAATTACTCTCATCGCCCACAATGGATATCTGTCCTGTTAATTCAAGTCTCCTGGAAATGTAGGGTTTTAATTCAGGATGTTTTCCTGCTATCCTCCCTTGAATACCATTTTCAGTACCTCCCCCATCATGGGATCATTTCTGGTGTGTCTTTGGACCTGAACTGCGGTCACTGGAACATTCTCAATCTGTGAACAGTTTCAAAAAGTAAATTAACACGATGAGGTGGTATTTGGCCAGCTGGTAAAGGTAAGTGTGATTTTCAGATTGAGGGTATTTGATCTCGTAGGAATGTGCCGATAGGATTAACGACCATTGGAGCCTACCTGGAAGGGATACCTTTTGTGTGGCCCAAAAATAGCTGTTAAAGGCCTGTAGTCCGTCAGCAATGTGAAGTGACAACCATACAGGTATTGGTGAAATTTTTGTACACCAAATATAATATTCAGTGCCTCCTTCTCCAACCTGAGCATACATAGATTCTGCACTTGTTCATGAAATGAGATGCAAATGCTATTGGTCTGCCTTCCCCTGAAAGTGATAAATGTGACACGACCACTCCTGATGAAGCATCACAGGCAAGTTGTAATGGTAAGTTCAGGTTGAAATGTGCCAACACTTCCGGCTTTTTCAGTGCTTCTTTTGCAGAATGATGAGCTTTTTCACATTCAGGTATCCGTTGCCATGTCTGTTTTGAACACAACACAAGTGTAAGGGTTTCAATGGGTTGTCATATTCTGGGGAAATCTTTCATGATAGTTGATTTAACCCTAGGCTAGGAATGACCTACCGTAGGAATTACTTAAGTTGAGTGACATTCATTGGTCTTGGAGCCTCCAGAATGGTTTGCGACTATGTAGACCCTTGCTGTCAATTACATGTCTGAGATATTATGCCTGGAAAAAAATCATATTTATTTCCTGACATGAAGCCCATGCATTTGAAGTTGTTTCAGTGTAGCTTCTAAGTGTTGTCAATGTTCTTGCTTGTTTGTGCCAGTGATCAATATATAATTTAGGTACTTTCTGTAAGACTAAGGATATGGTCCTTTGCGTGTTGAAATAGAACGATTCTGTGTCAAAAGGCAATCTCTTGGAGCGAAATAGGCCTTTGTGAGTGATCATGATGAGCAGGTGGGAGATTTAGTTGCAACATTCATTTGCAGGTCAGCCTGCAATAGGTCAATCTTGCCGAACCTCTGTCCTCCAGCTAAGCCTGCGAGCAAATCTTCAATCAGTGGTAGTGGGTATTGATCTTCCTGTAGTGCTGAATTGATAGTTGTTTTATAATCTCCGCAGATACGAATTGTACCATCCTGGTTTAGGACAGGTACAATTGGGGTCGCCCAGGGTTCTAAGACTCTTTTTTTTCCACAAGCCTCCGTAGTTCTGCTTCAACCTTCAGATATATCGCATAGGGTACAGTTTTCATTCCAGCTGGCTATTTTCCTTAATGTTTAGGGACACTTGTACACCTTTCATCAACCCCAGTCTGTCTTCAAAAGCACTGTTATACTTTTCCACTATTGTCTGTATGTCTGATTTTTGAATCAACTAAGCTGTTGACAGTACTCCAGTTCAATTTAATCTTTTCCAGCCAACAGCGGCCAAAGAGAGCTGGCAAACATCCTCACACCACATGGAGCAATAGTTCTGTGGTTTGTCCACTTATATCAATGTCACATCTCAGTGACACTATTTGTTTGGTTATAGTTCCTGAAATCACACCTGGTTTTAAAGGCAGAATTAGGGAGACACCAGGCCTCGTATTGACTCCATTTTAATAGGACGCCCATTTAACTTTGCCACCACCCAAAAATGGCGTGGCAAACCCCTGGACTAATGCACGTTGAAGTTTAATTCTTCATCAGAATTAATTGTTTAGTTTCATTGTTATTCTTCCACATTGTGAATTTTCTGAGTTGAATTTGGTTTGTTTCTTCCTTTAAATTAGTTCTGAGTCTTCCTTTGAGCGTTCTCTGGAGAAGTTAATTTACTCCAGCAAGCTCTTGCTGTGTGACGAGTTCTGTCACAATTTTTACATTGGCTGTCCTTGCTCCAGCAATCAGCCTGGTGAATGGCCCCTTTTTTGCACAGCGAATATGATGGCAGTTGCTGGGTAGACTTCGTCTGACCAACAGCCAGTTCTAGATCCTCGTGTTTTCTCCAAGCCGCAAGGCCTCCTAAGCTGTGAGATCCACTAAAACAGCATATCTAATGCTGTTTTCGGACGTTCTGTTAACCGCCTCCTTTTGAGTAGCCTCATTTTTTTCGATCAACACAAAACAATCTCTAAATATGTCATCTAACAAATTGGCAAATTCCGAAAACTCTGCAAATCAATTGAAGGTTGCAATGAACTCCACAATATTTTGTGCAGCAGGGTAGCATGGTGGTTAGCATAAATGCTTCACAGCTCCATGGTCCCAGGTTCGATTCCCGGCTGGGTCACTGTCTGTGTGGAGTCTGCACGTCCTCCCCCTGTGTGCGTGGGTTTCCTCCGGGTGCTCCGGTTTCCTCCCACAGTCCAAAGATGTGCGGGTTAGGTGGATTGGCCATGCTAAATTGCCCGTAGTGTCCTAATAAAAGTAAGGTTAAGGGGGGGGGTTGTTGGGTTATGGGTATAGGGTGGATACGTGGGTTTGAGTAGGGTGATCATGGCTCGGCACAACATTGAGGGCCGAAGGGCCTGTTCTGTGCTGTACTGTTCCATGTTCTATGTTCTATTTTCCCCTTCAAACTGATTCCTTCGATGAAATCAAAACCCAATGATCTTGGTGAATAATGGTGATCTAATATTTTCACCAGTTCTTGATGTGTCTTATCTCCGAGGATCTCTAACTGAACTCAACTTCTTAGCAAATTTAATGTTTAACTCCCGATTATACACAAGAATACAGGACCTTAATCCCTTATGAAAGTTTGTTGGCTTGAATATAATAATCTATTTGAATATGATTCCAGTTCTGAGCCCTCATCAAAAGAGCCTATCACGCCAAAGTTTCCAGCCATTCTTCAGTGTTGGAATGCTCTCCCCGTTTGCTTTAGTCAGTGGCCTAGTTCATTCAAAATGTATTAGCGACAGCTTTAGCTTTCTTTAACTTTAATTTGCCACAACTTTAACTTGAGACAGATTTAACTGCTGCTCTTATTTTGTGTCTTACTGTACTGCACGTGGCAAGCCTTGCAGCCTGACTCCGCGGATTGCTGGTTTAGAATCGGTACAGACCCTTCCTATGGACTTTTACCCCAAAACCTTACTAGCTCTCATGTCAGTGATTTCTGACCTTCAGTTAACCGGTTGATCCGTTGAAGCTGCTCCACTCCCAAAGATTTTTTGAAAAACCTTTTTTTGTTCTCTTTCTGATCTGCCCTCGTTGACCGTTTTCTTTTTGTAAACTGTTTTTGAAATAATAGGATTGCAGAAACATCTGGGTTTGATCAAGATTAACCAGTTTATGGAATAGGTCTTCACTGTACGAGGTTTGGCACTAGTCCCTAAAAGCCCGCAAAGTAGCCGATTACATCATGTGACACTGTTCTTGAGCCATTGCACACAACTACAAATAATCCACATATATAACACAAAAAGGCCTTTGAATTGAGGTTGGATGACTTGGATTCACACTTTCTTCTCAGGTACAGTACCTCGGGTACAGACATTTTGGTAGGATGTGGGGGAAGGAAGAGTAAATTGAAATTAAGATTGCATTCACACTGCAGTTGTATTTTGGTGTGAGACTGTTTTCTTTAATAATTTGGTCACATCGAAGGATCGAATGTTTTAGAAATCCCTGTAGACTTGGCTTCACTTTGGAACCAGTTCAGGCTGTTACCTCTGTGGATTAATACTGACCAGTTTGTTGGGTGTTGAGCAGCTTCACCTTTTCAACAGGACAGCTGGAGCTTGCTGCCGTGTTGAACCTTTGGCCTGTATAAGCGGTTATGATGCCATTGTTATCGCTGTGATGTAAACTTTCAGCACATTATAATATATTTTACTGATTATTGCATTAATACAACTAGCTTTTAAAATAATGAGGACATTTAAAGATGGACGTTCAGCAGCATAACTCACATTTGGCTGCCAAGATTTCAAAACCATTGATAGTTCATAAAGTAATTCACAGCACAGAAAGCTACAAATTGAAAATTAGGGAAAAAATCAATAAGGATGAGGAAATCACTTTAAAACTAGAACAAGCCATCACACTTTGCCTGAGACAGAGTAAACGTGTTCAGGTCTAATATTTCCTTGTTTGAAATAATTGTTCTATTTCAACTTTATTTGCATTATTTTGAACAGATTTGAGGTTGGCTGTTAATGTCACCTTTTTAAAAATATAATCTAATTTACTTCATTATTTTTTAGATAATTAATCAATGGATAGCCTGGCTTTTCAAGGAGTTTTCCAAGTCTTTTCTTTGTTGCCAGCATTGACATGGCTTCTTTCTTTCTGTTCTTTGGGTGTTTGGAAGCCTTTTTATTTGTTCAGGGGATGAGCGTGTCGTTGGCTGGGCCAGCATTTATTGCTCATCCCTAATTGCCCTTGAACCTGGTGTTAGGTGAGGCCATTTCAGAGGGCATTTGAGTCAACCACATTGCTGTGGGTCTGTAATCACATGTAGGACAGACCAGGTAAGGGCGGCAGATTTCCTTCTCGAAAGGACATTAATGAACAAAATGGAATTTTGAAAAATGAAAATCACTTATTGTCACGAGTAGGCTTCAATGAAGTTACTGTGAAAAGCCCCGAGTCGCCACATTCCGGGGCCTGTCCGGGGAGGCTGGTACGGGAATTTTGCAACAATTAGTCATGGTTCCATGGTCATCATTAGATTTTTTAATTCAGATTTTTATTGAATTGAAATTTCCCCATCTGCCATGGTGGGATTTGAACCCAGGTCCCGAGAGCATTACTACTCCAATAACAATACAACTTTGCCACTGTCTCCCATGGACCAAGTCCTGTCAGGCTGTGTTTGGTTTAATTCTTGGTGATGTGGAGATGCCGGCGTTGGACTGGGGTGAGCACAGTAAGAAGTCTTACAACACCAGGTTAAAGTCCAACAGGTTTGTTTCAAACACGAGCTTTCGGGGCACGGCTCCTTCTTCACCTGAAGAAGGAGCCGTGCTCCGAAAGCTCGTGTTTGAAACAAACCTGTTGGACTTTAACCTGGTGTTGTAAGACTTCTTACTTAATTCTTGGTGTAATCCAAGGTATCATAGACTAGGCCTAAATGATTCCATTTTTAACTTTCCACAATATAGTCAATTTGCAGTCATTGCCTCCTGGAATTAGGACATTAATGTTTGTTTATTTTTGGTTATTTGTGCTAGGTAACTATATCCAGAGGTATGTAGATTCTTAGTATGTTGTCTTCATGTTTCACCAATAATCTGTTTCTTTGGTGTTTTTCAGGCGCTATTTTGGTGAGAAGATTGGTCTGTATTTCGCCTGGCTAGGCTGGTACACCGGAATGCTGTTCCCAGCTGCCATTGTCGGCTTACTCGTGTTTTTGTACGGAGTCTTCACTCTTGATTACTGCCAAGTAAGGTAAGGATGGGAATCATAGTTGGCGATCTTTTACATTTTCTTTCCCTTTCATTCGGTCTTCAATTGGGTTGAGTGTCTTTAAAGTATTGATTTAAGACCAGGTGAACTTGCACACAATTGTTCTTGTTGAAAATGATGGTGCAGGCATTGAAAATTTGTGTTCCACAGATATGGAGCGGGATTCTCTCAGCCCGGGGCCGGGCCAGATAATCCCCGTGATCGGCGCGAATCACGCCACGCCGCTCCGAAGCCAGCACGCGATTCTCCACCGAAGCCGTTGGCGCCGGTCGGGGGCCGCTGCCAGCCCGCCAATTCTCCGGATGGGACGAGCGGCCGTCGTAAAAACGGCAAGTCCCGCCGGCGCCATCCACACCTGCTGTCAGCCGGCAGAAACCTGTCGTGGAAAGATCGGGGGTGGCTTGTGTGTGTGGGGGGGAGGGGGGAGGATGAGTCCGACCCCGGTGGGGGCCTCTGATGTGGCCTGGCCCGCGATCCTGCCGCACTGATCGGCAGGCTGGCCTCTCTGGCTGGGGTCCTCGTTTCTTCCGTGCCGGCCCCTGTAGTCCTGCGCCATGTTGCGTCGGGGCTGGTGCGTTGAAGGAAGCCACTGCGCATGTGCGCATTGGGGCCGGTGCCACTGCGCATGCGCAGATCCAGAGGCGCCCAGTTCACGCCGGTATCAACAGCTGGAACGGCGTGAATGCTCCAGTGCCATGCTAGCCCCTTTTGCAGGCCAGAATTAGTCGTGGGGTCAGCCCGTTCACGCCGTCGTAAAACGCGGTGGTGTTTACGACGCCGTGGACATTCTGCCCCAGGACTAGAGAATCCCGCCTATGATTATTGCCAGATGTGACTCTGAGGGTAGCACACTCTTCTGAGTCAGAAGATCGTTGGTTCGAGTCCCACTCCTTGGATTTTGTGCTCAAATCTCTGATAACCCTCCCCGTGCAGTATATGTTTACCCTTGCAAGGTTGATGTGTGGCACTATTTTGAAAGAGTTTTTATTATTTTGGATGTGGGTGTTGCTAGCTGGGCTAGCATTTGTTGTCCATCCCTAATTACCACTCAAATGAGTGGCTTGCTAGTTAAGTGGGCATTTAAGAGTCAACCACATTGGTGAGGTCTGGAGTCACATGTAGGACAGACCAGGTAAAGACAGAAGTTTTCCTTCAGATTTTTACAGCAATCAATTATGGTTTCATGGTGATCATTAGACTTTTAATTCCAGATTTTTTTTTAATTGAATTTGAATTTCAACATCTGCCATGGGGCATTACCCTGGGTCTCTAGCGAATGCTTATCCCTTAATCAATGCCATTGAGATTGTGATCATTACCATATTGCTGCCTGCGGGAACTTGCTGCGCAGAACTGGACTGCTCCATTACAAGTCATTGTATTGATAGAGTATGTCACTAGATGTGAAGTGGTTTGGGATGTCCTGGGTCATGAAAGGTACTACATAAATACAAATATGCCAATATTTGGCACAAAAACAGGTGAAGAAACATGAAAATTTGTTTTCTTAACCCTGGTCACAGGCTAGTAGAATGAGCTCTGGATTTTATAGCCAGCCACCTTGCTTCATAAACCTGGTTTTAGACATTCCAGTGTTCTGAAAGTATAGAATGATGTCGTATAGAATGATGCAGTATAGTTTAGAAGGAGGCCATTCAACCCATTGTGCCTGTGCTGGCCCTTTTGAACAAGCTATCCAATTAGTCCCTCTACTTCCTCTTCCTATAGCCCTGAATATGTTACCATTTTCAAATATTTATCTAATTCTGATTTTAAAAATTGCTATTGAATCTGCTTCTACTGCCCTTTCGGGCAATGCCTTCCAGATCATCGTAATGCACCGAATTTCCCCTCCCTCCTGAATCTTTCACCAATCAATGTCCTCTGGTCACTGGCCTTCCTGCCACTGGAAACCGTTTCTCCTTACTTACTCAATCTAAACCATTCACTATTTTGAACCCCTATCAAATCTCCTTTTTAACTTGCCTTGCTCATGAGAGTATACCTGACTGAAGTCTCTCATCACTGCTCCCCCATGGATTAACTCAATCCCCTATTATCTATCTCTGTTTATGATACTTTGATTCCCCGGGCCAGATTTGTGATGCTGAGGCAGGTAACTACGTTATAATGTATCTTCTTTCTTCATCCAGTAAAGAGATCTGCCAAGCAACAGAAATAATAATGTGTCCACTCTGTGACCAGCATTGTCGCTATATGCGGTTATCATACAGCTGTGTATATGCCAAGGTAAGGTATCCTACCAAATCCAATTAAATCATGATTCAACACTGATGTTGAGGAATAGTGGGGCAGATTCACGACTTCTACAAGGCTATTCGGAGTGTCAACTTGTTATAGAAGCCAATCCATTCAGCCGTAGACAAATCTTGTGTTTAATGTGTGTCCAGTTCATTCTGGAATTGGAACTTCCTCTTCCCATGAGTTGGAGCATGGTCAGTCCTCAGGATCATGGGCAAAGATAGTTTTTTTTTGTAGTAAAATCTTTGGATTCTTCACTTCTTTAATTATGATGATTGATTAATTGAAGCTGATATTCATCATTTATTACATTTGACGAATTTAAGGAATATAGCAACCGAGGTCTTCAGCCCCTCGACCCTGCTGTGCCATTCTCTGTAACTGAACTCCATCTACCTCTTTTAGATCCCTAACCCCCAATAATCTTGTCAAACAATCATCCATCCACCCATTTTAGTTTTTGATACTTGGATTCCCAGGGCCAAATTTTTGATGCCAAGTCGGTCGGTTTCCCACCTCAGCAGACCCACCTCAGTTTAAAGGGTCCTATTAAACCCAGTTATCGCACTGCGACACGATGGAGTTGGGCCTACCAAGCCCATCATAGGTGAGTGCAAAGTCAGCCTAGTTAGAAGGCCTATATTGGTTCCCTGGGACTTTGTCTCCATTGTTTTAGAAACTGTTGGCCCACCCCACCCACCCACACAACTATTCACCTCACACCTGCTTATTCACTCTCCAGAACCCCTCTTTTCCACCTCTACCATCCATCCACCTCCATGCCAATCATCCAGTATAGCATGGGCAGACCTTGTTTAACATGGAACAATCTAATGCAGTTCTCAGTCGCACACATTTCATACTGAATAAACTCCCATTCATGAAACCCATTCAAAGACTTTAAATCCCTTCAGGTGTTTAATTGGTTCTGAAAACAAACAAACTTCTATACAGTAACCACTTCAAAAACAGCCAATCTTTTAATAGTCTATTTAAACTGTCAATCAAAATGTTAACTCAGCAGGTGCTAAGTGCTTTCGTGGATTTTTGAAACTCCGCCGAACAGTTATAATGACCTCAGCTGCAGTAACATACTTTGGGAACTGTCATCAAAGAACTCTATTGACACCAAAGGAACAGATGTTAATGTTTTTTTATAACCTACACCAGATGGCCTATGAATCAAAGCAGTCCAGCAGAGTTTTGAAAAATCTGACAGTTTCAGAATGTTTATTTTTATATTTAAAAGGCTGGGGGTTTAAAAGACTTCAGATCATACAATTATCTGCCCTTCAAGATTCATGATTCCTACACTGCAGGTTAAGATCATTGACCCGAGTGATCAGCCACCTTTGCTCACTGGCAAAGAGCCTGGAGGCGCTGTGCTTGTCACCAGTGCTCAGCTGGGGGTGGGGGACCCTCTGCTCCGGGTGGGGGACACTCTACAGGGTTGGGCTGCCATGGGTTGAGGGGCGGGGGCAACTGCACGTGGCACCACCATGCCAACTCCTGGATCATGTGTACCCATTCTGGGGGCAACCCTTGTCCCTGCCAGTCTGCTCCACCTATAACCCCCATCATCCATCGAGGCCTCTGGTTGTATCGCTGAAGGCTACGTTTAAAAAAAAAAAAAATTTAAGAGTACCCAATTTTTTTTTTCCAATTAAGGGGCAATTTAGCGTGGCAATCCGCCTAACGCATATCTTTGGGTTGTGGGGATGAGACCCACGCAGACACTGGGAGAATGTGCAAACTCCACACAGACAGTGACCCGGGGCCAGGATCGAACCCACGTCCTCAGTTCCATAGGCAGCAGTGCTAACCACTCTGCCACCATGCCGCCTTTGAAGGCTACTGCTTATAGAGCATTGGCAATCGTGGTTAAGTGAGCACTGCACACAACCCAAGTGGATTCACAAGGCTGGGCGGGACATGTAGCATGTGGGAGTCATTGTCTAGAATTCCAGTCAGACCGTGATGCCAGGACATTACCTTAACACAGCGGGAGGCAACACCACACACTCAGCAGCCAACATCCAAACTCTCGGGATGGAACACAGCTCCGGGGACATGTCCATGTCTGGGGGGGGTGGGGGGGGGGGGGGGGTGGGGAGTGAGTGCCATAGGGAGGGGGAGATGCCTGGAGAGATGGGCCAAAGGTTTTGAGGTTGGCCTGCAATGTGGAAGAAAATGACAGAGGCATCATAGTGGTTGTGCATAAGGGTATTTATTGTGTGTAACAATACCCCACTCTCCCAATGGTTCCGCTCTGTCTCCCCCCCCGCTCCCCCAACCCCTCAGTGATCCTCTGTGTGCTACCTTCCTTGCCGTACTGCTATGTCTAGGTGTCTCCCCAGGATACACATCTAGGTAGAGGCAGCCAACTGCTTACCTCATACCAAGCCCTTCGATGCCCCTGGCTGGCGCCCTCTGGGGCCAGAGGGACCCAGCTCATTGGCAGCACATGTACAGCCATGCTGCCCTGTCCAATCCGAGAGGTGGAACACTGGGGACCTGACGTCCACCGCCACCACTCCATGGGACGGGTCTGAGTTGGCACCCAGTGCCCCCTCCTCCCGTTCTGTCCCAAGATGAACCCCAGGGTGCTATGGGCACTGAGGGGCAGCTGGGGCTCGAACCTGATCATTTGACTCTGCCAGCCCTGGCGGTTCTCCATGGTCTGCATCATTAGTGTCGACATCCTTGGCAATACTCTGCAGAGCCTCTGCATTGCCCACCTGTGACTGGGACACGTGCCGCAGTGCCTCGGCCATTCCCATCTGAGAGCGGGACATGTCCTGTTTGTGTCTAGTCACTCGCGTAGATCATTGACCGTTTTCGGCACTGGAGGCCAGTCCTCCTGATCGCACTATCGGTGCTCACAGCCACCGCCACCGCATCCCAGGCAGCACAGGTTGTCGTATCCTCCGGGACCTCTGGGGAAACCGAACATCCCTCCTGGCCTCCACTGCGTCCAGGAGCCTCCCCAGATCTGCATCCCTGATATCCTGGGCGTCATTGATGCGAGCTGGCTGGGGTTGGCGGAGCAAGTGTGTGGACCAATTAATGGTGAATAATGTTGCTGGGCCGGGCAGCCCACGGCAGTTCCTGCCATCTTCCACCTGGGAAATCTCATGCGCATGTTTTCCAGAGATTTTTGTGGGAAATTTTTTAAAGTCCTGCTTCAGTGCTGAACGGAGTCTGGAGTGTACCGACTCCATCAGGAAGATCACCATGAAATATTTATGGAGTAGTATTCCTGGGCTCAGCCAAGAGAATGAGAGCTAACGTAATCTTGAATCAAAACTGAAAATGCTGAAAGTACTCTGGTCAGGCTGTGTGGAGTGAGAAACTATTTTCGGTTGATGATTTTTTTTTTGGTAAAACAGAGCAGATGAGCAATCTAAAATGTTAGCCCTCTCTCTCTCCCTCTCCCCACTGTCTGACTCGCTGAGCATTTCCAGCATTTTGTGTGTTTAGCTCAGCGTTCCAATTCCTGCAGTATTTTTGCTCTTGGGTAAGTAGTGAGGGCTCTTGGTGGCTCCATCTCCTTTTGGAGAACCAATGGAAAGGCGCACAACTACAGAAAAGCCCAGTGAGACAGCCGAGTCCAGTTCCATGGCTGTAAACCTATCAGCTAGCTGAGTAAATCAATATCTGTAAAATCGATCTGATGCTCTCTGAAAATGGGACTTGTGCCTTCATGGCTGTTTTGAAGAAGAATGATCTTCAGTCAGAGCAGGTGATTGCCAAACCTTTTGGCCATTCTGCCGTTGAGCACCTGCATTCGATCAGATCGTACCTGATACTTTTTGGCAAGGCCAGCATTTGTTCCCATCCCTAATTGTTCTTGAACTGAGGGTCGTTGAGAGTAAACCACATTGCTGTGGGTCTGGAGTCGAACGTAGGCCAGACCAGGTAAGGATGGCAAATTTCTTTCCCTGAAGGGTGAACCAGGTGGGATTTTATAATAATCATTGCCATTGCGGAGGCTATCTTGCAATTCCAGAATTATTAGTGAGCTTAAATTCCACCAGCTTCCATGTGGGATTTGAACCTGTACCCCAATACATTAGGCTGGGCCTCTGGATTCCCAGTTCAGTGACATTGCCACTACACTACATTAGCCCTCCTCATGTGCACCTCAACTCAGCCTTTTCTCCATATCACTTACCCAACAAAATCTATCAAACTAAGCAGATTTCAGCTGCCCCTCAGCCGTCAGGGGGAGGGACTTCCAGATTTCCGATACACTGGTAGAAAGGGTCAAACATGTTAGTGTGAAGCTGGAGCCACATATAGGCCCAGGCCAGATAAGGGCAGCAGGTTTCCCTAAAGATCGTTCATTAACTAGCTGGGTTTTTACAGCAATATGACCACTTCATGGTCAATTTTACTGACTCCAGAATCATGTTTCCAGATTGTTTCTTAATCTGTCTGGTGGAGGGTTTAATAATCTTCCTCGGCTCATGGCTGGTTCTTGGGATTTTTAGTCTAGTAACATAACCATGACACTATTGTATTCCTCACTGAGTGGTGTTCCAAGGAATGTTCAAAGCTCTGACGGTCTGGAATAGTCAAGTGCATATTAGCTTCAATGATTCACATTTCAGGAATTCAGATTGAGCAGTTTTACTGAAGCAGGTGGTTTCAGGTTTTAAGAGAGTAAGGTTATTTCCAAAATCTTCAGTTTACCGACCTTAGGCAGAGGTAGGCAGCATTACCGGCGATGACTGGTGGGTTGTCTGCAAGATATTTGGAAAGTTCAGTCCCAGGGAAGAGTAAGCTCATTTCTAACATTTCCAACGATGCTGAAAATGTTTTCCATTTGCAGGTGACTCACCTCTTTGACAATGGCGCAACTGTATTCTTTGCTGTTTTCATGGCTGTGTGGGGTAAGTCTCCTGTCTCCTGAGGAAATTATGGGATATAAATGGAACTTTAGGTGATAGGAAATTACATGCTGCCTAATCTTTTTCATTAACTGTTTGATTCACTATTGATTTTTGTATTGCTATAACCCATCATCAAAACATGAATGTGTGCAATCGGGACATAGATGTGGATTTATTGCACATCAGCCATGATTGAATGGCGGAGCAGATTCGAAGGGCCAAATAGCCTTATTCTGCTCCCATGTCTTATCTTGTCATAATTAAACATCACTCAGGCAGCACATCCAGCATTGCTCCTTCCCTATTCCACAGCTGACAGGAGATGGGACTGGTTTCCACAGCTCTGACAGGAGATGGGACTGGTTTCCACAGCTCTGACAGGAGATGGAGTTCGAGGTGATTTCAAAGCCTCTGAGCTTTCTTCCTAATTTGAGTATGGCGCTGGGGTTATCCCACTCTCTGATCTGTATTCAGCACCATGTCAACAACACAATCCTGCAAGTTAATTTTCATTGAATCACTATAGTGCAGAAGGAGGCCATTTGGCCCATCATGTCTGCACCGACCCTCTGAAAGAGCACCCTACTTGGGTCCAATCCCCTACCCTATTCCTGTAACCGCACCTAACAGTTGGATACTAAGGGACAATTTATTGTGGCCAATCCACCTAACCTGCACATCATTGTACTGGGAGAGGAAACCAGAGCACCTGGAGGAAACTCACGCAGACGCTAGGAGAACGTGAAAACTCCACACAGTCACCCAAGGCTGGAATTGAATCCGGGTCCCTGGCGATGTGAGGCAGCCGTGCTAACTAACTGTGCACCCCATCTTTTAATTTGCTTACTTTCTTTTGACTGACCTGGCTATTTTGCGGAGTGCCACTACTCGAGGTCTAATATATAGGAGGCTGCAAAGTCTGTTTCGGGTCAGGTGTAAATGGTGAATGCATTACATTTGGAGAGGCCATTTGACTTCATTGGTCAGTACTGGTGTTTTATCCTCCACACAAATTTCCTCTCACCCTATCAACATATCCTTCTATTCCTTTCTACCTCATTTATCCTGCTTCCCCTTAAATGTATGAATACTATTCACCTCAACCGCTTCCCATTGATGTTCTCGCCACTCTGGCCAAATTCCTTTCTGCTGAATCCTTCCATTTCTAGCTCCTGGTTCTGGTCTCGCCCACAAGTGGAAACATCTTCTCCGTCTACCCAACTGAACCTTTTCATAATGTTAAGACATCAACCCCTTGTGTTCTCTATTCTAGAGAATAGCGCCAATACCTGCCTGGTTCTATACCAATTCACAAACTTGCCTAAAACATAGGGGCCTGTAGAGTCACCAGGAGTTTCATTGGTGTATTATTTCAAGGCGTACTTTGATGTAGACACCTGACATAATGAAGGGACAATTTTTGTTACGTTTATCAATCTCTAATTTAAATCCAGCAGCATTGAGCACAACCTGACACGACAGGTCCCCAGGTGGACCTGTAAGGTTGCTGGGGAGGGGAGGTGTCATTTAAAAGGCATGTTTCAGGTTGCACTTGCATTTTATTTTTGATGCCACCGGGTACAAATCCTATCCTGTCTGTCAACTTTGCAAATCATAGAATTATACCTTTGCAAATCATAGAATTATACCTTTGCAAATCATAGAATTATACCTTTGCAAATCATAGAATTATACCTTTGCAAATCATAGAATTATAACTTTGCAAATCATACAATTATAACTTTGCAAACCATACAATTATACCAACAGAAGGAGACCATTTGGCCCATTATGTCTGTTCCAGCCCTTTGACGAGCTATCTAATTGGTCCCACTGCCCTTTGCAGCATTTTTCTTCAAATATTTGTACAATGTTACTATTGAATTTGCCTCCATCAGTGTTTCAGGCAGCATCTCTCAGATCATCATAACTAAATATATATATTTTTTAAAGCCTCATATCTTCCCTCAAACTGTTGCCAATTATCTTAAATCTGGCCTCGGGTTATCAACACTCCCACCAATGGAATCAACTTTGTACTTTGTATTTACCCTATCAAATTGAACACCGATCAAATCTCCCGTCATCTCTATTCTTTTGGAGGAGCCAAGGTTGTTCTCCTGTTTCTCTAACTGAAGTCCCTCATCCTTGACTCCATTCCAGTAAATCCCTCTGCAAGACTTTAACATCCTTCCTAAAGCGTGGGGCTCGGAATTGGACAAAGCAGCCTGCTTGATTGGCACCCCCTCCACCACTGATGCAGGATGGCATCCATGTGAACCACCTACAAGATGCACTGCAGGAACTCGAGGCTCCACTCAAGCCCACAGCTACTACCATGTAGAAGGACAAGGGCAGCAGATACACGGGAATGCCACCACCTGCAAATTCCCCTCCAGGTCACTCACCATCCTGACTTGGAAGCATATCGCCATTCCTTCACATGTCACTGGGTCAAAATCCTGGAATTCCCTCTCTAACAGAATTGTGAGTGTACCGATGCCTCACATACGGCAGTGGTTCAAAAAGGCAGCTCACCGTCACCTTCTCAAGGGCAATTAAGGATGGGCAATAAATGCTGACCTAGCCAGCAATGCCTTCATCCCATGAATGAATCTTAAGAAAATAATTGGATACAATACTCCCATGAGGTCCAACCAGTAATTTAGTTTAGCTTTGCCTTGCATTTTATGCCAAGTGCCCTCATGTTTTTTTTTATACCTGGATGAGTGCAATGGGAATCCATACAACCGATGCAGCCTCATGCCTTCTACAAGTGAAAATGGCCTCCGCCACAAATCTGTACTGTATAAGCTCTCCTGTCCGAATCATTACAAGAATGTGTTCACGTCATAGACAGCAAGTTGCCATGATGACCCATTATGGGGAAGCTATGTTTTGAATTAACTTCATCTGGTCTTGATTTATTTAGAAAGCATTTTAATTATTTTTGGAAATGATAAAATGATCCCTGATCTTCTCCTCAAATCTATTGAATGGTGAAGCTTTCTGGTCTTTGAATGTAACCTTGTCTCCATGCTCTTTCTCGCCTCAGCCACTGTCTTCCTGGAGTTTTGGAAACGGAGGCGAGCAGTTATTGCTTACGACTGGGATTTGATTGACTGGGAAGAGGAGGAGGTTAGTGTTGAGTAACTAAAACTCGACTGACTGTCAATCACACTTTCTGAACTCATTGCCTCGGGAAGCCATATATTTAGAAAGATGTCAAAGTCGGCAGAGTCAGTAGGCGAGAAGTTTTTTGTCTACTGGTTCCCTACAACCTCCTTGGGATGGTGACTGACTCGAATGTCCAATTAATTAACTTCAAAATGATCAATGAAATGGTGATGATGAAATGTTCAGAATTGATCACTTCTCAGCCATGTTTCAACCAGCAGCTCTGTCACTTCCAATTTAGCCAAAAGGTTGTGTTCGAGCCCTCTATTGGAGAAGTGAGAGCGGGCTCGAGTGCCAGCCCTGAGGGCAGTGCCAGCCCTGAGGGAGCACTATCAGCAAGGGCAGCGTCTGGGTGAGGGCGGACAGCAGTAGCAGTGCCTGGGGGAGGGAGGGCAGTGGAGGCAGCATTGTCCTGTTGGAGGGGACAAGCAGCACAGTTTGGGAATTCCAAATAAGCTTTGCCTCCATTTCAGAGCCTGAATCGACAAATGAATTAAAAATGTTTATCTTTCTCTTGCAGGAAGAAATCCGCCCCCAGTTTGAAGCGAAATATTCCAAAAAGGAACGCATGAATCCCATATCAGGAAAACCAGAACCTTATCAAGCTTTCACTGACAAATGCAGCAGAATCATTGTATCTGCTTCTGGAATATTCTTCATGGTTAGTCAGTTACATAGAAGAATCATGTCTATGCTTGTATTCAAGTACTGCCTGTGGCTCTTCCCATTCCATTTACTTCATTTGAGCCTTTCCGACTATCTTTTCACTCATGCACTCATCTGAAAACACAGTTGAGTTCAGAAGGACAAGAGTCGATGTTATTGAGACTTAGGATTCTCAGGGGATGTGACACAGTAGATGATTTCCCTTGGGTAAGAGTCTAGGACCAGAGGGCATAATCTCGGTGGTAAGGAGTTGCCAATTTAAGACTGAGATGGTGAGGAAGAATTTCTTCTGAGGGTAGAGCATCTGTGGAAGTCTTTACCGCAGAGAGCTGTAGAGGCTGGATCGTTAAGTATGTTCAAAGCTGAGATGGGTAGATTTTTAATCGGTAAGGGAATCAAGGGTTATGGGGATAAAGTGGGAAAGAGGAATTGAGGATTATCACATCATATCAGTTGTGATCTCATTGAATGGCAACGCAGTCTCAATGGGCCAAATGGCCTCCTTCTGCTTCTACATCATATGGTCATAAGAGGTTCTACTTTCTGGGTAAAGATATTTCTCCTCATTTTGCTATTGAATTAATCAGTAACTATCTTGTATTTAGGTTTTGAATTCTCCCACTGGAGCATCCTGGGGAGAGGAACAGGTGACTTGGGGAAGAATATATGTCAGTGGACCGATGATTCCCCAATCTTGCCGCACACTGGGTTTGCCACCCACTGGGTTTCCTCGCCTCCTGGTTGAGTTTGTTGTAAACTCAATGATAGAGCTTGAACACTGTGATTTGTCAATGGAATGTGGGCATCACTAGCACAGCAGAAATTTGTTGCCCCCTGTGTAGGTGATAATGAGCCGCCTTCTTGAACCGCATGTAGTCCATGTGGTGAAAGTGCTGGGGGAGGAGATGAGGGGGCGGGAGGAGGAGATGGGGCAGGGGAGGTCAGTGACGGAGGGGGTGGTGTTGGGCATGGGGAGCATTCTGACCCAGTAAGAGGAAAGTGGCTAATGGTTTCCCAAGCCATGGGCCAGCCCCACTTTACTTTTGAATTGAGACTGATCGCACTTTAGCTAATTGATTAATTTGACAAATCTTGTCTCTGAATTTCCTCTCTTTAGATCTGTGTGGTGATTGCCGCTGTCTTTGGAATTGTCATTTATCGGGTGGTGACTGTGGGCATTTTTGCTGCATTCGAGTGGGCTCTGATTAGGAACAACTCTCAGCTTGCTACAACAGGAACTGCAGTGTGCATCAACTTCTGCATCATCATGCTCCTCAACGTGGTAAACTCTTAGCCTGGAAAAAAAAAAGTTTTTTTTTAAAAATTGCTTTTAAATGCTGCGCAGAGCAGCTTATGCTGTACTGTTGTGCAGTGCACTGAACCCACGTCTTGCATTATTTATACGTTCTGTCAGGATTTCTCTGTTGGGAAGCATTGCAGTGGCACTTGATGAAGTGATTGCAGTGAATGATCTGCTTCAGTTTCATAATGGCGCCAGAGTCCTTTTCGTCTAAAGAAGCCTGTTTTAACTCTCGTCAAAGAGAAATGAAATTGGAGACATCAACCCAGAGGTCAATGGTTATTTCAAAAATGAAATTGGAACTATATTTTGTAATTTTCATAATTAACATGGGTAATATTAAACTAAAATATCTATCTCACTGGCATTGTCACTCTATTGATCGCTGAGTTGTTTCTTCAATACATCCTTCAATTAACAACACACCTTTGACTTAAATTCTTTTTTAAACTGAAGGATGCCAACAGAGGCAAGGATGGACCTTTTTGTTTTTACTGTTGACAATATTGTGATAGAGCAAATCTCACTTTGAAAAATGTGGTAATGTTCTTGTTGGCAGACAGCCTGTGCAACATGACCAGCTGAGACCGCAGAATGCGCTAAATTGATTCTCTAAAAAATCCTCCAGTTTGTGGCGTTCAAGCAGCCATTCCGGTCACTGTACCTATGCTGGCACTTCGAAAGCACAGTCCAATTAATGCCACTCCCCTGCCCTCTCTCCTTAGCCCTGCAAGCTTTGTTCCTTTTTCAGGTCTGCTTATCAAATTCCCTTTTTAAAGGTTGCTATTGAATCTGCAATCACCAGCTGGAAGTATTTATATTTTGTGCAGGTACAGAAGTTTCAGCATCATGGATCTTCTCTGCTCCTGTCAATTCCTGCAATTCGGGTCTCTCTATGCGAGAGTATTGCAGATATTTTGTTGTTGGCAGTGCCCAGATCAATTGTGCAATTGTCAAGCGTTGCACTGACAGACTTCTGTCCGATGCCAATTCTAATTTACTTCTCTCTGCCAAAATCAAACACTGGGCTGCAGCACTGATTGATCATGCCTATGATGCTCTGCAGCTCTCTCTCTCTCTCTCTCTCTCTCTCTCTCTCTCTCTCTCTTCATAGTACTGCTCTTGCCTAGTTCATATAATCTTACAGCATGGGAGGAGGCCACTTGACACATGGTGCACTCTTGGGAAGCCAGTCAGGATTCACACCGTTCATCGGTCACCTCAATGTGGATGAATTTAATATATTTGAATAATGTTCCTGACATTGAACATTCGGAAATATGCTCCGTAGCTGATTTTGGCCTTCTCTGCTCCGATTGCCGAGCCCTCCCGCTGTGAATGAGAGTGGAAAATCCCAATGCAAAGTGCTCATTCAGTTCTCTTTTGAAAGTCGCTGTTTACATCACCCTTTTCGGCAGCACAGTCCAGAGCATAAAAATTGGAGGTGTTTTTAAATAAAATTGGCTCAGACCAATGTTACTGCCAGTGAATTACTATTTTGAGTGCCCAAAAAATCAATCTTCTGCATCAGTCAGCCATCAACCTGTTTTAGGGGCCTCCACACTTGCCAGCTGTTCAACTCTGCTCCTTACTGACCCTTCCCAGTAACTTTACTCGAGTTGGGAGTGAAGGCTTCAAACGAAAGCGATATTGTGAAATCATTGTCCAGTGATTATTCAGTTGTAGTCATCGTCTTGGACCCTCTTCTAGTTTTGTTCACCCTATCTTCCTTCAGAAATGATATATCATCATCGCAAGGCTGTTGTGTTTAAGATCCCAGAAAGCCAATGGGCGGTATTCTCCACCCCCCCGATATAAAACGGGATGGCCGTTGTGAAATCGGCCGAGCTTCACGACGGCCCGATACGGCCCCGCTCCCGAGCTATTCATGCCCCGGAAATGGGCTAGGAGCGGGACCGCGCGTGTCACTCGTCAAAATGACGCGAAAAGGCCGCGACGCCCGAATGACGCCACAATAATGCCGCTCCGCGTCGTAAAAAGGCGCAAGCGGGCAGAAGAACGGAGGAAGCGGCGAGGGTGGTCGAGCCATGGAGGGCCGTCCCTCCCCCCCCCCCCCCCCCCTTCTCCTTATCCCCCCCCCCCCCCCCACTGTTCGCTGCGTTCAACAGGATGCCAGCCCCGGTTTGCTCACAGTCCGGCCGTCCGCTCACCGAGCTGGCTGACTAATTTGAAAAGCAGGTGCGTCAGCCGGCGTACTCAACTTGCGTGCCGACGTCAGGACTTCGGCCCATCCGGGCCAGAGAATAGCGGGAAAGGCGGTCGGAAAAATCTGCGCGTTGGGGAGAATAGCGGGAGCGTGTCGGACCAGCGTCACGGAAAAAAACGGCGCGTCCCGCTATTCTCTGCACCGACGTGGGGTCGGAGAATTCCGCCCAATGTCTGAGCACTGTCCCCATGGATTTTAAATGGAATGTAAACATACCAAAACACAGGCTATGGAAAGATCAGTTGGTTCATCAAACCAGTCTTGGTCTAAATTCTGAACTCCCATTATCATCATCCCAACCATGCAACAAGAATATCTGACATTGCAGCACTCCCTCAGTACTGGTCTGGAGGTCCACCTTGAGTTTTGCTTTCTCGACTTGGAGTGGCATTTGGAACCTTGTGACTTGTGTGCGAGTGCTACCAACTGAGCTGCGGCTAATAAAGATTGTGCGGGGGCAGTGTTGGGAGGGAGGGATTCAGCTTTTCAATTACTGTTGACGCAAATAATCAAACTTGTCCTGTAGGTTGCTGACCCTCTGTAAAGTAACACTTTGTAATGTCTAATTTAGTTCTGTGAGAGTAACTTTTACCTGTGACACCTGGGCCTTCCTAACCCAGTGAGCCCAAATTGTTTCTGTGCGTATTGAATCTCATCCTTTCATTATTTCCAACATCAGTCTGGTTAATTAGATGAACTAATTGTGAACTTTGCTTGATTATCTAATTTCCTGAAGCATCATTCACTCCAAGAAAGGGGTTTAGTGGTTATTGACAGAGAAATCTTCAATTTTCTGCTCCTTTTTAATGGACTTTGGAAGCATAGCCGGGTTCAGAGCTGGTTCTTGCTGTAGGATTTGCAGCACCATGTCTCCCAGGGCTCAGGCATTTCGATTTATTTTTGGGACTCTTGTGGTGGACAAACTAACCACAGGAGACTCCGGGACAGGTTACGATCATTTATTCAAGGTTCAAGCATGGCGAGCAAACTTGGTGACCCCTAATACAGCACCCTCTCCAAGTCACAGATTTCCACGGTATTTTATGCACTGTTACAGTGGCTCAGTGGCTAGCACTATTGCCTTCCAGTGCCAGGGACCCGGGTTCAATTTTGCAGGCAGAATCACCAGCGTGATCTGGGCTGCATGGGTTGAAATATGAGCCAAAGTTTAAAAAGGTTAGGCTTGCATTCGATTTGAGTTTGCATTCTATCGAGTTGGAAGTGACCTAATTGATGTGTTTAAGAGGATTTGATGGGCTAGATGGAGAGAAACCTTTCTCTGACGAGGAGAGTCCAGAACAAGGGAAAAGAAAATTGAAATTAGCGCTAGAGTGTTTGGGGGAGAAGTTAGGAAGCACTTCTTCTTCACACAAAGGATAATAAAAATCTGGAACTCTCCCACAGAACGCTATTTGAGGCTGAGGTCAATTGAAAATGAGAAACTAAGATTGATAGATTTTTTGCAGGGTAAGTGTATTGAAGGATATGGAGTGGATAAAGGTTTAATTGAATAGTAGAACAAGCTGGAGGGGCAGAATTACCTGCTCCTGAATCTAAGTTTGGAAGATGAGGTAACTAAAGAGGCATGTGATAGTTTACCAAGTTATTGGGTTAGGGAGTTGAATAGCTGGGGAGTGGAATGGCTATGATTCAACACCCTTCAGACAAGCTGTAATTTAAATCTTCATTTTGTTGTCCCTTGCACCTAGCATTTCTATAGTGCAAATAACCAGAAATGTTGCAATTTTCAGTTCCAATAATAATCCAGGTAAATGCTTTATCCCCTCTCGTAACGTCAGGAAACTTGGGGGGGAAGGGTTGGGGAGAAATTGTTTTATGCTCGCTCCACCCACCATCTTTGCCCCCCCTGGAGAACTGTCCCTCTCTCACTTCCGCACACTTGCATCTCCAGCTCCACCTTCCTACTTGACAAGTCACCAGTTCCCATCCCGTTCTTGCTACCCACAATTTGGCTTAATCTTTAGCTCTAACCCCACTCCCATCACCGTTGGTTAGACACAGACTCTTGTCATTGACTTGGGTTGGGGAGGGGAGCGTGCAAAGTGACTCCTGGAATGTTCCTTGGCCTCCACCTGATTTTCCACCTGTGAGTTTGGTTACATCATTCCCCAGTTCAGTAAAACCGCATACATGACCAGGAAATCTGGCCACACGCAAGTTCTACATCTTGTCGCTAACCTATCTAAATGTTTATTTTTCAGCTATACGAGAAAGTTGCTCTTCTTCTGACCAACTTAGGTAAGTCCTTGTGCCTTTTCTATTGATGGGTATCTCGGGGAAGGTTTATGTACACACTAGTGCAACCTCTGTAAGATGTGAAATAGGTTTAACTGTCAGTGATGATGGATGGAAATGGGCGAGCTTCTCGTGATGAACCCCAGTCAGCTTCCTATTAAGGGAAAACCCCATAATCTGTAAATCCTATGTAATGATAGAATGATGCAGCCCATTGTGCCTATGCTAGCTCTTTGAAAGAGCTATCCATTTAGTCCCACTCACCCGTTCTTTCCCTATAACCCTGCAAATGTTCTCTTTCCAAATATTGATCCAGTTCCCTTTTAAAATCTGCTTCCACCACCCTTTCAAGCAGCACATTCCAGATCATAGCACTTGCTGTGTTGAAAAACAGCATGTTTATCTCCCCGGCTTTATTTCTAATTATCTTAAAATATGCGCGTCACTTGGATGAAAACTGCACCTTTATTACTGAGGTTTTGGGCTACTTTAATTGCTGATGTTAAACTTGGAAGGAGTTCAAACTTCAGCTTGCTATTATCAAGTTACTTGATTTAGCTATTCCTGAGTGTGGCCATCTGTTGTTTCTAAAGCAACACAGCTTTGTCAGCGTTCCCCATAACGTATTGATGTATAGATGAGACTATCTACGGGTAAATTCCCACTTTTTAAAACCCCTCTCCATCTCTCCTATCTATCACTCTTTTTAAGGGATGTAGGGGGACATTAGAGGGAACATTTTAATCTAGCCTATAGAACTCTGCCCACAAATGTGGTGGCCATCAGTGATTACAAAAGGAAATTGAATGGGTGCTTGAGGAAATAAAGGCCTACAGGGTTAAATGGTGGATTGCATTGTGGATGATCTGGAGATGCCGGTGTTGGACTGGGGTGAGCACAGTAAGAAGTCCTGCAACACTAGGTTAAAGTCTAACAGGTTTGTTTCAAACACTGCTTGCATTCACCCGAGGAAGGGGCAGTGCTCCAAAAGCTAGTGTTTGAAACAAACACATTGGACTTTAACCTGATGTTGTAAGACTTCTTACTGTGCATTGTGGATGGCAGGGGGTGCGGTTGAAGCATGGACTCGATAGGCCAAGTGGTTACCTCCGGTGCTGTAAATGACTTCACACCACCACACCCCTCCGCAGTTTGAGATTTATTCTGTGCTCCTAAAATTGTTCAAGTACATCCTGTAGGGAATATTTTCTTTTGTGGGGGGGCATCCTGTTGGGAATATTTTCTTTTGGCGGGGGGGGGGGGGTTCTGTTCTGCAGAAGGGGACAATTTAAGAATAATTATTAAATAGAGAAAAATCATCTTGCTTTACAAAATTCACATGCATTAAAACTGGATGAGAGGCATGGGTTGTATCTTGCTTGACCACTTTTCAGTATATAAATATCCTGAAGCCCATATTTTATCTTAACCTGCCCCATGGGAATGAGTCCCATGCCTTGTTTTGCACCCTGCCCCATTGACTTTGTGTTTAAAAGAGGGTCCGTCCACCCACCCCATGTGTAAGTTGGGTTCAAATCACAGGTACGTCACTTAATAAGATTCTGAAATGTCCCATGGCAGCTAGAACGATCAAATAGACAACGGCAAGGTGTAGGATTGGGAAAAGGAAGAGGGTTAGCAGGATGATGGAGACTTCCTGTTGTTCAGCCTTTGATTATCTTAGCTGAAATAATTTTAATTCAATAAAACCAAGTCACTTTCAAGTAAAGTTATCAAAGCAAAAGTGCAAGTTACGTATATTTTTAAAGCAAGAGTGCGAGTTACATACGTATCAATGAAAGTAAGGATAAACTATACCACTGAAAGATTCCTACATTCTTGGAGCTAAGCCTGAATTTTTAGTGTTGCTCTTTTTCTTTCACAGAACAGCCTCGGACTGAGTCAGAGTGGGAGAACAGCTTCACGCTAAAAATGTTTTTGTTTCAATTTGTTAACTTGAATAGCTCCACGTTTTACATAGCGTTTTTCCTGGGCAGGTAAATCCTTTTATTTGGGAATGGTCTTGATTCTTTTTTTTGGGAAAAAGTCAAAACAGTTCTGAATGTGTGTCAATAATATGCAAATCTACTGTCATGACACCCTGGGCTGGTGTGCAGTGAATCTCAGCCCCGCTTGACCTGGAGTCGCAACACGGGTGAAATTAGATTTGCTTTAAAATTCCAAAGTCCTTGGTTGAGTGAAACAAACTACAGTCAGAGGGTTTTTAACTCTACAGCAGAGTAACCTTTTATTATGTACAGTGTTATAATTAAGCAGACAAGAAATGTAAGTGAGTCTCTACTATCCCTTTCTCAACCCCCTGCTTCCTAACTTGCTCTCACTCTCTGCACACAGACACTGACACACAGAAGGGAAAGGGTGGTGAAGAGGGAAAGAAAATATTAATAAAATAAAAGGATAAAGATCTTTGATGTACTGAGGCGATTTCCGATTAACATCTTTCTGAAGTTTAGATTTTGTTTTGATACTTCCTCCTTCCAGGCTTTGAAATGGTTTTCTCTGGCCAGGTTGTCTGCTTTCTCTGCAGTCTTCGAATCATTTCAGGTTCATAGTAAAAGATGTGCCAGGCACTCGCTGCTATCAGAACAATAGAGATGTTCTTTCACTTCAGCAAACAGGGGAGAGAGAAAGAGAGAGTTCCTTTCCATTCCAGGACTAAACACTTCTGCATAGTTTTCTCGGAAAGCATAATGGAGGAATCAATCACTAACTTGTCAGGCAGAACACTGTCCCTGGCCAACCCACCAGTTGTCAGTTAACCAATCGAACCAACTTCCTCCAAAACCGGTACCTATGATTCACCTGGTGCTGAGGAGTCCTAACTTCTCCTGTCCAAAATCAAAACCTAGGAACACCGTGTCCTGGCAAGCAGGTTGTTTCATCTGAGTCTTCTGCTTAAAGGCACATCCTGACCAAAATAATGAAATAACGTGAAATGAGAGCAAAGGAAATACAGAGCAAGGATTTTTACACTGGGAGCAGGTTTCATGAACAGGGGGTTTACAATGGTGAGACACCTACAACCTCCATATCCGTGCGATTCTGGCCCTTGAAGCTGACGGAAATTCCATTTTTGTTTTTGTTTATATTTATTTGTTGATCATCCAGAATATTGAGAGCCTGGAGAAGGTTGCTGTTCATGGTGTCTGTGCCTTGGTAAATCAATGGATCCAGATGTGTTGGATCGTTATTTTGTCATGTATGTCATCTGTGGATGAAGGAGAGAATGCATTTCAACTTTATAAAAACCTCCTGACACCCTCAATGTAAAAGGAGAAAATAATGCAGATGCTGTAATTTGGAAATTAAAAACAACATTTTGAAAATGCTCCAGTAGGTCCGGTAGTATCTGTGAAAGGAGAAACAGCGGGCACAATCTACCGGCCACGTTACGTCTGAAAGGCAGTGCGGTGTGATGCAGCCGGTATATGTCAGGAGATCTCTTCCGGGATCTACCCAGCTTGACACAGCTCATGAGATCTAACCTAATCACGCAAGACATCGTGATGTGAATCCTCCCCATTGTGGACAGGTCCGTTTTTAGCAAATCCGCATATTAGAGCGAGACAGCCGGTAGTTAGCACTCTGGCACTGCTGGTGCCATCCTGGCACTGCAATGGTGCCCATGTGGCACTGCCAGCTGACAGGACACTGCCAGGGTGCCAAACTTGGTGCCAACTCTGGCATTTCTACCGCGATGGGGATCTGGCCCGGAGATGCCCTGTGCGGGTTCAGGGGAGTACGGGGGCTGCCTAATGACACCCTTATAGGTGGGTTTGGGGTTTGGGGGTTGCGTCCCGATCTCCTTCTGCACTGAGGCATTCCGGCAAGCGGAGCCCCAGTACAGAAAATGGGACTAAGTGCAGCCTCGTCAGGGAGTTCCCGCTGAAGTCTTGAATCTACCTGAATGTGGACAGAGTCCCATTCACTAGCGTGGGGTTTCTTGGTGCTCCAGCATTGGGAAACACCCAACTAAATACATTCATAATGGGACTCTGTACCCATTCAGATGGATTGCGTCACGAGTTGCACCCAGAGTTAATGCATCATGTCTTCTGACGAAGTGGACTCAAATCATGAACTAGGGTTCTTTCCCCAAAGATGCTGCCAGACCTGCTGAGGTTTTTTCCTATTTTTTCCTTTTTCTTTTCATTTCGAAGTTCCGCCATTCACTTTTTTTGCTTTTATTTTCAGTTAGACGGGTAAAATTCTGAGGTAGACTCGCCCCTTTTGAGGGGATGAATCTGCAACCATTTCATGATCAATGCAGCAGCAACCCCTGGATGAGTGCAGTGGAAATCCGTTGGCTCTTTTAAAAGGTGACAAATTCAAGAAGTTCACACTTGTCCCGATCAGACCTTTTTCCATTTTGATAATCACAAAAGACTCATCGATCCCCCTCAATGTTCGGTTGGACTCGTATCAGATTCCCTCCCACTCCATTCCCAGCCTGTCTAATTATTATATCACAACCATCCCCCACGCTGCCCTTTAATCTCCTCTTTTAATGAGAGAGATTTCCTTTCACCCCTCCTCCCCCAACCCCTCCATTCCCTGGGAAATAAATTGGGTCATGTCTTGTTGATGGCTGTCTCACCCTTAATCTCTTTCTAACAGATTGCAATTATTTTTAGCCTTGTCATTTAACCCCAGAGCACTATCCCGGGAGAGGATTATATTTTTTAACTTCACATTTTTTTTCTCCAAGGCTTGTGAATTTTGTTCCTTTAATATAAAGCTACTAAGAAAATCACGAGGAAGCAATTTCCAATTTTCGGTCTTCCCCTCTCCATCGATTTTTCCCTAACTTTTCATCATTGAGGTTTTCTTCTTGTCAGCCTGTTTTCACATTAGATTTTCTCACTTTCCACACTCAAACTTTTTAAGAGCCCCAAGAATAGGGCTGCGGCTGATCGGTGGCACAGTGGTTGGTGCTGCTGCCTCACTGTGCCAAGGGCCCACTTTTTGATTCTGACCTTGGATGACTGTGGAGTTTATGCGTTTCCCCTGTATCTGCGTGGGTTTCCTCCGGAGCTCCGGTTTCCTCCCACAGTCCAAAGGTGTCCAGATTCGGTGGAGTGGCCTGCTAAATAAATTGTCCCTTGGTGTCCAAAGGTTAGGTGGGGTTACAGGGATAGGGTGGGGATGAGGGCCTAGGTAGGGTGCTCTTTCAGAGGGTCATTGCAGACCCGATGGACTGAATGGTCTCCTTCTGCACTCCCAGACTATCCCCATAATCTTTATTTTTCTTTATTCTTTCATGGGAGAGGGTGTCACTGGCAAGACCAGCATTTGTTGTCCCTCCCTAATTGCCCTTTAATTGAATGGCTTACTGAACCATTTTATAGAGGGCAGCTAAGAGTCAACCATATTGTTGTGGGTCTGGAGTCACGTGGACCAGACCAAGAAAGGACAGCTGTTGTGTGTCTGGAGCCACATAAAGACGAGACCAGGAAAGGACTGCAGATTTCCTTCCCTAAAGGACATTTGTGAACCAGATAGGATTTTACAACATTTAATGTTGGTTGCCATTACTGAGACTAGCTTATTAATTCCAGATTTATTAGTTGAATTTTAATTCCACCAGCTGCCGTGGACGAATTTGAACCCATGTCCCCAGGGCATTAAATTGGGCCTCTGAGTTACTAGCCCAGTGACATTATAGCTTCCCCTAATTCCCTTCATATCTAAGTCAGACATAACCATATTCTTCAAGTGAGTGTACAAAGCTTACTGAGATAGACCATTTAAAAGATTTTCAACTGAGTGAAGAAATTATTCCTCAGTCCTAAATGGTTGACCCATTAAGGATATGTCCCCTAGTTCTAGATACACCAGCCAGGGGAAATGGCATCTACCCTATTGAGCTCTCTTAATTTTATGTTTTAAATGAAATCGTCTCAGTTTTTCTCAAATCCAGAGAATTAAATAACCCATTTCACTGGATCCCTTGTCATAGAACAACCCACTCATTACAGAAATGGCAGCACGGTAGCATGGTGGTTAGCATAAATGCTTCACAGCTCCAGGGTCCAGGTTCGGTTCCCGGCTGGGTCACTGTCTGTGCGGAGTCTGCACGTCCTCCCCGTGTGTGCCTGGGTTTCCTCCGGGTGCTCTGGTTTCCTCCCACAGTCCAAAGATGTGCGGGTTAGGTGGATTGGCCACGCTAAATTGCCCGTAGTGTCCTAAAAAGTAAGGTTAAGGGGGGGTTGTTGGGTTATGGGTATAGGGTGGATACATGGGTTTGAGTAGGGTAATCATTGCTCGGCACAACATCGAGGGCCGAAGGGCCTGTTCTGTGCTGTATTGTTCTATGTTCTATGTTCTAAATCATTGTATTGTGCACTCCAAAGTCAAGTATACTTTCTTTGCATGAAGAGGCCAAAACTGTACACAGTGGTTAGCCTAATATGACACCCAAATCTCTCTCAATACCAACATTTACTGGTGTCTCACCTGTTTTAAGGAAAATAATGATTTTCCATCATAGTATAAGAAATAGGAGTAGGCCATTGAGCTTGCTCCACTCTTCAACAAGATCATGGCCAATCTGATTGTAGCATTAACCACTTTCTTGTCTGCCCCCATAACCCTTGACTCTCTTGTCAATCAAAAAAGGGTCTTATGTTTAAAATTCATTCACGGGATATGGGCATCGCTGGCTGGGCTAGCATTTGTTGCTCGACCATTTCAGAGGGCAGTTAGGAATCGACCACATAGCTGTGGATCTGGACTCGTGTGTAGGCCAGACCAGGCATGGACGGCTTGGTCTTGAATACTAAACAGTTGAAGGGTATGATGGGTGGAAGTGAGCTAGCGAAATAGAATTGAGTTAACGAGATGAGACATTTGGGAGAAATGTCAGAGAAACCAATGAGAGAACCAGCAGACAGAAGGGGAAAAGATGCACATTTGTCAGTTTCTGCTTTTCTGTTCTTGAACATAATCCAACTGCAATTTTTAATTGGGCATTTAAATCATCTTTGTCACTTACCGAAGAAGGAAAATGTAAGGTACTGCTGTTAAGTGATTGTTCCTTTTTTATTAGGTTAACAGGACGCCCGGGAGCCTACCTGAGAGTTTTGAACCGGTGGAGGTTGGAGGAGGTTAGTAGCCCTGACCTGATATGTCATGTAGGAAAATTTCAACCCAGGAAACATGTGTGCGCATATTTTACATATTTATGTCTCATTTTCTTTTCTATTTAACAAGGCTATTGCAGAACTATTCCATTTGACCAGAATCTAGTCTGCCTGGTTGGTTTCTTCAAACCTACCATCAGTGACTCTGAGTTGTTCTGAGGCATGTTTGGAGCATCCACAAACTTCCTTTTCTTCTCCCCTTTCTCCCAATGTGTTTTTATTCTTTCCTGGAAAGTGGGCAATACTGACAAAGCCATCATTTATAGCCCATCCAAAACTGCCCTTGAACCCACTGCAGTCCCATGTGCTGTAGGTGCACCCACAGTGCTGTTAGGGAGGGAGTTCCAGGACTTTGACCCAGTGACAGCGAAGGAAAGGCGGTATCATTGCCAAGTCACGATGGTGAGTCACTTCTTGAGGGGAAAAGTCCAGGTCAATCTGCTGACCTTGTCCTCGCAACTGGTAGTGGTCGTGGGTTTGGAAGGTGTCGTTGAAGGAACCTTGGCGAGTTACTGCGATGCATCCTGTAGATGGTACACACTGCTGCCACTGTGCATCAGTTTTTTTTTTAAATTTAGATTACCCAATTATTTTTTCCAATTAAGGGGCAATTTAGCGTGGCCAATCCACCTACTCTGCACATTTTTGGGTTGTGGGGGCGAAACCCACACAGACACGGGGAGAATGTGCAAACTCCACACGGACAGTGACCCAGAGCCGGGATCGAACCTGGGACCTCAGCGCCGTGGGGCGGTTGTGCTAACCACTAGGCCACCGTGCTGCCCACTGTGCATCAGTGATGGAGGGAGTGAATTTGAGTAGTGGATAGGGTGCCAAGGTTTCTAAGTGAAAGGATATCCATCAAACATCAATGGAAGATAACCTTAATCCCCAAGTATGAGAGATTCACGGGGTTCAGAACAGATCTGAAGATCTAACCAGATTAATCGAGAAGAATCTAACAAATCTGCAGATTCAAGATTGGGTTGAGAAATTTCTAATGTATTTTGGGGTTATATAATTAATGGTGAACTGCAGATGTTCATTTGATCAATAATGGATCGCCCCTAATCAGTATCCTGTATCATGAGGCAGACCATTCAATTTGAAGGATGTTATTTTGACATTTTTTCTGGTAACTGGACACTTGTGTTGGTCAGTGCTAAAGGCTCTGCTTCCAGTAAGATACT
Organism: Scyliorhinus canicula; assembly: GCF_902713615.1. NCBI lineage: Eukaryota > Metazoa > Chordata > Chondrichthyes > Carcharhiniformes > Scyliorhinidae > Scyliorhinus > Scyliorhinus canicula. Next base: position 42,397,483 of record NC_052165.1, on the reverse strand, counting down.
GAAACGTGGGTCCTGGAGTTATGTTTTCTGTTTTTGTGGGTTTTACTTATCTGAGCTGGTATTGTAGTTTCCATCCTAGTGTCATGCGAGAATCCCCAAGATATTATTTTTGTGTCTCGTTCCTAGCAGCAGCTTCAGGTTGTTGTGAAGGGAGCTAACCTTGCTGTTTTGCAAGGTAGTTTTGACGTCAATTTAAAATGTTTTACTGTGAGTTTACCCAAAGTAACTTTTAACCTAATATTCCTGCAATAATTGCCTGTATTCCACCTTTATTCCTTCATGTGGACATGTTTGTGTCGGTGTGAGGGTGCCTGTACTTTAGAATCATTGAATTTACAGTGCAGAAGGAGGCCATCCGGCCCTTGGAAACAGCACGCTACTTAAACCCATGCCACCACCCTAGATCGATAACCCAGTAACCCCACCTAACCTTTTGGACACTAAGGGGCAATTCAGCATGACCAATCCACCTAACCTGCACATCTTTGAATTGTGGAAGGAAACCGGGGCACCAGGGGGAGCCCCATGCAGACTGGGAGAATGCACAAACTCCATGCCGAAAGTCACCCGAGGCCGGAATTGAACCCGAGTTCCTGGAGCTGTGAGGCAGCAGTGCTAACCAATGTGCATGCGTGTGTCCATTTGTGGGAGTGCACTACATATGTGTTTGAATGTAATACACAAGTGTACTTTTTTTTTTTCTTTCGATATTTTTTAAGTTGCTGATGTGTTTCTTTTTTTTGTATCATGGGGATTGCAAAATTTAAAATGTTTCCAGAGAAACATTTCATCAGGTGATAGAAGCAATACAGTCAGATATTCCTTGCTCTTCATCAATAACTCTAATCCGGCGTTCATCAACAACTCGAATCTGGCAATTGTCGTCTTTGTTCTTCTCATTCTGCCCAATCTTATCAATTTTGCCCAATCTATCAATCACCCAAACAATAAAATTATTTCCAAAGATCACATTGTACAAAACAACATTATTTTATTTATATTGTTTTATTGAAAAATCACCTTGTCAGCAGGTGCTGAATTGGGAAGATGGAAATAAAACAAGTGTTTCATTAGTTATAGACCATCATTAAAATAATATTAAAAGGATTGCACAATTCTACGCGTTCAGTTTACTAATGATTAAAATATATGGTATATCTGGATTTCCAGAAAGCCTTTGACAAGATGCCGCACAAAAGGTTGCTGCATAAGATAAAGATGCATGGCATTAAGGGTAAAGTAGTAGCATGGATAGAGGATTGGTTAATTAATAGAAAGCAAAGAGTGTAGATTAATGAGTGTTTCTCTGGTTGGCAATCACTAGCTAGTGGTGTCCCTCAGGGATCAGTGTTGGGCCCACAATTGATCACAATTTACATAGATGATTTGGAGTTGGGGACCAAGGGCAATGTGTCCAAGTTTGCAGATGGCACTAAGATGAGTGGTAAAGTGAAAAGTGCAGAGGGATTTGGATGGGTTAAGTGAATGGGCTAGGGTCTGGCAGATGGAATACAATGTTGACAAATGTGAGGTTATCTATTTTGGTAGGAATAACAGCAAACGGGATTATTATTTAAATGATAAAATATTAAAACATGCTGCTGTGCAGAGAGACCTGGGTGTGCTAGTGCATGAGTCGCAAAAAGTTGGTTTACAGGTGCAACAGGTGATTAAGAAGGCAAATGGAATTTTGTCATTCATTGCTAGAGGGATGGAGTTTAAGACTAGGGAGGTTATGCTGCGGTTGTATAAGGTGTTAGTGAGGCCACACCTGGAGTATTGTGTTCAGTTTTGGTCTCCTTACTTGAGAAAGGACGTACTGGCGCTAGAGGGTGTGCAGAGGAGATTCACTAGGTTAATCACAGAGCTGAAGGGGTTGGATTACGAGGAGAGGTTGAGTAGACTGGGACTGTACTGGTTGGAATTTAGAAGGATGAGGGGGGATCTTATAGAAACTTTTAAAATTATGCAGGGAATAGATAGGATAGATGCGGGCAGGTTGCTTCCACTGGCGGGTGAAAGCAGAACTAGGGGGCATAGCCTCAAAATAAGGGGAAGTGGATTTAGGACCGAGTTTAGGAGGAACTTCTTCACCCAAAGGGTTGTGAATCTATGGAATTCCTTGCCCAGTGAAGCAGTAGAGGCTCCTTCATTAAATGTTTTTAAGATAAAGATAGATAGTTTTTTGAAGAATAAAGGGATTAAGGGTTATGGTGTTCGGGCCAGAAAGTGGAGCTGAGTACACAAAAGATCAGCCATGATCTCATTGAATGGTGGAGCAGGCCCGAGGGGCCAGATGGCCTACTCCTGCTCCTAGTTCTTATGTTTATATTGTAAAATACAGGTCTATTTAATTTTCAGAATAAAAATGAAAAGTCTATTGCAGTCTGCATTCTTCTTCGTTTGTATTAAATCCATAAGCCATGTATTAATTGTGGTCTGTGTGATCTCCGGAGTAGTTTACATGGTGAGTGTGATACGATAGAAGGTTGCCCAGATTGGCATCTCGCCCTCTCCTTCAGAAGAAACTGGATTTTACATGTTTTTTATTTTATTTGTTAGTTCATGCATATGGATCTTGCTGCCCAAGCCAGCATTTATTGCCCATCCTTAAATTGCCTTTGGAAAGTGATACTCTTCGGAAATAGAAATATTGACAGCATAGGAGGCCATTTGTCCCATTGTGTCTATGCTGGCCTGAAAAGGACAATCCAGTCGAATCCCATCTTCTCCTACATATTCTGTAGCCCTGTAAGGTACAGCATCTTGTGTGCTTATCAAAGCATATTTTAAATGTGATGAGCATTTCTGCCTCTACCACCCTTTCAAACAGAGTTCCAGACCCCACCTTCTGGGTGGAAATAATTCCTTCAAACCTTCCATCACATGGTTCTGGGTAGGATGGAAGTGTAGCGCAAGGAATTACAATTGTTACAGGCAGACCGACCAAGAGTTTCTATTTGTCCATGATAGTTCCTATCTTCAAAGACGTGTAAGCTATCTCTTTTGTTCATTCATGGGATGTGAGCTTCACTGAGCATTGATCGTCCATCTCTAATTGCCCTCGTGTAAGCTGCCATCTTGAAACTGCTGCAGTTCATTAGGTGTAGGTGTGCCCGCTGTGCTGTTGGGGAGGGTGTATCAGGATTGATCCAATGACAATAAAGGAAGAGCAATTATATTTCCAAGTCAGGATGGTGTGTGGTTTGGGGATTAATTTGCAGGTGGTGGTGCTCCCATATATCTGCTGCCTTGTCCTTCTAGGTAGTAGAGGCTGTGAGTTTGGAAAGTGCTGTTGAAGGAGCCTTGGTGAGTTGATGTTGTGCATCTTGTTGATAGCGCACACTACGCCACTGTGCATTGGTGATGGAGGTAGTGAATGTTTGTTCAAGCAAGTGAGCTGCTTTATTTTGGATTATATCGAGCTACTGTGTGGTTGGAGCTGAACCCAACCATGCAAATGGAGAGTATTCCATCAGTCAGTTGCTCACCACAGGATTCTCCACCTCCTGACCTGCTTTTGTATCCGCAGTAATTATAGGGCCAGTCCCAGTTCAGTTTCTGGTCAATGGTAACCCCAGGCTGTTGATGGGGGTTTAAACAATGGTAATGACATTGAATATTTGCAGAGATTGCTCCCCCCCCCACCCCCTCAAATGCAAAAAGAATCTGTTCAAGCTTTACACGTGTTTTATTTTCATTACCCAGGAATTTTGAGAACCTATAACACCCCATTGCTTTTTCCAAGGAAATGCCTCAGCCAATCAAAGTTGACTTCAAAACCAGTGAGCAACCTTTGTGACTGTAGCATAAATAGTTGGAATTGTTTGTAATTTGATATTCTTGCACTGCATGGAGGCACAGTGGTTAGCACTGCTGCCTGACAGCACCAGGTGTAGCCATCTGGGATGGCCACTTCCAGAATACAAAACTTACGCTCGGAAAGAATGTAGGGAACTGTGGACAATGTCAGGAAAACAAGCAGGCACAGAACCTGCATGCATATTGGAGCTCCTAGACGGAATCGAAACTCTGGGTCAATTAGCATATTGATGGTCCATCTCCGGGAAACAAAGAACTAACACTTGGGTAGTTGATACTGTTGCAGACATCCCAGCGCCAGAAAAACACAAACAAAGCAAGGCCAACGGCCACCTAAGACACGCCCAGCCATCAGGGCACCAACCCCTTTATTGGACCAGATCGATAACAATGATCGAGACGTGGCCCAATTAATTGGGGCCAAGTTTAAGGCTGCCTAAAAGCGTGAAAAGCCCCTCCAGGGATAAGAAGGAACCCCCACGAGAGATTCGCTCTCTTGGACTTGGCTCTCAAAGCGGAGAGACCTGTCCACCAGCATCACCAGAAGCAAGTAAGTTCAAGGTCAATGCTCGCTACCAGACGGGTGACCTTAGCTGTTCTCCTGTACCTCTTCAAACCCAACAACCTCAGATCCGAACAACGGCCATTGTTCCTCTGACTGAGTGGGCACCCGAAGTTAAGTATAGGCATTAGCGTTAGTGATAGTTTAGTTTGTAGTACTTTGTGCATGAGTAGATCTTACCGTGTGTGTAAATAAATAGTATTGACTTTGAACTAACTAACTGGTGTATTGGCTCTTGATCAGTATTCGGGTTTGAACCTTATGGCGGTATCGAGAGATACCTGGCGACTCTGAAAGTAAACATAATTACGATTAAGGAAGGCGACCATATTGACTGCCATATTTAGTACCAAATAAATATAGCAACACAGGGACCCAGGTTCAATTCCGGCCTTGGGTCACTAACCTGTGTGGAGTTTGCACGTTCTCCACATGTCTGCGTAGCTTTCCTCCTGGTGCTCCAGTTTCCTCCCACAGACCAAAGATGTGCAGGTTAGATGGATTGGCCATGCTAAATTACTCTTAGTGTCCAAAGGTTAGGTCGGGTTATGAGGATAGGTTGCGGAAGTGAGCTTTGGCTATGGTGCTCTTTCAAAGGGTCGGTGCAGACTCGGATGGGCCAAATGGCCTCCTTCTGCACTGTAGGGGTCCTGTGATTTGTCCTGGTGAGCGCAAGATGAAAAGCTTTGGCAACATGTCTCTTCTTTTCAACTGGATTAAAAACATTTTATTTAGCAATGAAATTATTTTAAGCTAACCATTTATAAATAATTTACCTTCCAATTCTTCCTTTAATGCAAAGTCAAACCACCTGAAAATACAGTTTATTAAATAAAGGGCTTGTATTTATTCAGTACATTTCATGGCTTCTGGAAATATTAAAATACTTTACAGATAATCAAGGCAATTTAATGGCCACATGCGTCCGGCGAGCACAGTGCGGACCAGTTAGATCGCGGGAGAAGCCAAGTCAGATTCAGTGCCGGGGGCCCATTGGTTTGTGATCTAACTGGCATCCTGCTTTTGTTGGTGGGTTCTGGATCCTGCGTGGACCATTTCAGGACAGATCATCTCATCAACAAGATGGACACCCTATCTAACTGCCTCCCATGTTCTAACTGCCACCACAACATGGGTGCTTTTCAGTCACGGCACCTGAGTGGGGGGGGGGGGGGGGGGGGGGTGTTGATCTTGGGTCATTGGAAACCCCAGCTTGATTCCGGGACAGGACAGGTTGGCACCTTGGCACTGCTGTGATATCAGGGGCACTGCCAGGGTGGCACTGCCATGGGTTAGGGCCTGAGGCATGCCCATGAAAGTGGGGCTGAGGGGAGGTATGAAGTGTGGGGGGTGAAGGGTTGATAGGAATGGGCTTCCTAAAGGGTGGGGAAGCCTAAAAAGGGGGTTCCCTCAGTGACCCTAAAGTGGGGTGTCCTCATCTGGAGCTGTGGGGTGACATTGCTCAGAGATGGAGGTTGTGGGGGGCCCTCAAGCTCACAGAGATTGGAGCACCCTTTCACAGCCCAATCTCTGAGGAGCCGGTCTCACCAACAAGTTCAGCTCCCCGCTGCTGAAACATTTCTTGTCAGCAGGACCAGGGAGAAACTCCCCAAGGCTGAAAAAATTGATTATGTTTGGGTAAATATTGGTGGCGATCTCACTGGAAAAGCCGACAGGAAACCCATCCAAGCTCACCCAAAATGACACCTAGAGACTTTGCCGTTAAGTCACGGCCAAAGAGCCTATGATGTTGTAACGAAGGAACTGCAGCAGCCAATTTGTGCACAGCCAGCTCTCTCAAACAGCAACGTGATAATGACCAGCTGATTTATTTTTAATGACGTTGATTGAGATGACTATTGGCTTCAGTCGTCCTCCTTCTCTTCTAAATGGTGAACATCGGACCCTCTGCATCCGCCTGAGAGGGCAGATGAGGTCTCCGTTTAATGTCTCATTTTAATAATGGCATCAGCAACAATGCAGCTCCCCTTCAGTACTGACACTGGGATGTTGGAAT